>NW_006921661.1:7222205-7223456 GCF_000298275.1 Orycteropus afer afer | reverse complement strand
GAATAGGCCTTGGGCTATTGATGGTGATTCTGTCTTCCTATTGTGGGATTAGAGGAGGTCAGAACATGTGGCCTCCTTACCCTTTTTTTGCAGGTACTAACTGACACAGGGAGACAAAGAAGTTGGTTTATTTCTGCCTGGGCTATAGGTAAGGAAATAAAATGTCTCCTTAAAATATTTATAATCTTGGGCCTATACCTTACAGGAATTTGGGGCTCAAAGTTACATTAGTTATATAGTCAAGGAAACCCACAAGCCAAGAAATCAACATAAACATGGATGGTTCAGTGGTTAAAGCACTCATTTACTAACCAAAAGGTTGGTGGTTGAAACCAACCAGTTGATCATTGGGAGAAATATGTGGCAGCCTTGGAAACACTATGGACAGTTCTATCTACTCCACCTTATGGGGTTGTTATGAATCAGAATCAACTGGACAGCAGTGGGTTTTGAAGTGGGTTAAAGTCAGTTATAACACAGAGTTCCGGGAAGAAGCAAACACAAAACTCTTTGGATAGTATTCCCACAATTCTGGACATAGACATTCTCTTAGGGAATAAAACTCTTGTTAACAATAATCTCACACTGAAAAAAAAAAAAAAAACACCTCACCATCAAAAATGACAAGAAATAATCTACTGTGAACAAGAGTCAAGAGACACACAGTAGGGTAGCTGAATTAGACAACCAAGAACTTCAGAAAAGAGAAAGACTTATCTGCTTTTAAAATAATCCACCGAGGAGGGGCATGGGAAAATAGGATGAAACAAATTTTGCCAAATGTTAATAATTACTGAAGCTGGATGATGGGTATACTGTGGTAGTTAAGGTTGTGTGTCAACTTGGCTGGGCCTGGTTGAGTTGCTGGGCAGCTGGTGGTAGTTATTCCCCATGCTAAGACTGGAAATCAACTCCATGGTGGGATTGACCACAAGCAGCTGAGTGGCTGCTTTGGGTATGTGGTCTGCTTCCCATATATAAGAAGCAGTTTTGGGAATGGTCTCTAGTTTATGGCACATTTGAACCCTGCATGTAGCCCAGTCATTGTTCAGTAGCCTGCCCTGCTCTGCCGATCTGGGATTCGTTGAAAGTATGGACTTGAATCAATGGCCTGCTGTGTTGTTTGGTAACATTGGGACTGTGCCATTTTATTTTTCTACTTTGGGCTTGTCAGCCTCAGCAGCCAGTAGCTGCCTGAGTGAAAAGACGCCTCTAGCTTCAGTGGGCCGGGAGCAGGAGACAGAGCTGAAG
>NW_006921661.1:7221239-7221945 GCF_000298275.1 Orycteropus afer afer | reverse complement strand
ACTTTCTACTAAAAGTGAGAAAGGATATACACATAAAATCTACACAAACATCATACTTCAAGGTGAAACCACGAACACTTTGACTCTAAGATCAGGAACAAATCAAGGATAGCTGGTTTCATCCCTTCTGTTCAACACTATACTAGAGATGGACTGTTTTGTTTGTTTGTTATTTGCCGTCGAGTCATCCTCCACTCATAGCGACCCCTCCTTGGGTTTCTGAGGCAGTATCACTACAGAAGTAGGACTGCCCAACTTTCCTTCCAAGGAGTGGCTGGTGGGTTTGAACCGCCAGCATTCTGGTTAGCAGTCAAGTGCTTTAGGCACTACGCTACTAGAGCTCCTAGAGATGGACTAGTCAATGTAATAGGCAGAAAAATAAATGAAGTTCTAGAACAGGCAAAACTAATCCAAGGTTAAAAATAAAATTTGAACAGTGGATGGAGAGAATGACTCGAAAGTAACCTAGGGTAATTTCTGGGAAGATGTTCTATATCACAATAGGGGTGTGGGGTTACATGAGTGTATCTATTTGCAAAAATTATTACGACCTATGCATTTCAATACATATACGTTTTACCCCCAAAAAGGACATAAATATTGAATTGGCAGTGGGGGTTGTGGTGAAGATGAAACAAGAGGGAAAATTCTAATGGCTCAAACTGGGTGATGGTTATCTCTTTAATGTATTGTTCTGTTTACTTTG
>NW_006921661.1:7215428-7217014 GCF_000298275.1 Orycteropus afer afer | reverse complement strand
TTTCAGTCAGTTGGCCAGGTAGCTGTCTTCCAAATCTCTTGGCATACATATATACAATGTAATAGTATTTAGCCAGTAGGAGAAATGAAGTCTTGATACATGCTACGGTATGGATGGAGCTTGAAGACATGATGCTGAGTGAAATAAGCCAATCACAGGACAAATACTGTATGACCTCACTGGTATAAAAAGACAAGAAAAGGCAAATGTATAGAGACCAAAGTTTGTTAGTGGTTACCAAGGGCAGGAGAGAGGGGGAAAAGGAAGGTTAACAGTGATGGGAAAATTGCATTAATTAAGTGTAGGGTTGCCCAGCCAATTACCGTAATTGCTGTCAAGTTGTACACTGTATACCTGTATAAAGATGAACTGGCATGAATCATGTGATAGATACATTCACTACAATGACAAAAAAGAAAAGAGTAGCTGCTGAGACTGCTTATGTACAACCTAACACCTCACAGGGATTTAATTATTTGGTTTGGAGGTGTAGGGTTATGGTTTCATGGAACATCCCAGTTAACTGGACTAATAACATATGTAGTGCTTCTGTTCTATCTCCTAGTGCCTGGGGTCTTAAAAGCTTGCAAGCAGCCATCTAAGGTATAACAATTGGTCTGTATGCCTGGAGCAACAAAAGAAGGAGAATCAGGAATAGGGGGAAGATATAGAAATGTGGCTAACTGCTCCATGAACAACTGCCTCTTTTGTCATGAGATCAGAAGAAAAGGATGATGCCAGGCTATCATTACTGAACATTGTCATCAAAGATCCTATAAAAGAATTCTGACCAAAAGGGAGAAAATCCAAAACAAAATTTCAAATACTCATGGATTCCAGATTTTCTAGAGCCATGGATGCTGAATGAACCCCTGAAACTATTGACCTAAGATAACCTTTAAAACTGAAACCAAAAATATCCCCTGAAGTCTTCTAAAAACCAAATAGTCTAGCTACACTAGTTTAAAAGAAAAAAAAAAAAAAAGGTCCGCCTTGAGCATTATGCTCTTTTAAGAACTATTATATGGGATCAAAATAACAAGAGTAACTTAAAATATTAGATAGTAATCTGAGGGGGCAGTGAGTTATTTTTTGCTTTTTTTAATTTTTATTGTGATTTGGATGAAAATTTACAGAGCAAATTCATTTTCCATACAGCAGTTCACAAACAATTTGACTCATGACATTGACTGCATTTTCCCACAATCCAACAGCTCTCTTCCCACTTCCTCTTCATAGCTACCTCTTCCTTGTGTCCTTCCCTCCCATGTACTCCTGCCCTATGAACTGTCTCCCTGTACATACACAGCCCTTCTATTCTCCCATGATTGATCTCTCCAAGGAGTGTATCTATCTAATGTAAACTTTCAGCTCATATGCCTGTCTTTTGTTTGGCTGGAAGCCACAGGAGTGGGTTCAATTCCAGACCTGAAGAGCAGTTAGAGGCCATAGTCTCAGGGGTTCAACCAGGTTCTATCAGACCAGCAAACCTGGTCTCTTTTATTTTTATGATTTTGAGTTTTGTTCCACATTGTTCTCTCACTCTATCCAGGATCTCCTATATAGATTCCCCCTCCAAGTAGTTG
>NW_006921661.1:7203988-7215133 GCF_000298275.1 Orycteropus afer afer | reverse complement strand
AATGGAATGAAAGGTCAATTTACATATTCTTTCCATGCCATCCCCCTAGAAACAGGTGATAAGTATGTTAATGTATGGCAGGAGACAACTTGAACCCGTGGCCCGCAGACATGCACAGTGAGACAAACAGGAACAAAGTTGCTGGGAACTGACATTCTCCCCTCTGCCTAAGTCCCGATCAGCTGATGACAGGAAGGTGGTGTGACTCATCTGGTGCTCAAGAGCACTGCATTAAAAATTGACTGTCCCTTTAAACTGAGGCGAAGGAATCTTCAGCCAATCCTCAGTAATTCACACCCAAATTCCTGAAGTTTTTATGAATATGTATAACCCCTCTCTCCTGACACTTACAAAAACTGTATCCCAACCCCATTCAGGAAGTTAGATTTGGGTACTGGCCCCTGTCTCCCTGCATTGCTCCTTTGTAATAAATAATTTTCTCTCCTCTTAATCACTCAGTATATAAACTGCTTTGGCCTGACTGTGCACTGGGCAGGGACCCATGTTTGGTCCAACTTCAGTTTTCTTCTTTCTTCTTTGCTCTGGACAAGGAGAGACCCATCATTGCATCATTGCATTGCAAGATGTCTGCTTGCAAGCTTTTGCAATCACAGTCACTACTCACCAAAGTAGGATGTTATACCAATTGAGCTTGATGTCTCCTGTGTTCATGGTCCTGAGCCCACAGGTCCAACTACTCGCTCCCTCCAGGTAACTGGCTATGGCCAAAAAATGACTACAACCTTGTCCCCGTCAGCTCTACTATATACCTGGAAATTCTTACAGAACATACAAATACACTTGTAGAAACATTGTCTGCCAACCCTATACATGGTCATGGGCATACTCCCCCCTTCACAGACATACCTAATAGTTCAGCCTGTCCACCCATCTATCCACATCTATCAATGTTTGCCATCATTGACAATGCAATACTGAGGTGCAAAAGGCTTCGTCTTTGTTGTCTGTACCTCCCATGTACCTCTCTATGTCTTCCTCTTCCTCAATGAGGGGACAGTCAGTTTATACCAGTGAGGGAGGAACAACTTAGAAGAGGAAGGTGAGAATGGTTGTACAACTCAAAGATTGTAATCAATGTCACTAAATTGTACATATAGAAACTGTTGAATTAGTGTGTGTTTTACTGTGTGCATTCTCAACAACAAAAAAATAAGTAAAATTTAGGAAAAACAAAAACAAATGGTATGGCAGATGCTGCTATTTGTTGAGCAAATAACCATTTTCCCCTTCTCTCTCAAATTAACAGAGCCCTGTGTTTTACCTAGGAACATTTGCAACTCGATTATAGGCAGTACATCAAAGATTTCCTTGCAGCTATATGTGGCTCTTTAAATATTTGTCAATGAGAGGTGTCAGGAGAAACGTGTAGTACCTCTAGGAATCTCCGTAAAAGGAATAGGTGAATCTTTATTTATTCCTTCCCTTCATTCTACTTTGGGGCTCTGGTGGTGCTGTGGTTAAAGTATTGGGCTGTTAACCAAAAGGTCAGTGGTTTGAACCCACCAGCTGCTCCATGGAAGAAAGATGAAGCAAATCTACTTCTGTAAAGATTTACAGCCTTGGAAACCTTCTGTGGAAGTTCTACTCTGTCCTATGGGGTCACTATGAGTTGGAATAGACTCTATGGCATGGGTTTGGTTTTGGTTTTTCAGTCTACTTGGAACATTCTGCTTGAAACATGGTTGGCACTCTAGCAGTCATCTTGGACCATGAGGACAAGGGCCTTTATAACATTAGAGTTAGGAGAAATTTCTTAAATAAGGCAAAAAATGTAACTCATTAAGGAAATGATTGATAAATTTGGCTATGTTTCTTTTTTTAAAAAAAAGTTTATAACACAAAAGACACTATGAGAGGCAAATGTATAGAGACCAAAGTTTACTAGTGGTCACCAGGGGCAGAAGGAGGGAGAAGGGTGGAATTATTGTCTAGGAAACGTTGAGTATCTGCTAAAGATGATGGAAGACTTGGCAATGAATACAGATGAAGATCGCACAACATGATTAATGTAATCAATGTTGCTGAGTTATATACATGTAAAAAGTATTCAAATGTGGTTGTCAAATGTGGTGTTATATATACTCTTACTACATAATAATAATAATAATAAAGACATTGTGAACAAAATTAAAAGATAGCAATAGACTAGGAAAAAGGAGCTCTGGTGGCATAGTCCCTAAGGCACTTGACTGCTAAACAGAAACTGATGGTTAGTTCAAACCCACCAGCGGCTCTGAGGAAGAAAGACGGGGCAATCTACTTCTGTAAAGATTTACCACCTTGAAACCCAATGGGGGTGACTATGAGTTGGAATTGACTTGATGGCAGTGAGTTTGGTTATTTTGGTATAGACTAGGAGAGGGTATTCATAATCCAATGACAATATAAAGGACTGCTATTCTGAATATAGGAGCTCTGGTAGCATAGTGCCTAAGGCACTTGACTGCTCACCAGAAGGCTGGCGGTTCAAACCCACCAGCCACTCCTCGGAAGGAAGGTTGGGCAATCCTACTTCCGTAGTGATACTGCCTCGGAAACCCAAGGAGGGGTCGCTATGAGTCGGGGCCGACTCGACGGCAAACAACAACAACAATAACAACATTCTGAATATATAAAGTACTCCCACAAATCAATAAGAAAAAGACAAGCAATTCAATAGAAAAAGAGGCAAATACTATAAACAAGCTGATTCTTCAGAGAAGAAGAATTTCAAATGACTGATAAACATATGAAAAAAAAAAAAGCTCGATCTAGAAATTAAAGAAACACAAATTAAAATGAGATATAATTTTATATCAATCAGGTTGCCAAAAACTATATCTGACTGTACCAAGTGTTAGGATGTAGAGAAGCAAAAAATTTATATAAAACTGACAGAGATATAAATTGTTACAATCATTTTGAAAAGCAACTGAGTAGCAGCCGGTAAAGCTGAAGGTGCAGGTTCCCCACTACCTAGCAATTTTATTTCTAGGTTATCTACTCTAGGAAAAGTATGCCACATGTGCATAGGAGACATTTAGAAAGATGTTAACTGAAACACTGTTTAAAATATTTAAAACTCCCATAATATAGTAGGGTAATTTATAACTAAACTTGAGTATATTCATTCAATGGATTATAGAATATAATAAAAATGAATCAAGGGCAAATATGCTATATGAATAAATCTCAAAAACAATGTTAACTGAAAAAAGCATGCAAAAGAAGATGTGCAATATAATTTTATTTATGCCCAATTTCTAAATACATGCAAAGTTTCTAGAACATGTACAAGTAGTGAAAAGTATTAAAATGTGCATAGAATGAGACACACTAACTTCAGGATGATGGTTGCCTAAGCAAGGATGGAATAGACAGGGGAGAGAAGTGGCAATGAAAAGGAAGAGGAGTGGGACTTCAGCTTTCTTAAGTATATTTTTTACATATTTGAAAAAAATCTGAAACAAATAGAGCAAAACTTGAACATTTAATCTCAATCGTAGGTATAATTGCTTGCTATGTTATCTTATCTATGAAATATTCTCTCTTTCAAAATAAGTAAATAAATATAGAAACAGAGATTACCAGTGAGACTTTCGGGAAGTGATTTACTACATTTTCAACATATGATTTTGGTTTGAGAAAGGCCTCACTAATGAAGCATACGTGGAAGTATTTTAACTGGTTTAAATTTAAATTAGCAATGAACTTGCTATTGGGTTCTGAGTCTGTAAGGATCTCAGAAAAGGAAAATAATGCATAGAGAGGCTTAGGGAAACTCACTCTGCATGATTTGAAGACTAATTTCAAAAGTTGGTCTCATAAGGCCCATTCTCTAATGTGCTACTGAAAACTATAGGGACTGGGAAAAATTCATTTGCCTGTAATACACATCTTTAAATTTAAAAAGGATTTACTCCATTACGTCTTGAGTGAAAGGATGGCAAAGAGCACATAATAAAATGACCTCAAGTGTGAGTATAATATTGATCAAAGATTAGTTAAATACCTGAAGTCTATTTCCTCAAGTAATGTTAAAGTGAATGGCCTTGGTTTTTTGACATTAATTTAGTATTTCTTAATGCTTAGGAAATGTTGCAAGAGATTCCAGGAAGTCTCCAAAGGCTTAGAGTTTCCATGATCTTACCTTCCAGTCACCAACTCTTATTCCTTTCCTCCACCCTTTATCCTTGCTTCCCCTTTTCATTCAACAGTTCATCTTCTGGCAAGATGCTATAGTTAGTGTGGCCAAATGACTAGTTTGCCCAAATGGTCCATTTATGTCTGTTGTCCTGGCATAATTAATAACAACCACTTAACTCTCAAGAGTGTCTTAAGAATATGATCACCTTGGCTATCATGGAAAGAATGTGGGGATTAAAGTTAAAGACCTGGGTTCAAGTTATAGTTCTGATACTTAAAGTTGTGTAACCCTAAACCAAAAAAAAAAAAAACCAAACTCACTGCCATCAAGATGTTTCTGACTCATAGTGACCCACGTTGGGTTTCCGAGGTTGTAAACCTTTATGGAAGTAAATCGCCCAGTCTTCCTTTCATGGAGCAGCTGGTGGGTTTGAACTGCTGACCTTCTGGCTAGCAGTCAAGTGCCTTATCCACTATGCCACCAGAGCTCCTTTTGTAACCTTAGGCAACTTATTTACATGGCAGTGGTGATTCAGTGGTAGAATTCTCCCCTCCATCTGGAAAGCGAGGAGCTCTGGTGGCATAGTGCTTAAGGCATTTGACTGCTAACCAGAAGTTACTAACAGTAACAGTAACAGAAGTTAACCAGAAGTTTGACCAGTTCAAACCCACCAGTCACTCCTTGGAAGGAAGACTGGGCAATCTACATCCATAGAGATACTGCCTCGGAAACCCAAGGAGGGGTCGCTATGAGTCAAATCGACTCGACAGCAGTGAGTTTGGTTTTTTGGTATGTTGAAAGACATGGGCTTGATTTCTAGACAATGCTCTTTAAGCACAGCTACCACTTGTCTGTGAGTGGAGGCTTCTGTGGAGCTATGATGCTTAATGAGTTTCAGCAGAGTTTCCAGACTAAGACCAGGAAGAAAGGCCTGGTGTGCCATCCTCATGATCAGGTGTGGATCAGACCACTGCAGATTGGACCACTGGATCTACAGGGCTTTCTGTGGCTGATTTTTAGAAGTAGATCACCTTTCTTCCTAATCCGTCTTAGTCTGGAAGCCCCAGTGAAGCCTATTCAGCATCCATAGCAACGTACCAGACTCTACTGACAGACAGGTAGTGGCTGTACATGAGATGCATTAGCCAGGAGTTGAACCCAGGCCTCCCACACGGAAGGTGAGCCTTCTACCATTGCACCACCAATGCTGCAAAAATTAGAAATATGTAAAAGCAATTGGGACATAGCTAATTCATCTATAAAAAACCGGCAATGAGCAATTTGACCTCTTTCTGAATGTTGTTACCTTGCCAACTTGAAAACAGTCATCTGCTGTGAGGGAGAAAAGTCGTCTGGGACTGTAGAGGTCAGTAACAGCAGAGCCAGTGACTCTCTGGAAGACACCTCGGGCCATCCCTTTCACATTGAGCATGTACACATCCTGCAGCCTCATCAGGGCTCTTGCTGCTCCTTCAAGGTCCTCAAAGGCTGGGAGGTCTTGCTCCACTTTCTCATAACCATCCTTCAGAGCTGTACAGGTCATAAAAGCATCAATCTACCATTCAAAAACGGGTAGTGAACACTGATATATATATAAGACAAAATCACCTGTTGAGATATTTCATGAGCAAAGATAATATTTTATTCATCTTTTTGTCCTCAGTGGAAAACACAGTTCCGGGCACAGAATGGATGCATAATACAATTTTCTGAATGAGGAACAAATGATCTTCGTAAGAAATAAGGCACACACTTCATCATGTTGTCCCAGCCTATCTGTCTCTAAGAATCTTGCCCTTTGGGGAAATAATTCTGCCTCTTATAACTTCTCCAAAGTCAACAAAATTCTTACAATACGATGTAGAGTAAATAAGGAAAGTTATCTCCCTGCAGATCACACTGTAGAGGCAACTTGATGAAATATAAATTATTAGAAGGCCATTACTTTCTACATATGTAAAAAGAGGATGATATATCCTGTCCTTCCTTATAGGACTATAGTGAAGATGAGATGAGATTGAAAGTGCTTTCTAATGTGAAATTATATAAACATATTAACAGGGGGACCTAGTTCTTTCTACCAGCTACAGCTAAGAAACTCAGTAATACCCACTCACGTCATTACCCTTTATCATATACCACCAGACTCTCTCTCCTTTCCACTGAATCAGGAAATACAATCTTCCCTCTTACCCTCTAATCCTCCTCCTCATTACCTTGGATGTTCTCACTGGCTTCCAGACTATGCACCACATTCCTCCAGTCTGACTGCAGGCGTTTGATGAGAGTAAATGCAAGCAGAGGATTAGCCACGGAGGTTGATGAATCTTCATGCAAAGAAAGCACCTTGTCATAGAATCTGAAAGAGAGGAATAGAACGATCTTGCCACTACACCAAGAGAAGACTAGCATGGTGTACACACACACGAAGTAGCTAAAAATGAAATGCCAAACCCCTTGAGACTCATGTAAAACTCTAACCAACAGACTATGCACGTGCAGAAAAGTGAAAACCACAAGCACAACAAAAGCAGGTCCACCCATTTGTTCAGTCAGTGAGTCCATCTGTACCACTCAGTTACTGCAAGTCAGTCACCATACTAGATGCTGGGGATACAAAGATAAGACAAAGTTCAATACTCAAGAATTTCACAGATTAGAAAATAACTTTTTCTCATCACTCTCTATATAAGCTCAATAAATATTTCTATGCATTTGACTGCTAACCAGAAGGCTGGCGGTTCAAACCCACCAGTCACTCCTCGGAAGGAAGGTTGGGCAATCCTACTTCCGTAGTGATACTGCCTCGGAAACCCAAGGAGGGGTCGCTATGAGTCGGGGCTGACTCGACGGCACATAACAACAACAATGAATGAATGGATAAAAGCTATTCTTCTAGGAGCTAGGAACAAAAACTTGAATAAGACAATAACCTTAGGGAATACAGAGAGGGGGTGATTAATTAGGCCAGAGCAGGTCAGGGAGAGAACAAATTGAGACTTGAAGGGTGATTATGAATAATAAGGAAAGAAGTAGGAGGCCTCCTTCCAGGCAGAGACTGGTCATGGTACAGAGTGAAACAGAGGAATAACAAGCAGCTTAGTATTGCTGGAGCAATGTGTATTGGGAGGATGGGCAGGAGATCAGACTAGAAAAGTGAGCACTGCCTCATAGGCCTTGCTGAGGACTTTGGTTTTTACCCGGAGTGGAATTGCTATTGTTGTTAGCTGCCCTAGAGTTAACTCCAACTCACGGTGACCTCTGTACAGAACAAAATATCGCCTGGTCTTGTTTCATTCTCACAATCACCAGCAAAATTGAGTTCATCATTGTTGATATTGTGCCAGTAGCCCTCAACTTTATCAAATATGATGTCCTTCTCTAGCTAATGATCCCTCCAGATGACATGTCCAAAGCAAACAATTCATACAGTGTTCTGTTGTGATCCATAAGGTAATCACTAACTGATTTTGGAAGCAGATCACCAGGCTTCTCTTCCTAGTCTGTCTTAGTCTGGAAGTTCCACTGAAAGCTGTCTACTTGCTGGTATTTGAAATACTGGTAGCATAGCTACTAGTAACAGAGCAACACACAAGCCACCATACTACGACAAACGGACAGACGGGTGGTGGAGTGCAATTAGAAGTCACCAAATGACTTTAGTGGGAGTGGGACACACTATGATTTGTTTACATTTATAAATCTATTGAGAGGGTGAGATAGATGATTCAGAGGCGGAAGCAACTGGAGGCAAAAAGACCACTTAGGAGGCCATTTCAAAACTGTAGGCAAGAGATGATGAGGGTTTGAACCATAGCAGCAACAGTGGGCAGAGAATGGGATGGATCCACAGGAAGTAGACTATACAGAAACTGGTGAAACTGTACACTGGAATGAAGAAGTAGGGGTGTCTAGCATGCTTCCAACATTTCTGGCCTGGCAGCATTCACAGAAAAGGGCCAGAGATGGCGGGGCCTGAAGTGATCATCTTTCTGGTTAATTCTTCTCCTCTCCAGATATCATATAGGCAAAAGATGCTGTTTCCTTTCCTGGTATACCAATACAGGCAGTTTGAGATTGCTCCTTTAGGGTTTTGAAACCAAACCAGCCTCCAGGGAGTGGGACTTTTTTTACTGCCCATTATTTCCTTCTTTGGCTCCATATGGAATTACTTAGTGAAAGATATTCCACTGCTAGCTAAAAAAACTTATGAGCAAAGACATGGGCTTGAGGCCAGCCTGAAGAATAAGTGTCCAGGAACAACTGAGGCTGACAAGGCAGTAATTTTATAAGACAGTCGGGCAGGGAGGAGCTGCAAGGAGATTTATCCTCGTCCACCCTCCAACTACCCCTCAGACTTCTCTTCTGTAGAATGAAAGAACTGGTCTAGTCTAGGAGATCTCTCTGAATCCTTTCATCATAAACATTCTATTATTTCTTCCCATCACTGTTTTCACAACTGAATAAATAAATTCCTCATTTGGTGCCTGAGGACTAACGTTTAATAGGCATCAGAGGAGAGTGAGACAAAAGCAGAGAGGCAGGGCAGAGAGGTGGAGATTTGCCTCAAGTCATCCATCAGGTCAAAAGCATGTCTTTCTCGTTCTCTTCACATCCACTCAGAAGGAAGGTTGGGCAATCTACTTTGTAATGATACTGCCTCGGAAACCCAAGGAGGGATCGCTATGAGTCAGGTCTGACTAGACGGCACATAACAACAAGGAACTCTGGTGGTACTGGGTTAAATCAGAGGTTAGTGGTTTGAATCCATCAGCCACTCCATGGGAGAAAGATGTGGCAGTCTGCTTCTGTAAAGATTTACAGCCTTGGAAACTCTATGGGGCAGTTCTACCATGTTCATAAGGTCCTTATAAATTGAAATAAACTCAATGGCAGTGAGGTTTGGTTTGGCTTTTCACGCCCTCTTTGCATTAGGGGTTCTATTTTTTCAGGTCAGCAGCTTGCTCTCTTCTGCAACTCACCAACTCAATCTAATATTCAGATATGTCATTTTTCTATGACACAATAGGGAAACACAAAAATAAAACAATAACCCTATCGATATATGAGACTGATTTGGGATCCAAATGTTGGCCTTATGCCCAGTCTCCAAGCACACAGTTGGTTTCCAGAGAACAAGTTACTGGAGGCTGAATTCAAACCTCAGGGTTTCCTAAACGGATTTTTTGCTTTAGTAAATGCTGCTGAGAGTGGAAAATCAGATTCTTTCCTTCAAGAATCTGCACATACAATTTGTAATTCAATCCCTGCATTAAGCATAGACTGGGCAGGCTATTTGACCACAATACATGGGCTATTTCAATTCACATGTTTCTTCTCTGGAATTCAGAATGGCTTTGTCTCAGTTCTTTTGAAACATCGTAAGTGCTTCATTCCTAACACAGAAATAATTGTTGCTGATAGTACTCTTTACCCTTGGTGATGCTTTAAACTGAAAAAAAAAAAAAAAAAAAAAAAAAAAAAAAAACAACACTTAGGGGTTAACTTTACTATCTATAACAAGTATAATTTTCATTCATTAACTTGGGTAAGAAGTAGCTTCCACTTAAGAAATATTTCACTTCTTGATCTAGAAATTTAAAGAATATGAACTGAGGCCCTTAGAAATAACACCTCAAGTTACATAAGAATACCAAATAGGGATATAGAAAAACGAGCAGGAGTTGCCAAAATTCTTCTTTTAAAAGGCAAACATTTCAGTAGGTTTTAGAGTATTGACTAGAGAACAGAATGATAGAGTCCTCAAACTATCAAACTAAATTTACAAAATTACATGTACGGAACTCCCTTATTCATATCCTTGTTCATAAGAAAAGAATCTGAAATGCTTAATTTTTTATTATCTGGGCTCTCATAATCCTAGTTAATACTTAAAGCCATAAGTAGGGCTAGTTTCACCAGCCTGCCTTAAACAACATAAAGAACTAACATTCGTTAAGCATTATTACATTCCAAGAAGAATGATAAATGCCTTTACATATAGCTTATTTCACTTAATCTTCCCAACAACCCTATGGGATAGGTACTGTTATTATCATTATTTTATAGATTGTCGTTGTTGTTGCTATGTGCTGTCAAGTCATCTCCGACTCATAGCGACCCCTCCTTGGGTTTCAGAGGCAGTATCACTTTGGAAGTAGATTGCCCAACCTTCCTTCCGAGGAGTGGCTGGTGGGTTTGAACCACCAACCTTCTGGTTAGCAGTCAAATGCCTTAGGCACTACACCACCAGAGCTCCCTATTTTATAGATAAGGAAACTAAATCTTAAAGAAGTGAAGGAATTTGCCAAGGTCAGAGGCAGGGATTAGAACAGAGGCCTGTTTAACTCCTGAATCCGGTCTTTTAACAATTATGCACTGAGGTCTCTCATAAAACCTCAGTGTGTGGTCTGTCGTCCTGGTATATCAGGAAAGCAGCAGTAGGAACATCACAGCATGATGAAAAGAGAGTTGGATTACAAGTTTTTTTAAAAAAAGAAACTGTTCTAGCCCTGGCTTTGTTACCTACTAGATTGATAATCTTGAATAAGTGAATGTATCTCTCTAAACTTTCATTTTCTCATATTTTCAATGATTTCTAATTTGTTAAAAGAGAATAATACATATCTCAAAGGATTTGTGTGTGTAAGAAAGAATAAAATAGGATACGGTTTGGGCAAGACCTGCTACTGTGACAATGATATGACAATGGCAATAGTGATAAGACAGTGAAGGAGACCAGCACATAGAGAGGGGCCCCCTGGACAGCTTCTTTTGGCCAATGCTGCAAAAACTCTCTTCTAAGATTGTTCCCTGAGAGGGCTGGTACCAGGATCCTGACCCTCCATCTCCATTTGAGCCATTGAAAGAATTAATGGTAAACATAACGAGCTCAGCACAGAAAATAATATGGAACAAAGAAACCAGGGACACCATGAAAAAACACATAACAAAATGACAGCAACAAAGTCAAACTTATCAATAATTACCCTGAATGT
>NW_006921661.1:7179151-7195127 GCF_000298275.1 Orycteropus afer afer | reverse complement strand
TTCTAATTTCTCATTGATTTTGTTATTTTGTTCTTGTATTTTCTTCCAAAATTCTTCTAGGGTTTTATCTGTGTTTTCCTTGGTCTGTCTCTCAATCCTTTGAAGATACCTAAATATAATTATTTTGAATTCTTTATCAGGGAGTTCCAATGCTGCATCTTCCTCAAGGATGTGTTTTGGGTCTATATCCTGGTCCCTTGTTTCTCCTGCTTTATCTTGCTTCTCTGTGTGGACTGTGATGCTCTGTTGTCTCCGAGGCATTGTGACATTTTTGTGTTTATATTTAATTGGTGATTCTATGTTGGAGTGACTTGCCCACAATTTTCGTTTTCTTTGTTTTGTTTATATATTATCTATACAGGCAGGGTACTGTGCTGTGCTCCTCTATTCACTAGTTGACAGCACTTATATACTCACCACCTGTCTCCTTTCCTGTTCTCAGCCTCTCGTATGTGCTTGCCACCCCTTTTTCATTCAGGTTTTTCTAGTAGTTGGTGCCTAATCCACTTCTGTATAGTTCCTTTGAAAGCTCAGGGTTCCAGGATTATCTTCTATATCTCTGTCAATTGGTTTTTCTTTTCTTTGTTGAAGAGGGTCTGCGTCGCTTGTTTGCCTATTCCTCCATCTTACCGGAAGTCCCCAATCATTCATCTTTCATAGTTTGACATAGGGTCAATACAGGCTCACACTGCCCCAGTATCCAAGTCCTAAAATATTTTATCCTACAATAACACCAGTATTTGTTGATTGCAGAGCAAAACAACACCAGCTGAGCATCTGCTTGTGTGTACCACATACACAGTATTTTCCAGCAGCAAGTACAGTTATTCACAACTTTTTCTTGGTGTGAAAGACTTTCACACACACCTGACATCTCAGTTATTATTATCCCAGTATTTACCTGACATCTCAGTTATTATTATCCCAGTATTTAGGGAGCTCTTACTAAGTGTCAGGGTCCAGAGGCAGCATAAATAGTTAAGTGCTCAGGCTGCTAAGCAAAAGATTGACCAGAGGTGCTGCAGGAGAAAGGCTTGGCAATCCACTTTTGAAAAATCAGCCACAGAAAACCTTACGGAGCACAGTTCTACTCTGACATACATAAGGTCATTGTGAATCAAAACTGACCTGACGACAACTGATTTGATTTTCAGTTTTTACCAAAAAGAAGAAGAGAGAACTAAAAGCAAATGAGGAGATGGACATTGTTTATTAGCAGTCATGATGCAGAGACTCCAAGGTCCTTGAGGGCAGGATGGTCCTTGTTCGTCATTTTATTCCCAGTGTCTAGAACAGAGCTTGGCTCATAGCAGGTACTCAAACATATGTGTTGAATGAATTAAGTATTCATATCATATATAGTGACATGACATTCAGCATCTCTCATAGTGACAGTTACTCAGCATCTTCCACATGGACAGGATGATATCCACAGGACCGTGCCCATCCAGTCCCAAAGACATGCACATTTTATACAGTCACAGAACCTCTCTTGTCTTCTCATACAAAACATGAGTTTGCTGAGTCACATGGTGTTTGCTGGTTCCCATCCACAGTACTAGCTAACAAGGTCAATACACATGGGGTCACAGCATCAGCATATTCTCTGCATCTTCTGTTAACAGTGTCTGTATCACTTATGGTTGCAATGTGTCTCTGTGACAAAGAGCCTTTGAAATTAAAAAGGCAGATTTTGACTCTGCCTCAAAGTTTGTCCATCACACTTTTCCACAGTATATTAATTTCACTGTGTGATGTTGGATCTGGGCTGCCACTGTGTGTGTGTGTGTGTGATGGGAGTCTGGGGCCCCATACAATGTGACACAGTGCCTCTGGGTCATAATCAGTCTCAATTTCCCCACCACCACACAGGGACCAGGGTCCTACACAGGGTCTGAAATCACAACAGGCCTCAGAGTCACTCCCGCTCCCACACCACAGTATCTCAGTCTCACCGTGTGATATAGGGTCTGAGGCACCAGGCAGAATGACAATGAGTCTGGAGTCACATTCTGCCTCAGTCATTCTCCTCTCCGTTCTGCAGCGTCTCGGCCTCACCCTGTGTGTGACAGTCTCTTCCACTCAGACTTCCCTGGCGACCCATCCTCACCTGGTCAGGTCCCGTAGCCTCGCCTCCTCCCCACGCAGGTAACGCCGCAGCAGTGCCAGAAGCTGGCGCTCCGGCACCAGGGCGCGCGCCACGCTAGTCAGCGCGGAAAATGTGTCCCCGCGTGCCGCCGGTCCCCCGGGCCTGAGCGCCAGCAGCACCAGTAGCGCCGCCAGCCGCGCCGCGGGGCCCATGGCTGGCGCTTCCTCGCGTTCTCTCTGAGGGTTGCGCCCCACCCGGAGCCCAGCGCTCCCACCCTGCTCCACCCCTCGGCTGGCCCTGCCCTTACCGCCCGCCCGCCCTGCTTAGCCCCCCACCCTCGACTCCTTATTTGCTCTGACGCCTTCCCTGGGTCCTGCCTCTCAGCTCCTCAGATTGCGTGGCAGGCTGCCTGCAACCTCAGTGGCGTGCTCTTCACTAAATCACAGCCCCAGAAGGTGTTTCTGCTGTTCCCATTTCACAAGAGGGGAAATTGAGTCAGGGGCGGAGTGGGCATTGAATTCACTGGCCTAAGGCTGTACAAAGGATCCTTGGTATCGGTGGTTAAGCGGTGAGCTGCTGAAAGTTGGCAGTCGAACCTACCAGCTGCTCTGAGGGAGAAAGATGAGGCAATCTGCTCCACAAAGATTACAGCCCAGAAAACCCTATGGAGCAGTTAGTTCTCTCTGTCATATAGGGTGGCTATGAGTTGGAATTAACTCCATGGCAACAACAAGGGTGTACACGGGCCACCCCAACAATGTTCATCCCTTGGATCAGGGAGTGGAAAAATAGAAACACCACTGACTTCTGCTGGTGAAGTCCAGGAGAGTAAATAATGTGATATGGTAATAGCGGTACCATAACCGTGTGTGTGTGTGTGTGTGTGTGTGTGTGTGTGTGTGTGTGCGCGCGCGCGCATGTGTAAAGAGCTATGGGAGCACAGAGAGGAGGAAAACATTTCACACAAGATACCACGACGTCTGAGGGACCTTGAACGATAAGTAGGAGTCTGACTGGGAAGTGAGGCAGATAGATGAAGGCCATTAGGGTCAGTGCATAACAAATCTAGGACTCATAGAATCTAAAACTCTGGGGTCCTAAGTCTCTGTTCTACACAATATATCATCTAGCCACTTAAGCAAACACAATTATTAATAATAATAATTATTATTATTATATCCTATTAGGTCACTTGGGAGCTCTGGTGGCATAGTGGCAAAGGCATTTGACTGCTAACCAGAAGCCTGGTGGTTCAAACCCACCAGCCACTCCTCGGAAAGAAAATTGGGCAATCTACTTCCATAGTGCCTTGGAAACCCAAGGAGGGGTCACTTATGAGTCAGCGTCCACTAGATGGCAGTGAGTAAGTAAGTAAGGTTACTTATTTTTCCTCCTCTTTCCCAGGCAATACTTGTCCAACAAATATTTACTGGCACCTAAGGTACTATGCTGAGGACACAGCAAAATAGCCGACCCAGCCCTAACCCTGGTCCCAATGAGCTCACAAGAGGAAACAGATATGTAAGCAAATAACCATAATAAAGTGTGATCAGGGTAACCAAGGGCTGTGCAATGTTTAATGAAAGCACTGAGGAGGGAGCCTATCCCCCTGTATAGGTAGTTGAAAGGGCTTCACTGAGGAGGCAATTACACTGGTCCAAAGGATGAAAAAGAATTATGTGGATGATGACAGACAAGGGAAGGATGGGCTTTCCTGGCAGAAGGTAGCTATGTGTATCAACGTTCAGAGGTAGAAAATAGTTTGAGTTCTGGAAATGATGACCTGTTCTTGTGGTTGGGGCTGTAGATAGTGAAGGGGCTTTGCATATAATACTAAGAAAAGTATCCTGTCCTCTGTGAAAATCCAATGGAAGCCCAAACAACAGAAAATAAACTAGATAATTAAATACTACATATGTACAATAGAATATTATGCAACCTTAAAGTATAATGAAGAATCAGTGAATCACCTCATAATGTGGATGAACTTGGAGGACATTATGCTGAGTGAAATAAGTCAATCACAGAAGGAAAAATATTGTATGTGTCTATTATTATAAAAATTCAAAGAAAGGTTTACCCAGGGAAGGAAATTTTCTTTGTTGGTTACCATGAATGGAAGAGGAGTGGAAGGGAGGGAAAACAGACGGATAATTAAGAGAGAAGTTTGATATGGGTAAAGGGATTTTAAAAAATACTATTAAAAAAAAAAGATTAACCATTTGTTGATAGTTTTTGAAGCTAGGTTATGGCCACATGGGGGTTCATTGTACTAGTCTTTGTTTCTGTCTGAAAGACATTTTATAACTCATGTTTGAAAGAAAAAGGAAAAACTTATGCCCATCAAAAGACTTTACCAAAAGAGTAGAAAGAGAACCTACAGACTAGGAAAAACTTTTTGGTCATGACATATCTGACAAGGGTATAATCTCTAAAATATACAGAAAACTTCAATACCTCAACAACAAAAAGACCAACAATCCAATCAAAAAATGAGCAAAGGACATGAACAGACACTTCACCAATGAAGACATTCACCAGTGCCTAACAAACACATGAAGAGATACTCACAATCACTAGCCATTAGAGAGATGCAAATCAAAACTACAGTGAATGCCATGTCACCTCTGCAAACATGACACTGATCAAAAAAACAGAAAACAATAAATGCTGGTGAGGTTGTGGGAAGATTGGAACACTTATACACTGCTTGTGAGATTGCAAAATGGTGCAACTACTATGGAAAATAGTATATACTTCCTCAAAAAGCTAGAAATAGAAATACCATATGATGCAGCAATCTCACTCCTAAGTATATATCCCAGAGAAATAAGAGCAGTGACACAGATAGACATGTGCACATCCATGTTCATTTCAGCCTTATTTACAATAGCAAAAAGATGGAAACAGCTTAAGTATCCACCAACAGATGAATGAATGAACAAAATGTGATACATGTACACAATGACATACTATGCAATGATAAAGAATAATGATGAGTCTGTAAAATATAGCATGAAAGACATTATGCTGAATGAAATAAATCAATCACAAAAGGACAAAATTATATGATATCACTTTTAGAAGAAGTCAAGAATAGGTTTACACACAGAAAGCAACGTTCTTTGGTGGTTTCAGGGAGGGGAGAAGGAGGAAGGGAGAATCATTTACTAGATAGTAAAAACCAAATTCAAACTACTGTCATTTAATTGATTCTGACTCATAGTGACCCTCTAGGACAGAGTAGAACTGCCTCATAAGGTTTCAAAGGCTATAAATCTTTATGAAAGGTCCAGTAGAGTGGTTGGTGGGTTTGAACCCTGATCTTTTGGTTAGCAGTCAAATGCTTTAATCACTGAGCCACCAGAGCTCCTTACTAGATAGTAGACACATATTAAATTTAGTGAAGGAAAGGCAATACACAATATTAAGGAAGTCAGTACAATGTGACCAAAGTAAATGAAGACACTGAGAGGTATGCAAGAATAAAAGACAACTATGGTAAATGCTATAACATATACAGTTCTGCAACAACAGTAATAATAACCAAAAATTTGTGAGTGGTTATATAGCTACACACATATGTGCTACATATATATTCATATATATATATATATATATATATATATAATCAAGCACAAAGGAGGCATAGTTATGGAAACTTCCTAGACATAACCAAACACCTCATGGGACTGAGTTACTGGGTTTGAAGGCTCAGGACCATAGACTCAGGGGACATCTAGGTCAACTGGCATAACATAATTCATAAAGATAGTATTCTACATCCTAGTTTGGTGAGTAGCATCTGGAGTCTTAAATACTTGTGAGAAGTTATCTAAGATACAACTATTGGTCTCCTTCCATCTGGAGCAAAGGAGAGTGAAAGAAATCAAAGACTCAAAGAAACAGTCCACAGGACTAATGGCCCACACAAAACACAGCTTCCTCTAGCCTGAGCCCAGAAGAACTAGATGGTTCCCAGCTACCACTAATGACTGTTATGACCGGGGACATAATAGGAGGTCTCAATTGGAAAGGGATAAAAATATAGAACAAAACTCAAATTTATCAGACCAAAAAGACTAAACTTACTGAACTGAAGGAACCCCTGGGACTTGTGATACTACATGGTTTAAAATCAGGGAAGGTGTGCATCAGAGTTGTATCCTTTCACCATACTTATTCAAACTATATGCCGAGCAAATAACCTGAGAAGCTGGACTATATGAAGAAGAACATGAGTTCAGGATTAGAGGAAGTCTCATTAGCAACCTATGATATGCAGATGACACAACCTTGCTGAAAGTGAAGAAGACTTGAAGCACTTATTGATGAAGATCAAAGACTACAGCCTTCAATATGGGCTACACCTCAACATAAAGAAAACAAAAGTCCTCACAATTAGACCAATAAACAACATCATGATAAGTGGAGAAAATATTGAAGTTGTCAAAGATTTCATTTTACTTAGATCCACAATCAACACCCATGTAAGCAGCAGCTGAGAAATCAAATGATATATTGCATTGGGCAAAATCTACTGCAAATACCTCTTTAAAGTGTTTACAAGAAAAGATATCACTTTGAGGACTAAAGTGCACCTGATCCAAGCCCTGGTAATTTCAATTGCCTTATATGCATATGAAAGCTGGACAATGAATAAGGAAGACCAAAGAAGAATTGATGCATCTGAGTGATGCTGTTGGTAAAGAATACTGAAATATTCCATGGCCTGTCAGAGGAACAAACAGATTTGTCTTAGAGCAAGTACAACCAGAGCGCTCCTTAGACGTGAGGATGATGAGACCATCTCACATACTTTGGACATGTTATCAGGAGGGACCAGCCCTAGAGAAGGATATAATGCTTGGGAAAGTACAGGGTCAGTGAAAAAGAGGAAGATCTTCAAAGAGATGAATTGACACAGTGTCTGCAACAATGGGTTCAAGCATAGTAATGAATGTGAGGTTGGTGCAGCACTCAGCAGGTTTCATTCTGTTCTACTTAGGGTTGCTCTGAGTTGGAAGCAATTTGACGTCATCTAACAACACAACAACAGCTCATTTATTTCTCATGTTAACTGTATGGCATAAGTAGTATTACTGGTCCCATTTTACAACTGAGAAGAAGGAGACACCAAAAAACAAAACCAAACTCACTGCCATTGAGTTGATTCCAACTCATATAGCAACCCCCTTTACCTTTCCAAGGTGGTAAATCTTTACGGAAGTAGGTTGGCCAGTCTTCCCTTCATGGAATGGCTGGTGGAAGGTCTCTAGCTTTTTGGCACATCTGGATCCTGCTTTTGGCTGAATCTTCATCTCCAGTTTCTAGACTTGAACAAGTGGCCTGCTGTGTTGCCTGCTTATTTTAGGATTGTGCCATTTTACCTGTAGATGGTAGGTTCATCACATCAGCAGGCAGGAGCTGCATGAGTCTGAAGAAGGCTTCAGCTCCAGTGGGCCTGGAACAAGAGGCAGAACTGAAGGTCAAGGTCAAGGGGCCTTTACCCAGCCCCTAGGGCTGGCATTCTGAGTTTGGACTTCCAGCCTCCTAAACAGTAAGAGAATGAATTCTTGTTTGTTAAAACCATCCACTTGTGGTATTTCTGTTATAGCACTAGAGAAATAAGAAGGAGCTCTGGTAGCCTAGTGCTTAAGGCACTTGACTGCTAACTAGAAGGCTGGTGGGTTTGAACCATCAGCCACTCCTCAGAAGGAAGGTTGGGCAATCTACTTCTGTAGTGATACTGCCTTGGAAACCCAAGGAGGGGTCGCTATGAGTTGGGTCGACTTGAAGGTAACAACAACAACAGAGAAACAAGACATCCCCCTATAAAACATTCCTGGGGGACTCACTCCTCATTTGCTTTTCTGTATTCTGAAGAGATTAAAGCAATGATCAATATTTCTCAAAGTGTGCTCACAATTCTTTTGTATCAGAATCATGAGATAAATGGTGGACATTCTTATGAAAAATTCAGATCCCAGGGCCCCACCCAGACTCATTGAATTAGAGTGGGAGAAAATAAACTCCAGGAATCTGCATTTTAAACAGGCTTTTTAGGTGATTCTTATGCACACCTAAATTGGAATATTTCTTTAGATGATTTCCAAAGTTCCTTCCAACTCTGACAGCCTTTACTTCTAAGACATTAAATGGGAGGGTGTGCCTTTGCATCCTTAGCATTTTTTACAGAACTTGGTGCTTAATATATTTTTAGTAAATGAATAAATTTGGATTTTGAAAAGACAGATTCAAGTCCTGCTTAGGTTTTTATCAGCTGTAATTACTTGGGAAAATTATTTAACCTTTCTGACCTTGGAGTTATTTTTAAGATAGAAATAACAACAGCAATTCCTATGTGGCTCCAAGGGTTGATGTGAAAGGTAAATTAGATCATGCTTGCCAAAGCCCTTCTGATAGTCTTAAATTGAAGAACTGCTATACGCACAAAGAGGACACCAGCAGGTCATTTCATCAAACTCGCAGATGGCTCAGGCAAAGCTTTATCCAGTGGACTGAACAGAGAATTTATTAACACAAAAAACAAAAAACTACCTTTGAAAATTACATTCCCATTGAAGGTAGGTAGGGTCTTTCGAAGGAAGTAGTTTCAGGAGGAATCTGACGCATTCCCATAGTGCCCCCTGGTGGAATTTAGAAGTCAACTCAATTTATTTTTGAAATCACTGTCATTTTAAAGCATGTCTGTTTGCTTAGCAAAGTGATTACCCGGTACATGTATCCGTTCCCCATCTAGACTAGGGGCTTTTTGTGGAGTTTCTTTTGGTCCCCAGAGCCTGCCATACATTAATCCATGTATTAATCCAACCATTTTGAACATCTGTGATGCTGGGTGTTGTGTGTGGCACCCACGGATACAGCAAAGAAGGACTCAGATGGAATCCCTGCCCTTGGGGCTCTTGTAATAGAGTAGTGGATAAACCAAAGCCAAACCCACTGCTATGGAGTTGATTCAACTTATAGTGACCCCATAGGACGGAGTAGAACTGCCCCCATAGGGTTTGTTGTTGTTGTCAGGTGCTGTCAAGTCATCTCCAACTCATAGCAACCTTATGTTTAGCAGAACCAAACACTGCAGGGTCCTGCACCAGCCCCACGATCCCTGCTATACCTGAGCCCATCAATGCAGCCACTATGTCAATCCATCTTTCTGAGAGTCTTCCCCTTTTTGCTCACCCTCCGCCTTACCAAGCATGACATCCTTCTCCAGGAAATGGTCCCCACAACATGACCAAAGTAGGTGAGAGGAAGTCTGGCCATTCTCACTTCCAAGGAACATTCTGTCTGCACTTCTTCCAGGACAGATGTGTCAGTGTTCTAAACCATAGTGTTCCTGCTTTGCGGAAGCAAGCTGCCACATCTGTCTCCCTAGTAGTGGCTGGTGGGTTCGAATTGCTGATGTTTTGGTTAGCAACTGAGTGTTTAACCACTGCACCACCACAGATTAGTAAATAATTAATAACTGTAGAGATACATGCCATGAGAGAGGAAGTGCAGGGAACTATGGAGGTTATTTTCTTTGGCTCAATGATAAGTTTTGAAAAAAAGCATGGTACACTGAAGGATAGAGGGCAAAAAATGAGGCATGAAGTATAAATCAGAGCCATGTGGTTAAGAGCTAATCTGTTAGTGAATGTGGATTTTATCTTAAGTTCTGTGGGAATGAACTGAACAGTTTGAAACTTATTTTTTCAATATTATTCTGACGACAGTGGATAGAGCTGACCAGAGGAGGCAAGAATGGAGGTAAAAAGGCCAGTGAGGAGGCTGCTGCATTAGTCCAGTTTAGAAAGGTATGTTAGGAGGGGCACACAGAATGTTTAAAAATGTATTGGTAAAATTCCTTTTCTGACCATGAGTGGTAAGTACAATGGTGTTTTATTCATTATATCTTACATTTTTATTATACAAGTTCTTTGATATGTATGAAATAGTCCTTTTAAAAACATAAACATATATATACATGTCATATAAGAATATGGAAGGGAAGGATGCATATCAAATACATGATGAGGATAGCCTCTGAGGAGGTGTCATAGATTGTAAATATGGCCACAATCTTCATTTCCCCTTGTATCCACACCCTTTGCCGTATGATTTTGCAGCTCCCTCATTATGAAATGGAGGCTATTTTCCCTCTCCTTGCATCTGAGAAAAGAGTTTTGGTGGTACAATGCCTAAGGCATTTGAGTGGTGACTAGAAAGTTGGTGGGTCAAACCCACCAGCCACTACTTCTGTGAAGATTTATCACCTTGGAATCCCAGTGGGGGTTGCTATGAGTCAGAATCGACTGGATGGCAGTGGGTGTGTTTTTGTGTGTGTTGGCATCTGAGAAGGTCTTATTACTTTCTTTGATTAATAAAATGCACTGAAAGGGACAGTGTGCTGTTCTGAGCATAGGTCTCAAGAAGCTTGTGTGCTTTGGTCCTATTTCTGGAACCCTGCTCAGCCACCCATGTGAACGAGTCTGGACTAGCCTGCTGGAATATGAGAGCCGAGGTGAGGCAGAGCTCAGCCAATCCATCTGAGACCATCCTAAACTAACTAGCACCCAATCAACTTGACCTCAGACATATGCATGGAGCTAGGTACTGCCATTCTGAAGAACCATGAGATATATAAATAGTTATTTTAAGCCACCAAGCTTTGGGGTGGAGGAGCTCTGGTAGTGTAGTGCCGGAGGCACTTGACTGCTAACCAGAAGGCTGGCGGTTCAAACCCACCAGCCACTCCTTGGAAGGAAGGTTGGGCAATCTACTTCTGTAGTGATACTGCTTCCAAAACCCAAGGAGGGGTCGCTATGATTGGGGTCAGACTCAATGGCACATAACAACAACAACAACAACACAACCTTTGGGGTAGTTTGTTTCACAGCAAAAGTTGACAGATACAGAAATGTCTTTCTAAAAGTGAGATGTTGCCTTTAACCAAACCCTAAAATCCATGGCATTGGCTTTGAGATCAGGGTTTGGGTGGAGTCTAGAAAAATGGAGAGCAAACTAATGGAATCTGAAAAATTATGAAGCAAGTATTATTGGAAGATGGAAAAATTATAGTAGAAAACAATTGGAAAGTCTGTTGCCTTTGGTAACTTAGATGGGAAAAGTACTTAAAGGACTTTTAGATTTGCTAAGGACATTTCAGCAATTGTATCAGTATTGTACCAACATTATTTACAAATGCCTAGAACAATGGTGGTAAGCAGAAAACTAAAAAAAAAAAAAAACAACACTAAACTCACTGCCATTGAATTGATTCTGATTCACAGCTAACCCCTTGGGGTTTTGAGGTGGTAAATCTTTACGGAAGTAGATTGCCCAGTCTTTCTTCCATGGAGTGGCTGGTG
The DNA here is from genome assembly GCF_000298275.1 of Orycteropus afer afer. NCBI lineage: Eukaryota > Metazoa > Chordata > Mammalia > Tubulidentata > Orycteropodidae > Orycteropus > Orycteropus afer. The sequence goes on along the minus strand of NW_006921661.1, from coordinate 7,183,664 downwards.
GGTTTGAACCACTAACCTGGTTAGCAGTCAAGTGCCTTAAGCACTATGCCACCAGAGCTCCTCAAATGTATCATAAAAATGCAAAATGTTAAATAATAAAGAGAAACACGTACAGGGAGGAAGGAATAAGTGGGAACTCTATTTTCTGCACAATTTTTCTATAAATCTAAAATTGCTCTAAGAAATGAAATCTACTTAAAAAGCACAAAATAATCTAAATAATGTAAGAGGCATGGCAGGGAAGGAAATTAGGGTGGGGTTTAAAAGGAAAGAAAAATATATGAGATAAATGAGAAAGTATGTCAACATTTCTTTGTCCTAGGTGGTGGGTGAATGTGTGTTTCTTGTACCTTCTCTGTAATTTTACTTTAAATTTTCACCATAAAAATTAAATTATAACTTTAAAATAAAAAGCATAAATATGGGGGAGCCATTGCTTAGTAGTACTGAGCTTCTGTTAAAGGTGATAGAAAAACTTAGAAACAGATAATGGTGATGGTTGCACAACATGATGAATATAATTAATGTCACTTAATCATACACATAAAAAACGTTGAAATGATAAATGTTTTGGAGGACCAGAGACCACATATTGTATCCTGGATGGTGTAACTAGGTAAGCACTCAATTTAGCTGATAGGTTGGTGGTTTGAAATCACTCATAGTTTCATCAAGACAGGCCTGGCAATCTGTTTCCAAAAGTCACAGTCTTGAAAACCCTATGGAGTGGTTCTACTCTGCACACACGGGGTTGCCATGAGTCAAAATTGACTTGATGGCTGCTAAGAATAATACCATATATATTTACCACAATGAAAGAAAGTAAAAGAGAGAAAGTACATGTTAGAGTTAGAAAAGGTGAAGGCTCTCTTCTCTCTAGTCTTATGAGGTGATCATATTTGTTTACAGTTGATAACTTCCAAATTAATATATCTAACTCATTTCTAAAAGGAGCTCTGGTGGCATAGTGGTTAAAGCACTTGGCTGCTAACTTATTGGTCTGTGGTTTGAACGTGTCAGCCATTCTGCAGGAGGAAGATAAGACAGTCTGCTTCCATAAAGACTTATAGCCTTGGAAACCCTTTGAGGCAGTTCTACTCTTTTAAAATAAATTTTTTAATAAAGCTTAGATCTCTCTTCTGAGTTTCTGACTCATATATCCAATTGTCTACTTGACATCTGTACTTGAAAGTCTCTCAAGAGTCTCAAATATAACATGTTCAAAATTGATCTTTTCCCCTCTGTAGGAGCCAGTCTCAAAGAAGGACCCCAATGATCCCCTCCTCATGATGTTTGCACTGTGGTAGTCTTCTCTACACTGTACCAGGATTGGCCTGTATGACCATAACATATTGCTAAAATGATGTGTGACTTCTGAGGCTAGGCCATAAAAGACATTTTGGTCTGTGCCTTGTTCTCTCTTTGGATCATTTACTCTGAGGAAGTCAGTTGCCAGTGATGAGGACACTCAAGCAGCCCTATGGAAAGGTCCATGTGGCCAGGAACTGAGGCTCCTTCCAAACAGCCATGTGAGTGAACCATCTTGGAGGAAGATCTTCCAGTTCTAGTCAAGCCTTCAGATAGCTGGAGCCTCAGCTGACATAAGAGACTCATAAGAGACACTGAGAGAGAACCATCCAGCTAAACTGGACTCAAATTCCTAATCCACAAAAATAGGGAAGCTCACACACATGGCTGTTGATAACAGCCTCAGTTCCTCACCACATGATCCTCTTCTTAGGGTTGCTCATAACATGTGAGCTAGCTTCATCCAGAGCAATTTGTTTGACAAAGAGTGAGAGTGGCCAAGATGGAATACACAGAGTCTTTTATAATCAAATCTTTTAAATGGTTTACCATCACTTTTGCAAGATGGGGATCATTGGAGCTATCTTGGAGATCGATCCCTTGTTGTTCGAGGTCTCATAACTAATAATTGATGGAGAAGGAGTATTTGAACCTCGGCACTCTGATATCAGAACCTCCTGTATTCTTAACCACTCCAGAGTAAAGAAAGGAAAAGGGGGATGGACTTTATATATACTGTATAATAAAACCCCATGATAACTTAATTCAATTGGCAACTATGGCTGAATTGCAAATCCTGTCTGGGCTAACGTCATTGGAGGGGATGGCAAGACCCAATTTGTAAATCACAGAAAACTCCAACTCTGGAAACTGGAAAGTGAAGAGGGGTCCCCATCATCCCCTTTTCTTCTCAATCTTCCAGATTTTAGTTGACTAAATGGGTGTCATCTAACCAGAATCCTTGCTGCCATCCTGAAGTCCCATCTAGCCTCAAGGATTGTTTCTGAGTAGTAACAAGTCACAGCCAGGGTTGGATGGATTTGGATGTCAAAGTCAACCCCCAGGACTCCAGGCTGGCTCTATTCCTAACCAAAAGCAAACCAAACTCACTGCCGTCGGTCAAGTCAATTTGACTCACAGCGACCCCTCCTTGGGTTTCCAAGGCAGTATCACTACAGAAGTAGATTGCCCAACCTTCCTTCCGAGGAGTGGCTGGTGGGTTTGAACTGCCAGCCTTCTGGTTAGCAGTCAAATGCCTTAGGCACTACGCCACCAGAGCTCCTTCTTAACACTCATATAACTCTATATTCATTCATTTTTAATTTTTAAAAATATCATCACCTCCATCTTGCTGCATTAAGAAGGGGGTTTCAAGTATTTAGGAAGCAAGATTGGCAGAATCGGATGCTTAAGTTGGTGTGTGGAGGGGGAGAGAGACAGAAGAAATAATGTGACTCACTAAGACTCCATATGGAGGAAGGAACAAGCTGGGTGGCCTGAGTGGGTGTGTGGGCAGGGGTGAGTCAGAGGTGAGAAAGGAAAGAAGTTCAGGTCTGTACACCTAAAACTGAAGTGCCTGTGGGATAACCAGGGACTGATGACTTGAAAGCCATTGTATGTATGTATGGCTCTGAGGCTTGGGGAAGATGTCTAGCCTAAAATACACAAATCTGTCAATCATCAGCTTCAGAGTGAGAGTTGGAACCTTGGGTTTGTCACCAGAAAGAGTGTGTAAAATTAGAAGTGCCATTGGCTGAGATCAGAAACCTATTTTCCAACTTCCCCAGATCCTAGTCTAGCTTCCTTCTTGCTATTTTTCTTGCCTGTAATGTCCTTCCTCTTTTCCTGGCAAACACCTGCTCATCCTTTCAGGCTGGGCTCTCATGTCAGCTCTTCCTTAAAGCCTGCCTGGACCCAGCCTAGTTTCCCATTTCTTTGTACACTTGTGCCATTTTATACTTAACTTTACTGTAGCACTGTAATTATTTTTATCTACTTAAAAGTATGGAAGATTGGGTGATCTTCTGTAGTGATGGTGCCTCGGACACCCAAGGAGAGGTCGTTATGAGTTGGAGTCAGCTTGATGGCAATGAGTGAGTTTTTAAAGGTATGGAGTACATCTTATCAACTTTTTATGCACTGTTCTGCTCCTAGGTAGGTTAGTAAATATTTGTACAGGGGAAGGATAAAGAGCCTATGAGTTAGGAGACCTGAATTAGTCCTAGGTTTGCTAATGATTTGCTCTGAAATTTCAAGGAAATCACTTGTCTTCTCTGGGCATTAGTTTTCTCCTGTCTGGAAGACTAAGAGTCACTGAATGACGTTTGACTCACTACGCTTAGTTCATGGGAGAGAAAGCACCAGATATGTGATGATGATGTGGATTCTGTAGAAATCCATTGTGTTGATTCCCTCTTTGAAGCTCAGGGTTCCCTAAGGAAGCCTGTAAACTGTAAAGAGATATTTGGATTGAATTTGGGTTCCTTCCAGAGCAGAGATTCTGAGTTTATTTTCACAGCACATGGATCTTTGTCCACTGGGAGAAGTATGCATATGTGGGAATGGCAAACAACTGGAAAAAGCTAATATAAGCCAGCTGCTCTCTCTTTTTTTTTTTTTCCCTGCCCTTACTCCTGCCCAAATAGGAATATACATCCACCTTACCCACCCCCCAACTCTAGCTTTCCTTATTTAGCCTGAGGTTTATTTGTTTGTTTGTTTTCCTTTTACTCCTGACTTTGCTGCAGCCAAAGCTTGGCTGGAAGGGCTCTGCAAGTACAGGTGCTCTTGCCTTTCAATCTTTACTCACATATTCCCCTTGCTTTCAGTTGACTTATTTGTGGACCATGTGCCCTTTTCTCTTTGCTTATTCACAACCTCCTTGCTTTGAAAAAGTCAGCTCAAATTTCAATTCAGTTCACTTCAGTTCACCATTTTGTTGCTGTTGTTAACAGCTCATTATATGCCTGGCTCAGTTCTGGGCATTGGATATACTGCAGTGAATCAGTATCAATTTCAGCCCTTGGGGAGAGCTTGACACACATACAGGTCATTTGAGTATGGTATGGGAAGTGCTGTAACAGAGGTCAGCAAAAGGAGCTTTGGAAGTACAGAGGTGTGTTAAAGGAGGAGTTGTTTGTGAAATGGAGTCAAGAAGTGTGTTTTAGGCAGAGCAGCCTTCTTCTTCTTCTTTTTTTTTTTTTTT
>NW_006921661.1:7174714-7178943 GCF_000298275.1 Orycteropus afer afer | reverse complement strand
GTTCTCTCCAAGGAGTGTATCTACTTGAGGTAAATGTTCAACTCATATGCCTGTCTTTTGTTTGGCTGGAAACCACAGGTGTGGGTTCAATTCCAGACCCGAAGGGCAACTAGGGGCCATAGTCTCAGTGGTTCCACCAGGCAGAGCCCACTTCTTGTCCTTTTTCAGTTTTTTTTTTTTTTTTTTAATGTCTTATTGTGCTTTTGGCGAAAGTTTACACAGTAAATTGGATTCTCATTTGATAATTTCTATACAAACTGTTCAGTGACATTAATTACATTTTCCACAATGTGTCAACATTCTCTTTGTGTCTGCTTGTTGTGTTTCCAGTACTCTAGTTTCCCTTCCCTCATCTTTGCTTTAGAGTAAATGCTTACCTTTTGGTCTCATATAGATTTTTTTTAGTAGAGCACTGTACTTATGAGAAGTATCCTTTATTTTGTGTGCCACTCTGTTATTTCACTAAAACGTAATATCAAGGGATAGTTTTGGTTCAAGGATTAAAGAGTATCTCAAGGTGATAGTCTCAAGGATTCTTCTAGTCTCAACTGGTCCATTAAGTCTCGCCTTTTTTTTTTTTTAAGAATTTTCCTCCCATTCTGTCCAGGACCATCTATTGTGACTCTGTTCAGAATGGTTGGTAGTTGTACCCAGGCACCATCTAGCTCTGATCTCAGGGTAGATGAAAGCTCAGCTCATATAGGCTGTTTAGCCCTGTACATTTTCTTCTCTGGAATTCTGGTTTTCTTATCACTCCTGATGAGTAGAAACCAATAATTTTATCTTAGATGGCTACTTAAAAGCTTCATGAACTTTATGAATTATGTTATGACAATTAAGTTATTCCATGAGACCAAGGTCCTAAGACTTCCAACCCAGAAAACCAATCTTGCAAGGTGTTAGGTTATGTCTGAAAGTATTTGTAATTGGGTGTTCTATGAGTGTCTTCTATGAATATATGTGCTTGCACACACATATCTGTATTTACATGTACATATAGATAATTCCATCTATGCGCACATATGTATATACCTGTACCTACCCATGTACCTCTATGCTTATACATATACATTTGTGACCATACATTTTTTTGTCATTGTTGATGTTGTTGCCAACTTACATATGTCAAATTCTTTAGTACAGACATCCCTTTCTCTTAGGTGTTTGACAGTGATGTCATTTACTTTGGTCAAGATGTACTTACTATATGTACATTCGATACTACTTTTCCCCTTACCAAAAATAACAAATATCTACCATCTACAGTGTGATTCCCCTTCTCCCCCTTTCCTGGTAACTACCAATGAACAATGGTCTCTCTCTATATATGTATATGTATTATGTATATATGTCTTCTTATAAAAGTGGAGTCATACAAAATTTGTCCTCCTGTGATTGTCTTTTTTCACTTACCATTATATCCTTCAGGTCTATCCATGTTATGTTTTGCAGACTTGTTGTTTATGGTTGTGGAGTATTCCATTGTATGGATGGATCCACATTTTGCTTATCCATTCATCCACTGATGGGCACTTAGGTGGTTTTTTTTTTTTTGCTATTTTGAATAATGCTGTAATGAACATAGGTATGCATATGTCTGTTCATGTCACTTCTATTGGGTCTCTAAGGCATATACCTAGGAGTGGGATTGCTGGATCATAATTGATTTCTAGTTTTTTGAGGAAGCACCATACCATTTTCCATAGTTGTACCATTTTACAATCTTACCAGCAATAGATAAGGGTTCCAATCTTATTACAACCTCACCAACATTTGTTATGGTTTTTTTTTTTTTTTTTTAAATCAGTACCATTTTATCCAGGGTGAGATGGTATCTCATTGTAGTTTTGATTTACATCTCTCTGATAGCTAATGGCCTAAGTCACTTGACTGCTAACTAGAAAGCTGGTGGTTCAAACTCACCAGCCAGTCCTCGGAAGGAAGGTTAGGCAATCTACCTCTATAGAGATACCGCCTTGGAAACCCAAGGAGGGGTCACTATGAGTTGGGGCTGACTCGACGGCACATAACAACAACAGCTAATGATCAGTTGCATCTTTACATGTATTTTTTTGGCCACTTGAATATACTCTTTGGTGAAGTTTCTACTCATATCCTTTGCCCATTTTATAATTGGATTCTTTTTCTTTTTGTTGTTGAGTTGAAGTTTTCTATAAATTTTAGAGATTAGATCTTTATAGGACATGCCACTTCCAAAGACTTTTCTCAGTCTGTAAGTTGTCTTTTCACTCTTTTGATACTGGAAACCCAAGGAGGGCTTGCTATGAGTTGGAACTGACTCGACGGCAGTGAGTTTGTTTTGGTTTTGGTTATTCCAACTTTGTAGTTGTGGTAGTTAATGTTGCATGTCAATTTGGCTGGGTGGTGATTTTGAGCAGCATGGCAGCTGGATGTAGTTATTCCCCATGATGAGACTGGATGTGGTGTAATCAACTCCATGGTGGAATCTGCTGTGAGGAGCTAATTAGTTGCCTTCAGGGTTTGGCCTGCTTCCAGTATATATAGAGAATCTTTGAAAAAGTCTCTAGCTTTTTGGCACTTTTTTTTTTTTCCTTTAAACTGTGCCTTAGGTACAAGTTTGCAGAGCAGTTTGTTTTATATTCAACATCACATGTACATTTAGTTTCACTCCCCATTACCATCCCCAACCCTAACCCAGTCTCCTCCCTTCTCTGCCCAGTAAACCCTTCTCCCCCTGTGCCCCTCATAGTTATGCACTCCTGTGTGTCCCGCATTTCCTTTGTGCGAATGTTGCCCCTCTGGTGCTCCGTGGTCAATTGTTCCAAGGGATGAATCTCCATAGAGTATGTGGGTATATCACCCTGAGTTGAGTGGTCTGCATGTACATCTTGTTTACTATTGGGCTGAGAGCCAGCCCCTGGGAGTGAGTTTTATTCCAGGCCCAGAATGTTTCCCAGGGTCATAGTATTGGGGGTCTCAGCAGACTCCATCCGACCAGTAATTCTGGTCATTATTGAGTTTTTGGATTTTGTTCCACATTTTTCCTCTCAATCAATCCAGGATCTCCAGATTTGATCCTTTCCTGAGTGGTTGGCATTGGTGGCCAGGTACCATCTAGTTCTTCTGGTCTTGAGGGCCATTGTGTCCTAGGGCTGATTGCTTCTAAACACCCTTGATTTTTTATTTTGCAGTCTTCCTCGTTTCTGATGCTAGGAGACCATTAGCTAAATCTTAGATGGCCACTTGAAAGCATGTAAGACCCCAGTCACTACTCACCAAAGTAGGATGAGGAACAAGACTTTTATGTATTTTGTTGTGCCAATTGAGTCTGGTGTCCCCTAGTATCCTGGTCCTGTGTCAGTAGATTTGTTGGATCTCTCTCCCAGTGTCTGGGTGTCTGTGAGGGATTACTCTATGTCTGTCTTCTGTTGTTTCTGTAAGGATTACAGGTACTGTGTATCACTGGTATCTGTGCAAGATTAATCTCTGCTGAATCTATCCTTGGTCTAGAGTATACTCCTGTTCACTGACCCCCATCTGATCTTCTCAGATGTTTGTGTGTTTATCTGTAGCCTGATGTTTGGTATTAATGATAATGCAGTATTGTAGATATACTGGTTGGTATTAGCATCTGTCGTCTATCACTTACGTGCACAGTTCAGTGTCCTCCCTTTTCCTAATGTTATCAAGGAGTCTGTGACTCCTTCTATACATCCCTCCCCTTACCCACATCAACATGTGGCCCCCAACTAGCCTGAAATTAATCTCTCCCCACCGTGGTAACCTACAAAGTGAGTTCCCTTTCTTAAGCAAACCCTTCATCTTTTTACAGTAATGGGCTCATACAGTATTTGTCCTTCTGCGATTGACTTATTTCACTCAGCATAATGTCCTCCAGGCTCATCCAATATTGTGAGATGATTCGTGTATCTTTCATTGTTCTTTAACGTAGCATAGTATTCCATTGTGTGAATGTACCATAATTTGGTTATCCACTCATCCATTGATGGGCATATAGGTTGTTTCCATCTCTTTGCTATAGTGAATTGTGCTGCGATGAACATAGGTGTGCATATGTCTGTTCATGTGCTTTCTCTCACCTCTTTAGGATATATTCCTAGTAATGGAATTGCTGGGTCAAATGGTATTTCTATTTTCAGTTTTTTTAAGGAAATGCCATACTATTTGCCACAATGGTTATATCATTTTACAATCCCACCAGCAGTGCACAAGAGTTCCAATTTCTC
>NW_006921661.1:7162866-7172203 GCF_000298275.1 Orycteropus afer afer | reverse complement strand
TTTTTGTATAGGTCTTTTGTATCTCTGGTAAGGTTTATTCCTAGATATTTTATCATTTTAGTAGCTATTATAAATGGTATTGTTTCCCTTATTTATCAGAGGACTCTTTGTTGGTGTAGAGGAATCCAACTGATTTTTGTATGTTGACTTTGTATCCTGCCACTTGGCTGAACCTCTTGTAGTTCCAGTAGTTTTTTGTTAAGTCTCTTGGGTTTTCTATGTACAGGATCATATCATCTGCAAATAGAGATAGTTTTAGTTCCTCTTTGCCAATTTGTATGCCTTTTATTTCTTTTTCTTGCCTTATTGCCCTGGTTTTCTAAATTGTAGAAGAAGAAATTCCTGTTTGTTAAAGCCATCCACTTGTGGTATTTGTTACAGCAGCACTAGAGGATTAAGATAGTAGTTATATCATTGAAAAAGATGAGATTTAGATGAGGACCTTTCCAGTGGTGGATCATATCACATTACTACAACACACCACACAGCCATCATCCCTATGTACTCTCTGCCTAAACCTTTCCATAACTCTCATTATCTGCTGACTGCTGTCCAAACTGCACAGCACAGGAGACCTTCTGCCACCTCTTCACTCACATCCCTGTAAACAACCAGTCTCAAACTCAGTGATGTAGCAATAGCAAACTACTTATAGTTCTCTGCACACTTATATTCCCCTCTTTCTTTGCTTAGCTTTTTCTTCTTCTTCAACACTCTGCTCTGGCACTGTAAAGGATGTCTGTCACTTTTTGTCTGCACCATAAGTTCCTACTGGTGAACTAACTCTCCTTCATTGTGTACAGTCATGATGCAAGGATAACTGCACTGGCTGCCTCTCACCACCTTTCAGAAATAAACAGAAGGTCAGATTCACCCCTTATCACTCTCCAGTTACAGGAGGTGGTAGATATGTGACCTAACTCCAGCCAATTGGGCCTTCTCTCCAGATGTTTTGAATCCAAAAACATAAAAAATAGATAAAGGTGATTTACCTGATGGTGTTGAGGGCAGTGGCAGCTGTGTCTTTTTTCCCACTTACTTTACTTTTCAGGCAAATATATATTTGTAAAATGAATGAATACAACAGAGGAATAAAAGTCAAAGACAACAGTTTTTTTTTTTTTAAATGTCTAAAGCTGGTAGTATTGCTACTGCTTATTTCCTATCATATGCAATTCTGTATATATGCAGAATCAAGAATTTAATGTTTTCTTTTGCAAGCAAAAACCATGAGATGGGTTAATTCATTCAATAGTTATTTATCAGACACCTACTATGTGCCATGCAGTGTTGAATGCACTGGTAAAGCAGTGAAAGAGCTACATTAATAGACAGGCAATAACACTAACCCCATCGCCACAGAGTCAATTCCAACTTATAGCAACCCTGTAGGATAGAGTAGAACTGCCCCATATGGTTTCCAAGGCTGTAAATCTTTATGGAAGCAGACTGCCTCATCTTTCTCCTGCGGAGTGGCCAGTGTATTTGAACCACTGACCTTTTGGTTAGCAGCCAGATGCCTCAACCACTGCACTCTCAGAGCTCCTTGATAATAACACTACTTATATTTATTTGTTTACTTTTATGTGCTCTGAAGAACAAAAAGTACAGGAAGTGCTTGAGGATGGGTCTGAGCATGGTTTTCAGAACATTCAATTTAGGTGAAAAAAATTGCCATGTAGAACATTACTTTCTCATCTTGCCTCTGGAGCCTATTAAGAAGAGAGTCAAGCAATGGAGACCATGCACTACAGAGTAATAACAGCCCTTAGAAACTCACCCCAAGACTATAGCTGTATCCCAGATGTATAGTTATTACTCTGCGGGATTTCCAATCCTTTAACTTTTCTTAATTTATTAGCTGGTGCTGACATGGGCAAACATATTAGGTCAATTAAAAGAGAGAAGAGAAAGAAAAATAAGACTCAAAGAATTTTAATATAAGCTCTTACTCTGGGACTTCTGAAGAACCAATCAAGAAATATTTACTAAATACTACTACACTAGAATATTCATTTAGACTCAAAGTAGATTCTAGGGTATGCCAGTGCATGTATTTCAAGAACATGTTCATTTGGATAGCAAACTTTATGAACTACACAGTAACTAAGATAATAAAAACTTGCACGGAAACTCATGCCTATGAAGAGACCTGTTTATTACTGATAACACTTCATTTGGCTAAAACCACAAGAGATCCACACACAAATATTTAAAAAGTACAGATTATCACAGGCAGTACACATAATACACCCTGGTGTTTTCACAGGGGAAAATGAGAAAATGTTGACATAAATTAAGGCAATGGCACAATTTTGAACTACAACTACACATCTAGTAAATAAATTTAAAAAATCATTCTTAAATGTGTATTTTTTCTGGCATACTCACTAGTATACACAAAGAATTTATTCTAGTCAGTAACAAGAAGGTCTCACCATTTACAGGTGCACACTCTTGCTTGATATCACTTCTGAACCTGGTTTTATTATGTCTTATGAGACATACAATGATTCACAACACTAGACAAAAATATACCAAACAGTATCAAATTAGTTGTGATGCACTTGAAAGGTAGCAGTAGTAGGCTCAAATGGCACATATACAAGTAATAAGAACTCTACATAGACATTGTTTCTTAGCCTTTTTTTGGCTAACACCTTACTTTGAGTATGAAATCTAGGCATTATATGTAATTTCCAAATGAAAATATGCATTCTCCAAAGTGAGTATTTAAGGGTTTGAGTGCTTAATAAACATCACTTATTATGAATTTCAGTAATAAGAATCATTGTTTTAAAAGCTGAATTAGAAAATGAGACTAATATTTTTCACTGTTTCCTACACTGTTTGCTTCTTTAAACCCCCTGATCCCCATTATTATCAATTAAGCCCTCTCTATCAAGTACTGCACTAGGTGGTGTGGATACGAAAAATAATAAACCAAAAAAAAGAAAAATGATAAACCATGCTCCTTGCTCTCAGGGCGCTCACAGTCTGCTGCTCCTTCTTAGTTAAACAGAAAAAACTGGCCTATACCTTAGACTGTAAGGTTGAACAGTGACAGTATTTGCAGGTCAGTTTAATCCGTTTAATTTGGCATAATACTTTAGAATGTCAGCTTCTAAAAGATGCAGAATATCTTGAATATGCTCCATTTTTATACTTCTCACACTAGAGTCAGTTTGTGTATATGTAGCAATGGTAGGGTTCAGGGAAGGCTGGGAGAGAAAATTGAGAGGCCACATGAGAAAGATGGTGCTCCATTCTGGCAACAGAAGTTTTAGTGAAGATTGGAAGAGCTCATTTTTATTTGAAAACAAACACTTTTATTATGGAGAATGCAAAATTCACTTACATTTTTAAGACAGAACATGAAATTTCATATTAATGGTGGTCTGCTTATGATTTTGCTCTCAGGCCCCTTCCCCCACACATTCATGCTCCTCTGCTTTAAGGTTATGCTGGTGGACAAATCTGAGAAGCAAACTCTTAGATACATTACTTTGCCCCACCTTGGGCACTTCACTCGTTCTTAGAGGTTCTCTTTTAACAGGGAAGGGGAAAGGTGACTTAGTGAATATAACAGTGTGGTGAATATTTTAAAGTAACTAACAGTCAACACTAAAGATCTTCCTTTAACTTTGTTTCCATTCAGAGCTAAATTATGCCTATAAAGTCAGACATTGAGAGATTCTCTTCTTTCTATTTAGACATCTTACGGGTTGTGGTAAGACACTTTGAGTGACAAGTGTGGAAAAACTACCTCAAATCTTGTGCTTTGGATGATCAAGCCATAAGGAAACCTGAAATAAAATGCTAGATCAATCGACCATTCATTTTGATTAACATGACTCTTCCCTCATCAGTTTCTAGAGCAATCTCAGAAAACAAAACTGTAAAAGGCCATAATAAATTAACATACAGTAGTAGTCAAATGGATCAAAATAGGTTAGGAAATAGATTTAAAATTACTTCTTATATTATTCTGATAATAACAAAAAACCCACCAATATTCCATAAACAAGCACTGTTTATGAATAAATTTAAAGCATTCTGAATGAATACAGTTAAGATTTCTTTTCAGTGAGGTAATAGGGCAATAGCTTTTCACAGTAACAAAACGTAGGAGGGTGCCTAGGAAAAGAGGGAGGTAGAGAAAGAATGGCATAAAATTAAATGTATCCAAGTGGAATTTGGATTTTTCAAGCATTACAAACATCAAGAAAACATCTGAAAGAAATAGCAATAGCAGCAGTTCATACAACAATTCTCCAGTAAACTCCAGTCAATATCTTTGTTGCATCAATTCCAGAAGCAACCTGCTTAAGAAATGGGAAGTAGATTTCCTATATGAAGATATTCCAAAGTATCCAATTTCTACTCTATTTGCTGAAGTTGCTACATCCAAATAATAATACTATATTTAAACCAAAAACCTCAAGTGTCCTACAACGCTTCAAGATGAACAAAATTGTGTTCAAGTCTCATAATTTGCCAGGTTAAATTAAAAATAACATCCCAGCAAGACTTTATTCATTGCACTCATGCATTGCACTACTTAAAAATATACAAAAACTATTTTGTGAGCTAAATTTTTCTAAATATGGAGTGAAACCCAAATGTGACTTTCAGTGCTCTTCCATATTTGCTCAAACACAAGTTTTAAAGACAGTGTTGAAAGGAACCTTAAAGAGCCATCTAGTACATCCCTTAATATTTAAAAATTTAATTCCCTTAAAAACAATTTTCTTAAAAGAAGATTGAGAATAGAAGACTTCATTACAAGCCCTGTTCAAGAAGTTCTTAAATCTGAACTTGAACTTTTCATGCTGCTCCTTTTTTTTTTTTTTTAAGATCTCTATTCTTTCTTGTTCTGTCCTCACTAGAGATGGATAACAGTTTGTCATATTACTTCTTGCTTTGAGGTTTTCAATAAAAGCCTCAATTAATAATTTGAGACTTACTAAATTATCTCAACAGCTTTCTCCTCTTCAGTTAAATGACCTTAATTCCTTGAACTTTTTCTTAAGAGGTTTTATTTTTCAACCTATATTTTATTACTATTTATTTTTTCTATATCCACTCCAGAGTTCTCATATGATCTTAAGACACAACATCTTAGTGTGAATTGAATCCATAAAAGAACTCCTTTTTCTCATCTCCTAAAACTGGCCTCTTTTTAATGGTCACTGATAAAGAAAACCAATAGGCTCACTATCCACTCATCACAATAACAAAGCAACACAAGTAAACAACTTACACTCAGTCTATTTATTCCCTACTTTTAGGGTGATAAGTTTGTCATTCACAAGAAGCATTTCTTGTTGCCTTATTGACCTTTCTCGTTTATTTCTACTATTTATCTCTAATTTATGCTTTGATCTTATACCATTAATTCTTTCCTTTTCCCCAAAGCTCTAAAAAATCCCAGCTTTGCTCTACACACTTAATGAAAAAGCATTTGTTTCCATGATATTGTTCATGAAAAGAAAGGGATAAACAATGCAGTGCCCAAGGCTGATGCTTACCTACCAGCACTGTTGTCTCTCCTGGCTGACTTGGGTGATCACTAGCTTGTTAGATAGATAGTGTGCACCCACTAAGTCAAGTTCCTATTAAATATCATGCTTAGACAGATTCAAGAGCTTGGCTAGAATCAACTAATTCCTTCAGTCTATATAATTTGGGAACATTTGTAAACTCCTGTTAATTTTAACTTTGAAGTTTTTAAGTTTCGAAATAATATTCCAAGCTTCAGTAATTTTTCACCTTGATTAAGAAGACCCAAATGTTGCATTATATTAAAATAAAAAAATAAAACTGCTTTCTTTATAATAGAATGAAAATCATGACATGGCTTTAGTGATTATGAATGGACTGTCAATCATTTTTGCTCCACTCTGTTCTTCAGTCACTGAAACACTGATACTAAAAACAAATATACATATTTTTCATATATACATAGCATTTTTCATACCACTTTGTAGAACACAGGCCATTTCTTAAATTACAATATACATTCCTAAAAGCAAATAAACAAAAAAACTCTATGCATTTCTTCTTCAGTGAAAAGCCTTTGAAGACAAGCTCATTCAGAAAAATGATGCTCTACATTTAACTAGCTGCCTATTACCTACAGTCACACAAGATCCAGCTATATGAAAGTAAGAAAGGAACAAATGAACAATAGTGGCAATACAAAAATTTGAAAACTATTATTTGGATTATATGATTCAATCAAATGTTAGCTGACAGCTATGACAAACCAAACCACGATTTAATGAATATTCTAATCAGTTCAAGTTTTACATTATTATTTTTTTAAGAAATAAATTCTCTAACACCAGTGCTATTTCCTATAGGCAATTCATTTAGTTCTATTACACCCAAGGCCTTGTTCCTGTTACTTCTTAAGTATATCCCATGTGCTAAGTATGCTGTGACGTATAGAACAGGATACACTTTTAAGAAGGTTAAATAGCACTTCTCTCTATTAAGTCTTTTTCAGAAGACTGCAGTCAACCAGCAGTGACCTTCCAATAAATATTTTTCCACATTAAAAAAGGTTAGTGGTTATGTGATCAGATATTCTACAGAAACTAGCAAGATGTTAGAATAAATTGGACCTTAGGTTTAAAACATGTGGTTTTAAGTGCTTCATAATACTTAAATCTGGATGTTTTATTTTTCAATAAAATTATCATTATTTTATAAGTTAAAGGAATAAAGTGACTTAAAAAATGTAAATCAAAAGTTAGACTTCTAAATAAATTCAGAGCTTCTTTATCAGTTCAGATTTTTCTCTTTACTTAATGGTTATGATAACTGACACTCAATTTTAACATGAAGATCCCTAATTAAGGTTATATTAAGCCTGCTTTTATTAGGATCTTTATTTACACTAAAGATTTTTAAATCATTGAATCTTTGACATAGAAGGGAAGCACCTATGTAGTTTGGAAGATTTTACTTAACTGCTAAACATTAACAAATGCAATTATATCCAATGCAGGAACATTGTTTTGGTTCATACCAGACCCAGGGAAGGCACTGAGAAATTTGACAAGAACAAAGTCACGAGGTGTGTTGCCACTATTGTTTTATGTTCGGTAAACACTGGAATTTTACATACATACGTACATACTGCACCAAGAGCACCTGAAACAAGAGGTGCTGAAACCACACACTGTAACATCTGCTCTAACTGAGAAATTCTAAATATTCTATTTTAAATACTCTAATTTGTGTATTAATAACTTCGATATAACAATGACACTTTACCACAGCAATCTGGGAGCAGTGCCATGTTCTCACGGACTTTATTTAACTAACTCTACAGTTACATAACATTTACCTGTTTTTCTTTTAACACCGTGCGATACACAACTACAAGAGTAAAGAACTAAGCTTTATCAGACTTTCATAAGGAAACTCACTTTTGTATTGTTATGTTTTTGTTAAAGGAAGAATGATGTATTACTATAATACTTCTAATGTAATGACTTTTGTTCAAGATTATGAAAAAATGTGATTCATTTCCCTCCAGACCATCTCATTTTCAAATTTACACAGTGTGTTTAGTTAGTTGACTAAAAAGAAGGGAAGAAAATGGCCTGATGAGAGAGAGAATGCTAACACAAGATTCCACGCATGGAGTCCTTGGTGGTTCTATTCCATACGCCAGTGCAAAGTACTGAGATGGACCGGTGTACACCTAAGCAGAACGCCAGATCAGTCCATTCTTATTGGGCTCAAGAAAATTCTCAATCAGAGTTTCAATGAGTTTCTTCAGTTCTTCTTCTAATAAGGTAGTGTTACTAAGGAAAAAGATTAAGAATTTTGAAATTCTTTGTTTTCATAGCCTTCAAATATGTTTAAATTGCTATAATTTTTTAAGAGGGCATGTTACCTGATGAAATGATTAAACATCTGGTGAACTAAAGAGAAATTCACTCACTTAAAACAATAGCAACAACAACAAAAAGAGCCCCATCCCCCCCAAAAAAATCACACACATAAAGAAAACACCACCACCATAAACTAACGTTGAATTACATTAACAAGAGTTCCTTGGTACATGATAAATGAATGAGTTATAGTATGTGTAAAAAGTTCTCTAAGTCAGGCAATTTAATAACTTAGACCACCAATAGAGGGTATTAAAATAAAATAGCTTCCTGAAATTCTTCCAAAGAGTGCTCAGTACAGACATTATGGGCTTATCTTTCAGACAGCAGAGGGAAGTGTGATGATTACACCAATGAGATGTTTAAAAAACAAATATGTACTTAAAAGTTTGCCTTTCAAACCCATCATCTGAGGAGCTGCTATTGTCTAAAACATTTCTAGGCAAGTCTCTCTTAAAATGCTTTCATAGTCATTTTACAAGCTATAGAAGAAGTCAATCTTTATTATTTAATAACCATCTTTTATTTTTTAAAAAAATGGTATTAATGTGGATATACATAAACATATATATATAATTATTCTTCATTTTAAACCACATACAGATAGTCCCTGATTTAGACAGGGTTCTATTCCAATGATACCGTTTTAAGTCGGTTCTGATATAAGTCAACTACCTCATTTTTTTCTTTATGATTGCCTTTTATTATCAATATCTTTATAAGTCAAATCTTTATTTGTCTTTGGAGGTTGGCATGAGAATGATAACATCAGCAAACTACTCACTGCAACACTGTATGTAGTACATACTAATGATAAGATGTAAAAAAAACAAAAAACAAAGTGGATGGTTTTAAGTGTGGTTCATGGTAACCTGAATATGTCATAAGTCGGGGTAAAAAAGAGTTACCATATGATCCAGCAAGTCTTCCTAGATATCTACCAGGAGAGATGAAAATATGTCTGCACAGAAACTTGTTTATGAATGTTTACAGTGCCATTGTTCGTAATAGTCAAAAAGTGGAAACAACCTAAATGTCCACCAACTAATGAATGAATATATAAAACATTATCTATCCATACAATGGAATATTATTTGGCATTTAAATGAAACAAAGTACTGACATACTACAACATGGATGAACCTTGAAAACATTATGCTAAGTAAAAGAAGCCAGTCACAGAGGATGAAATACTGTAGGATTCCATTTATATGAAATGTCTAGAAAAGGCAAACTTATACAGACAGAATGCAGAATACTAGCTGTCTAGGGCTAGGGATGGGAAGATCAATGGGCAGTACTTGCTAATGACTATGTGGTTTCTTTTTGAGGTAAAAGTTCTAAAACTAATCGTGGGTATGGTTGCACAACCCTGCGAATATACCAAAAACCACTGAATTATATACTTTAAATGGATTAATTATATG
>NW_006921661.1:7159126-7162766 GCF_000298275.1 Orycteropus afer afer | reverse complement strand
TTACATGTAAAGTCAATTCTCACCTCCGGTCAGGTGATGCGCACATCTCTGCATAATACTTTATTTTTGGTTCTGTCCCGCTTGTCCGAAGAGTAGCAACACAACCATTTTGAAAAGTAAAGGTAATCATCTGGCTGTTCTTACTCACAGGCAGCACCTATGCACAATGGCAATAAAAGCTTAATTACACCTGATATCTTTTTCCATTTTCAAGAACTATAAAATACAAAAGAAGATTACTTATATAATAATTCATAAATATATCATTTAATGAACATTTATATAGTCCATGCACTGGGTTATAAACCTTACATACATGATCTCTGGGCCTTAGCAATAATCCTACAAAGTCAAGATGAGGCTCAGAGTAAACGATTTGCATAACAGCTAAGTGGCACAGCAAGAAGTGGAAGCCAGGTCTAACTGCTCCAAGTCCAAATTGTCTCTATATACTGCTAACCAGAAGGCCGGCAGTTCAAACCCACAGCCACTCCTCAGAAGCCCAAGGAGAGGTCGCTATGAGTTAGATCCGACTCCAGGGTGGTGAGTTTCATTTTTTGCTTTTTTACACTTCAAAGGAGCTGTGGTGGTGCAGTGGGTAAGGCAGTTGGCTGCTAAGCAGAAGGTCGGTGGTTCAAACCCACCAGCTGCTCTGTGGAGGAAGATGAGGCAATTTACTTCCATAAAGAGTTACAGCCTTGGAAATCCTATGAGGTCGCTATGAGTCAGAATTGACTCAATGGCAGTGGGTTTGCTTTACATTTCAAAGCATTTTCACTAACAGTTTATCAATGTCTCCAAAGTGGAGTGCGTATATCTTCAGAGATATCCAAAATAACCTACTGGGAAGCAAAAATACATTGTTTAAGTTAAAAGCATATATATATATATATATATACACGCTATATATATCTGATTCTCTAATTCTCTCCATCACTGCTGGTACTAAGTAAATATAAGTATATATACATATGCTTTTAATTTAAAAATTAAGAAAGAACTTTAGCTTTACTGACATTTAATATATGGATTGACTTGACACTGCTATTCTCCCTGGTCCTCGGATGAGTCTGTCAAGTATCCTGAGGGAACTGTACTATCCCTTGGTTGACAGTGGTGCTTTCACTTAGATGTCCTGAGTCTTGGTCCCTTCCTTGAGATCTGTCTCCATCACTGGTACTATAATACACCAGCTGCTTAAGAAAAAGACTGTCTTCCCTTCTTTTTCACAGACCATCAACCCAGAAGGTCCTATCTATCCTATCCTTTATTTCATTCAACTTTATCTAATTCTCTCCATCACTGCTGGTACTAAGTAAATCCAGGCTACCATAATTTTTCATCTAAACTGTTAGAACAGCATATGAACTGCCTGCAAGTTTGACCCTTTTCAACTTACTCTCCATATATGCCATTCTTCCCTCACTCCATACTCGAATTATAAAGAATACCTGTGGTTCTCTGGAGGAGATACGCCTTCTCATTTCTACACTGGGCACTTGCTGCTCCCTTTGCCTGAAACACCTGTTCCTCCTGCATCTGGATAACTCCTGATCATACTTTACAATCTGGCTCAGATTAGTCCTCTATAACATCTTCCCTAAGCCCTAAAATCTGAACTAGGATTCTCTCCTATGCTCTTTCATGGGAGTCAATCCATTCCCTGGTAGCACGATCATATTGTAAAGCAGTTATTGTTTACTTATCCATTTCCCCACTAGAATGTGTCTTGAGTGAAGAAACCGTGCCTTTGTCCTTACTGTATCCCCACAGTGTATGTCCCTGTAGCATAGAAGGGTTTTAATAAATACATACAGATGAATGTCAGCCTGTAGCGTGAAGAAAAAGTTTAAGGAATCATTGCCACTTGCTATGTTAACACTGAGGAAAACAACAACTGTGCTACTTGCCTTATAAAACTGTTATAAGCATCAGAAAAGCAGATGAAAAAGCACTTTGAATACAAGTATCATAAAATTTAAAGAGTTAGAAAGAAAAAAGCACCATATCAAAGGTTACTCTAAGCACAGCAACATTAGAGAAATAAAAGGAAGCAGAGCATTGGCTCTTCTCTTCAAATAGTTTATAAAGGCAGAAAAAGAGACACGCACACACAGAATACCAACAACTGAGAACTGGTGCTTGCTGACTAGATGAATATGCAAAAATAGTATATGGCTAATATTCTACATAGGAGCTCTGGTAGCATAGTGCCTAAGGCATTTGACTGCTAACCAGAAGGCTAGTGGTTCAAACCCACCAGCCGCTCCTCGGAAGGAACGTTGGGCAATCTACTTTCATAGTGATACCACCTCAGAAACCTAGAAGGGGTCGCTATGAGTCGGATCTGACTCGACAGCAGTGAGTTTGTTTTTTTTTAATATTCTACGTAAGAGGTTACAGATCTCCCAAAATATTACATCCCTAGAATCTTGAGACAACGTTGGAGGGCTACAAATTGAATGCTAGGCTAATAATAGAATCATAACAACAGCAACAAAATGAATATGATCAGCAGTCTACAAAGTTTAAGTATTTATGGAGCATCTTATAGGCAAGCAAGGAGCTCTGGTGGTGTAGTGGTTAAGTCATTTGGCTGTTAACCAGAAGGCTGGCAGTTCAAACATACCAGCTGTTCTGTAGAAGAAAGACTGGGCAGTCTGTTTCTGTGAAGATTTACAGCCTTGGAAACCTAATGGGTTTGCCATGAGTTGGAACTGACTTGATGGCAGTGGGCTTTGTTTTTTTTTGGTTTTATAGGTAGGCAGGAGCTTTGAGAGGCTTTCCAGGTATTTCAGAAATGGATCTGGTATGTGTAACACAATGATAACACAAGATGAAAAATAATAAATGCCAGGAGGAAGGTCTATTATGTAATGAAACATCAGGAGAAAGGTATCTGATTATGGGATCTGAAGGTTACATGGAAGAGGTGACATTTGCCTTGGGTCTTAAATAATGCTGAGGTATGGTCCTGCAGCAGTAGAAAGAAAAGGCTGACTGAGGAAACAACTTGAGCAAAAATAAAGAAATAAAAATATATGCATGTATGTAAGAAACTGTAAGTTGTTCTGATTGGTCAGAAGTACAAGGAATAAGATTAGAAAGGGAAGTTAAAATTAGATAGGTGTATGGCTTTAAAATAATAGGCTTTTAGACTTCATTGTCAACATCATTTGGCATCAAAACATATACACACACATACATATTCTACAGGAGTAGCACAGATGATTATTTGGGGGTCTTGTGGATTGAATTGTATCCCCTAAAAATACATGTCTACTTGGCTGAACCATGATTCTCAATATTATGTAATTATCCTACATTTTGTGATCCTATGTATTATATGGAGCTCTGGCGGCACAGTGGTTAAAACATTCGGCTGCTAACTGAAAGGTTATTGATTTGAATTCACCAGCTGCTATTCAGGAGAAAGATAAGGCAGTCTGCTTCCATAAAGATTTATAGCCTTGGAAACCCTATGGGGCAGTTCTACTCTGTGTTATAGGGTCACTATGAGTTAGAATCAACTAGGTGGCAGTGGATTTTTGGGTATATGTTATAAATTCTTTGTAGGAGCTCTGATAGTGTAATGCCTAAGGCACTTGACTGCTAACCAGAAGGCTGGTGGTTCAAACCC
>NW_006921661.1:7151768-7158396 GCF_000298275.1 Orycteropus afer afer | reverse complement strand
TATATATATATATATTAAAAAATAGGTACTTACTGATTTCTTATTAGGCTGGCTGCTATCATATCCAGTGGTAATGTCCCGTATATGCAATATAGTGAATGCCCCGCAAAATTTTGGATATTCTTTTGGAGCATCAAAATTACGAAGTCTTTCAAATATCCTTTTGATGGTAGGTGGATCATAACATAAGAAATATGACGTTTTTGAAATATGATACCCATATCTGCATAAAGATTTAGAGTGTTAAAACCAGATTTCAGGTAACTCTTAAATAAATATATATATATTAAAGATAAGCACATTACAGTATTCTGTAGAAAACAGCAGCCCATAATTCAGAGAGTTTTAATACTCTTTTCCAAAGGATCGACTATTCCTCAAATACAAATTTAGAAAATAAAAAGGATCTAAAGATCCCAAGACACGTTCATATAGATGAGCTTCATATAATACAAGCCTTTGAAAAATGAAAGAAACAATGAAACATGTAGTGTATAAAATCGGTAATAGTAGAACTTACTCTTCATAAACGTTAATCAGCTGCTGTCTCAATGTTATGTTCTTGGTTTCAAGGTAAGATGCCATCTCAGCAACAACAACTGCTGCGCTCACCCCATCTTTATCCAGAACAGAAGTTCCACACAGAAAACCTTAGAATTAAAGACATCTTTAGGAAAGACAATGATGGAGGAAAATGTAAGCTGACAATTTCAATGATTTCACATTTCTTCAGAAGGGCCAATAAATCTCAAAGCCTTGTATTAGCTGAAGCTCATCTATATTGAACGTATCTTGGGATCTCTAGATCTTTTATTTTTATTTCCTGATGAGAAATGCATCTACACATTTCTGAGTTCTCTGTAGTTTTTACAACTCAAAATGCAAAACCAGAAGACAAAAATTCCTCTCCATTGAATTACCACATTTTAAAAAATGTTCTTAATCAGAACAATGTGGAACAAAACTCAAAATCATTTGGAAAAAAAAAAAGAGACGAGTTTGCTGGTCTGATAGAGCCTGATGGAACTACTGAGACTATGGCCCCTAGCTGCCCTTCAGGTCTGGAATTGAACCCACTCCTGTGGCTTCCAGCCAAACAAAAGACAGGCATATGAGCTGAACATTTACACTAGGTAGATACACTCCCTGGAGAGATCAATCATGGGAGAATAGAAGGGCTGTGTATACACAGGGAGATAGCTCAGGGGGCAGGAGTATATGGGAGAGAAGGACACAGGGAACAGGTAATTATGGGGAGGAAGTGGGAAGGGAGCTGTTGCATTGTGGTAAATTGTAGTCAATGTCATGAGACAAAGTGTATGTGAACTGCTGGATGGAAAGTGAATTTGCTCTGTAAACTTTCACCCAAATCACAATTAAAAAAAAAAAGTTCTCAATCAAATTTCAAAGATTTTAATATTTACTACATACCAATAGACTCTTCAAATGCAAAAAGGACTTCTTTCCCATTTTCCAGGAGGTCTTTTATCCTACTTCCAATCCATTTAAAACCTGGTAATGTTTCCTGAAATGCAGAGGAGCCCACTCCAGTTAAGTGACTAAATACATATTAGAGAAAAACCTGTCACTGAATGCACATAACACTTGGAAAGTGATCTTCTGTTATGGTCTTCAGTGTCCAAGATTTTCATAGTGGGAGATGGTAGGTGGATCATAACATAAGAAATATGAAGAGTCATAATGTGCCATAATACGCATACTGCCACTACTCATTACCTACTACTTACTGAGCATAGGAGGGTGATTTGCACAAAATATAATGCAATATTTATGAGTAATTACGGGAAGAGCCACAAAGTCACACAGATTTATTCATACGTTATGGTCATTTACTATTTATCAAGCATTGTGATAGGTACTTTATATCCATTATCTCTTAACGCTCACAAAAACTCTGTTGCTAAAACAGAGGCTCAGAGGTTAAGTAAATACGCTGAAGATTATGCTGCATATAAAAGATGGAGCCAGGATTTAATACACTGGCTCTCGGAAACTGTCTTTTAAGCTATAACCACTGATAAAACTATGAAAGTTGTGATTTAGTCTCTTTGAGTACTTAAAGGCTATGAAATGTTTTCACTCATGTACTTTCAACATCATCACAACATATGCTTGAACTAACTTTACTTTACCATCACACTGTGACCTAAATAAAAACACCAAGAGCATTACTAAGTCCTTCTTTGGTGATTAGATTTGAGGACTTTCCATCTGGTGAACTACTGTTAACTTTAAAGACATGAACTGTTTCAGAGTTGGGAGGAAAAGCATGTGATAAACACTAATTCTAGAACTCATCATTAAAGATTCCTAAATCACCTATCTCCTAACAGCAACAACAACAAAAACCCCCCCCAAAACAATAACAACAAAAATTAACTAACACATACACACAACAAAAATAAGCAAGCAAATTTATCATATGGTCTTCAGAATTATTCTTTTTTCTCTTTTGTGCTCATTATACGTTTTTCTTGCCATAGATATAAACAAGGAAAATATTAACATCATTGTCATTTATAATCTAAGGCTTGAAAAAACTTTCAATTTCTTCTACTTGGTTATTTGTTTCTTAGAAAGGTTTGAAAGTTCTATCTGATAAAGACAGGTATAATTTTCTTTTACTCAGCCAATTAATATTAAGACCTGTAACATGGCTATGGCTCAAGAAAAATATCCCAGTGTGACATTTCTACTAGTATTTGACAAAGACGACAGTGTAAAGGCAACTTAATTGTCATTAGTCCCAGTTGCTTAAAAAATGATCTATTAAAGATCAATGTAACTCCCTGATGTTCATAAAGGCTAATGATCTATATCGAGAGACAGAGAGAGCCATTACTTATCTTTTGGATGTAAAATTATTGGGTATTACGTTAAAACTCAGAAGACTACTTACAGTTGCTTAAAACTGAGCTTGAAGGGCCTACATGAATGGTTGGTAACACCTACAATTTTTTGGAGTGGAGTCTGTATTACTGATGAGGCCACCAGGAACCAAATTTTCCCCGTATGAAAACGAGATATTGTACAGAATAATAATTGTTAATGCATTTTTTAAGAATATCTTAGTCCTAGAAATTGTTCACATACTGGATGAATTTGACTGAAAGTGTTTGAACTATCAAAATCTAAAAGCATTAACAGAATTAGAGAAAAATAGGTGACATTACTAATAAAATCAATAAAAATCAGTTTTGTTGGGGAGATGCCTTTAATTTAGAGAAATGGGTATAGAAGAGCAGCACATATGTATTATCTATTCTTACTTCAAAATGAAATCCTTCTTTAAGTGCAATTGCCTTCAAAATTTTAGAAGAGACTGTTGTAGCTAACATATAAACATTCTTCACATCAGCATTTCTTGATTTATTTTTCTTCCAGCAATCAAACATCCACCACCCAAACAAAGCTGCCAATTCATTCCCTGTGAAAACTTTCCAATGGCCACTGTAGAGAGAATGAAAATTTAAAAGTCAAGACTTTTCTAATTTCTCATGAAAATTTGTTGACTTATAAGACCTGAAAATTAAAATCCTTCAGATAAGAAAAATAAAAAATGATCACATAGGATCTTTGAAAAAACATTTACTACTACTTTTCTAACAGCACAGAAGAGGGCTTAGGATAGCAATGGCTGCAATGTCTTCTGGAAAATTATTACATATGCTAGTTTTATTCCATTATTCAATAAGAAAAAAGTCATGATAAATATTTAAGACTTTATGTGTAAGGGCATTTATCACAAAGTTAAAATGGCAAAAATATATAACTACCCAAAGGCAAACATTAGGTAATGATTAAATAAATTGATAGGTCAATATGTTGGGATATTATGCTACTTTTAAAATTAATATTTTCAAACAATATTTAAGGATACGGAAGATTGCTTACAATACAATGTTAAGTGGAAGATAATCAGGATATAAAACTATATATCATATAATTACAATTTTATAAAAACAAATATATCTTTAACTATTTGATTAGAAATAAGATTGGAAGGAAATGTCAAAATACTCACTTAGGCCTCGGGTGTACAGCTTATAGAAGATTTATACACTTTTCTTATTTTTTCATTATTTTCAATAAGCCTGTAAGACTTAAAATAAAAGACTGCAAAGTTTAAGCTTTTAAGCAAATAACAGATTCAACTTACTTTTCCTCAATTTCTGCCACTGCCAGTCGGTCTGCATCAGGGTCTGTGGCTAAGACGATCTGGGCATTTTCTTTCTCTGCTAGTCGCAGGGAAAGTTCCTGAAACAGTGACCCAAAAAGCTAGATTACACTAAAGAAGTTAAATTTAATGTTAATATTCCTAACTGTAGGCACCACATTAGCCACATGAATTTTAGAATGAATATAGTTTGGCTAAATTTAAAATAGGAAGCCTAGCGGTAGGAATACCTACCACAGAGATTTCAATCTAAAACGGAACACATGGCACCAATTAAAAAGATGCAAATTGAAGTGGTTCTTGTTTTTGTAAGTAATTTTTGAATGGTCATTTCTACCTGTTCTGATGAAGTTTCATAAATGAATAATAATTTAAATAGATATTTAAAAAAATACCAGCACAGATTCTCCTTCTTCAGGATTTGGGCACTTAACAGTAGAAAAGTCTGGATCAGGATCTTTTTGCTCTGGTACTGGAATTGGGGGTTTAAAACCAAACACTTGAAAAGCCAGCTGTACATAGTCATGGCCAACCCCATGAAAAGATGTATGAACAAATTTCAAGGTGGTCTTTGAGTTTATTTCCCTGTAAAAGAAAATCATCATTTAATCAATATCAGAAAACTTACTACTTGTGATATAATGAAAAAGAATCAAATTCTGAGAAAAAAGTGATTAAAGCCTTCAGCAGAAGTCTAAGGATTAAATACAAAACAAAACCCACAACTATGCAGTATTAAGTTAAAGATCAGAAAGATCTCTTTCTTTCCTTGACCTGGATAACTTCCTTCCATCTGCTGTGCCATTACCCTCAGCAAACCACTATCACATCACCTCTTACTGGTACCATCACAAAAACTTCCTACCTGGTTTTTCTTACTTTCCAGCAGATCCTTCCCTTCACTTCCTTTCTTTCCAGCTTAGATCCAAGATATCTAATTTCAATCACCTTTTTATAAATTATCTCAGTTACTTTAATGATCCAATACCCCAATCTTTGTTGAACTACTATATATATTTTCCAGGTGTGCACCAAAATAGCTAGATTTGCTAGAGTTAATCTCCCAAAAAAGGTTTGAATAGCTTCATTTTAAATGGACACTCAACACTGTCAGGGAATCCTACTCTGTTATCCAAATAAACTTACTTTTTTTTACTCTCTAAGATGATGATTTAATTAATATCTTCTTGACTTAAAACCCAACCCATTGACATTGAGTCAACTCCAACTCATAGTAACTCTGCAAGGCAAAGCAGAACTGCCCTCATAGGGTTTCCAAGGCTGTAAACCTTTATGGAAGCAGACTGCCACATCTTTCTCCCCAAGAGAGGCTGGTGGGTTCAAATCTCAGATCTTGTGGTTAGTAGCTGAGGTTGTAACCACTACACCCCCAGGGCTAAACGCTCAGCTGCTAACTGAAAGTTCAGTTGTTCGAACCCACCAGTTGTTCTGCAGGAGAAAAATGTGGCAGTCAGCTTCCTTAAGGATTTACACCCTTGGAAATCCTACAGGGCAGTTATACTTTGTTCCACAAGGTTGCTATTATTAGGAATCGACTGGACGGCAATAGGTTCTTGTCTTAAACCTCACATATTCCTTTCCTTTCTCTTCACCTCATATGTCATTGAGACACAGAAGCCATCTGACAGGAACTTCCTGATCTTCCCACACCAAAATCTACTCCCCCACCAGCATCTGTAATGCTTCTTTTCCTTCTTCCATCCAACAATAATGAACAAGTGTTCATTGGAATATTCACAGGAATGTCAGAGGTCAATCCCTCCCCTTCTGCTCTGGTCCCTCTGTTTTCTCACTCAAAAATGTTAGTAGTTGAGTTAGCTTCTCTCTCCAACATCATTCCCAGTAGCATCTAGTCTCAATGTATCTTGTCTTTTTCACAGCAAAACTCTACATCTTACCTAGCATTTATTAGCTGCCCATTGAAGAAAGATGAGGCAGTCTGTCTCTGTAAAGATTACAGCCTTGAAAACCCAATGGGGGTCACTATGAGTTGGAATCGACTTGATGGCAGTAAGGTTTTTTTGTTTGTTTGTTTGTACACTTTCTATGTACTGATGACTTCAACATTTAGATCATCAACACAAATTTTTGCTTTTATCTCCAGGCTCATATGTAACAATTTACTTGACATCTTCTCATAAAACAATAAACAAACAAACCTATTCCCATTGAGTAGATACCAACTCCTAGCAGCCCTATAATCTTTACAGAAGCAGAGTGCCACACCTTTCTCCTGTGAAGCAGCTGATGGATTTGAACCGCTGATCTTTTGGTTATCAGCCAATCTCTTAACTACTGCACCACCAGGGCTCTAAATATCTCATGTTGTTGTTGTGTTGTTATGTGCTGTCGAGTTGGCCCCGACTCATAGCGACCCCTCCTTGGGTTTCCGAGGCAGTATCACTATGA
>NW_006921661.1:7149882-7151262 GCF_000298275.1 Orycteropus afer afer | reverse complement strand
ATCTCATAGGTATCTTAATTTTAAAAATCCAACAGTGACCAAATAATAGTTTAGCTTAACTAGTAAAAATGGTCTGCCTTGAGCATTATGTTCTTTTAAGAACTATCTGTATGAAATCAGATTGACAAGAGCAACTTGTAAGATTAGACAGGAACCTCAGAGATCAGTGAGTTTATGTTAATGAGGGATGAACAACTCAGCTAAGGAGGGTGCGAATGGTTGCATAACTCAAAGAATGTAACCAACGTCACTAAATTATACATGGGAAACTGCTGAATTGGTGTGTGTTTTGCGTGTGTATCCTCAACAAGAACAAAATAAATAAAATTTAAAGAAAAAAAAATCCAGCACTGAACTCTTTATACCTTTTCCCCCCTCAATTCTTCAAACCTCATTAAACTTATTCCACCCTCCTTTTCTCCGTATTATTAATTTGCACCACTAACCACCCAGCTATTAAAGTGAAATTCAGTAGTCATCCTTAAACCCTTCCTTTCTGTCTCCCTATAATGAATTAGTCTGTAAGTCCTACTGGCTCTACCTCAAAATATCTCTCAAATCTGTCTACTTTTCTCTACTTCCACTGTCATCATTTTAGTCTAAGCCATCATCTTTTCTTACTTTCTAACTGGTTTCCCTGCTTCCACTCTTACATACATACCAGTTGCCACTGAGTTGATTCTGACTCATGGCAACCCCATGTGTATCAGACTAGACCTATGCTGCACAGGGTTTTCAATGGATGGTTCTTTTCAGAAATAGATTGCCAGTCCTTTCCTCTGAGGCACCTCTGAGTGAACACAAACCTCCAACTTTTCCATCCGCAGCTGAGTGCATTAACCATTTGTACCACCCAACAACTTTCTACTCTTACTTCCCTCTAATTAAGCACAGTACCCAGAATGATTTCTAATAAAGTAAATCAGATAGTACCACCTCCTGCTTAAAAGTTCTTC
The DNA here is from genome assembly GCF_000298275.1 of Orycteropus afer afer. NCBI lineage: Eukaryota > Metazoa > Chordata > Mammalia > Tubulidentata > Orycteropodidae > Orycteropus > Orycteropus afer. The sequence goes on along the minus strand of NW_006921661.1, from coordinate 7,150,306 downwards.
AATGGTTTCCCAATGCATTTGGAATTAAATCCCAACTTCTTTCCATGGCCTACAAGGTTCTACTTGATCTCATTTTAATCCCCTTCCACTCCTATACTCCACTCCCAAATTTACTACCCTCTAGTTTTTCTGGCTTTTTGTCATTTCTCAGAACACACCAAGATCTTTTCCATTTCAGAATCGTTGTGCTTACTGTTTCCTCTGTCTAGAAAGTTCTTTCTTGTCCTGTTAGCCCTCTTATCTCTAATCTGAACTGACTCATTCCCATTTTTCAGATTCAATTTAAATGTCAGAGAGGCCTTTCTGACTACTATTCTCTAACGGAGGTGCACTCCATTATTTCCCGTCATGTTGTTGTTGTTGTTATGTGCCATCGAGTCATACCTGACTCATAGCGACCCCTCCTTGGGTTTCCGAGGCAGTA
>NW_006921661.1:7145125-7149542 GCF_000298275.1 Orycteropus afer afer | reverse complement strand
CGAGGAGTGGCTGGTGGGTTTGAACCGCCAGCCGTCTGGTTAGCAGGCAAGTGTCTTAGCCACTATGCTACCAGAGCTCCCGTCATAGCATTCTATTTCCTTCATAGCACCAGTGACAATCTCCAATTATTTTATAATTATTTTGACTGCTGAGAAAATGTAAGCTCCTTGAGGTAGGAACTTCATCTGTTTTGTTCTAAATTTTTAGTGCCCAGATCAGTGGTTGGCAGATAATAGGTCCATAGCAATTATGTGTTAAATAATTGAGTAACAACTAGTTTTGTGATACTTCAGAGTTAAAATGACTCAGATTACAATGTTTATATGTAAACAAGCACAGATAGAAAAGATAACAAAAGAATCAAATTCCTTTGCGCTACCAATATTTAGGAGCATAGTGGCTAAGGCACTTGACTGCTAACCAGAAGGCTGGTGGTTCAAATCCACCAGCCACTCCTCGGAAGGAAGATTGGGCAATCTACTTTCGTAGTGATACTGCCTTGGAAACCCAAGGAGGGGTTGCTATGAATCGGATCTGACTTGATGGCACATAACAACAGCAACTCAGGGCTTTGAACCAATCTGAACTGGTTCAGCTGTTGGAGTGAAACAAGAAGAAACCCAAAATTTCTAAATGTGAATAATGAAGTGGCAATGGTGGTACAACTTTATTATCTAAAATCTTCAGTCCATAATGATAATCAGAATGGAAAGAATCACAGGTGAAAGCCTTGGAATGGGAGACTTGGAAGAGGTGTAGTGAGCCCTTTTAGGAGCCTGATGTGGAAGTCTGGATTACTGGTGAAACTGTGGAGCGCGATAAACAAAGTGGTGCAGTTGGCTGCCATCTTTAAGCCAGGTGCCACTGTTTCCCGCTTTGTGGGCAAGAGATTTAGTTGCTATGCAATGTGTAAACAGCCCTTAGAGGGAGGTTAAGCTTCTAGTAGGCCTATGATCCTTAAGTTTTCTCGTTCTGGTTATCACTGTGGTTCACCCAAATTTCAAAAATTTGAGTGTGTTCTGGTGTTGCTTCCTTGGCCACGACTGAACCAGGCTGAACCAGTTTGAGCCCTCGTACTACTGCCCACTTCTTATTTTGGAAGAAGAAACAAACAAATGATTGATGAGAGGTTTTTTTTCTTTAAACGATTGATGGGAGTATTTTTAAAAATAAACTAGACAAAAAGCTAAAATCTATTTTGTAAGATAGGGAAAATACATCAGCAAGCCAGGATTCTTTCTAGCAAGTATTAGCTTTTACATGAAAGTCAAATTTTAAAGGAAATTTTCTGATCTTACAGAGAGTATACATATAATTTATATACTTTTTAAAAAGCTTTTTTGAAATATGATTCACATACTATATCATTCACCCATACAAAGCATATAACTCAATGACTTTCACTATATTCCCAGAATATACATCCCTCACCACCACCAGTTTTAGAACATTGTCATTATCCCAAAAAGAAACTGTATCTCAAAGCTACCATCCCCAATCTTCCCAATCCTCCCAGCCCTAGGCAACTACTAATCAATCTACTTTCTGTCTCTGTAGATTTGCCAATTTGTGACATTTCATATAAATGGAATCATAAAATTTGGTTCTTATAACTGGCTTCTTTCACTTAGCATATTTTTAAGGTTTACCCAGATTATAGCATGTATGAGGACTTCATTCCTTTTTATTGCTGAAAATATTCCATTATATGTATATACCACATTTTACTTATCCATTCATCAGTTGAAAATTTGGGTTGATTCTACTTTTGAGCTATAAGGAATAAAGCGATTTAGCTGTAATATTGTAATGGAATGATAATCAGAATGGAAAGAATCATAGGTTTAAGCCTTGGAATGGGAGACTTGGAAGAGGTGTAGTGAGCCCTTTCATGAGCCTGATGTGGAAGACTGGATTATTGGTGATTGTCCCTTTTTCTTCCTCTCATTTTAAAACTTGCTCTGAAGTAATACTATCCTATATTCCCACTTGGATACCTGTGAAAACAGATCTTTTTCAGATCTTCCATGTATCTTTTACAAATGTCCTGCAGAGGGTCTCTCTTCAGTGGGCTGGTATCCACTAAGTTATCATTCCAGGAACCATTCCAGGGTTCCACACATTCTTCTATACATTTCAGAATTTCTTTATCATGAGGAGATGTGATCTGAGCTCCAGTTTCCCAATAAACCTAGATGACAGTAAATATAGCTATAATTATTTGAAATGTTTCCCAGAGTCTTAACTACAGTAGAGATCTTTGGCTTTATAAAAAAGCATACCAAATTAATCAAATAGAAGATATTGATGTGGGACTAATTTAATAAATATCAAAGGACACTGATGTTACTGAAGATTCTATAGGGACACTTCAATAATGCAGTCATGTATTATTTTTCTCTTTTAGAAGTATACTTTAATAACAATATAAGTAAAATATAAGTAAGGCATCATTATGATGACATTATAATATGCTTATATCATAGTACCAAATCATACCCTTAGATCTATAATTATTTACTAAAGATAAACCTTTGAAAGAAAGGAATTATCTCACAAAACTTGATACTATTATTCTCTAGCATTACAAAATGCTTCTGTCATATGCTATAGAAGAAATAATTTTTCAGTCATAAATTAAAATAGAATTTATATCATACCAGACACAAAGGCAGAAAAGATGATTAATATGTTAATTACTCATTTACATTTCCATAAGTAGTCAGTTTGTCAAGTAGCTTGATTAATAAGACTTTAGAAGTTACCCAAAAAGCTAGAAAATATATTTCTAATAATTCACAGGATATCAAAGTTAGAAGGCACTCTGCTTAGAGGATAGCTATACTGACTTTTATACCATGCGTATGATATAAATTCCCTCCCTCTATTGCAACTTAAGTGAAGGAAAAAATAATTTGAGTATCTATTTACTAAGTAAACTTAAACTAGATGATCTGAAAACACTTCCTCTATAAATACTTCAAAATGCTAGATAAAATATTTTTACAAAAAGCATTATCTAAATACATAGCTAAATAAAATAAAATAAAAGGCACAGAATAGCTCACAAGAAGGAAAACTCCAGGCAATAGGGAAAAAGAAACCATTGAAAATCAGTGTGATAAGGCAGTAAGTGGGCTGATGTAGTGGGTGCCTGGGGTTTGGGGACTATCCATTTAACTGGCTCTTGAGTTGCAATTCCCAGGTGCAAGGTAGGGAGCTGAAACTGAGACCCCCTAAGAAATACAGGATCCTTGAAGAGTTTTAGTTTCACTGAAACTATAGACCAGAAAAACTTCTGCCCACTACTATGGAGAGATGATGAACACAAGAAAGGAAAGAATAAAATGAGGTAAAAAGAAGCAGGCAGGAGACAGACCTTACAGAGTCCTTTAAGCCACAAAGTAAGGAGTTTGGATTTTATTCAAAGAAAAATGAGAAGCCTTTGAAGAACTTTAAGCAGGAGAGTGACATTACCTGTTTTTTTTTCCCTCCAAAGATCATCTGGCTGCTTTGAGGGGAATGGATTACAAGGAAGAACTGGGAAGAAGAGAGAAGACCAGGTAGGATGTTGTAATTCAAATAGAAAACAGCAAAGGTTTGGAAAGATGGAGATGAAGGGGACAGGCAGAGGTAGATACAGTCAACATATATTTGAGAGGTAGAAACTATAGAACCTGTTAATAGAGTGAACATCAGGAGTAAAGGAAAGGGGGTAATCAAGAATGATTTTTGGATTTTGTTTGGATGAACAGTAATGCCAATTTACAGAAATGGGGAGGTCTGGAAGAGGAACACATTGGGGGATGTACGTGGCAGGTTGTGAGGGGATCAAGAGCTCTGTTCTAGAGACACTGGCTTTGAGATATCTGTTAGATCTGAATGGTAGGCAGTTTGATATAGAAGTCTGGTGTTCAGAGAAGAGATTGGGTTCTTATCTGTGACAACTGACTTCTCCTGCTTCAAAGTCTCTCATCTCTTTGGTTTCTATTCTAGACTTTCCTAATCTTTCTTCTACCTCCTATCTATCACTCCTCTTCTTCCTCCCTTCCCTTAAAGTTAGAATTCCATAGGGATCCATTCTTGACTTCCTGTCTTTCTACTCTGCTGTCTCTGGGCTGCTTGACCAAGTAAAGAACTTGCAAATACTATTGTATGTATGTTGACTCCCAAATCTATCATTTCACCCCAGATTTCTCCCTTGAACAACAGATCTATGAAGCAACTGCCTATAGGACATTACTACCTGGCTGACCACAAAGACCTCAAACTCAATATGCTCAAAACTGAATTAGTACTTAAAAACAAAAAGACAGAGTTCCGGCAAGATGGCGGACTAGGCAGAAGGATTGCACAGACCCTCTTCAACAAAGAAAAGGGAAACCAATTAACACAGACACAGAAGATAATCGTGGA
>NW_006921661.1:7131790-7143870 GCF_000298275.1 Orycteropus afer afer | reverse complement strand
CAGGGAGATAGCTCAGGGTGCAGAGGAGTATGAAGGGATGGACACTGGGAAGAGATAACTATGGGGAGGAAGTGGGAGGGGAGCTGTTGCATTGTAAATTGTGGTCAATGACATGAGACAAAGTATATGTGAACTGCTGTATGAAAAGTGAATTTACTCTGTAAATCTTCACCCAAATCAAAATAAAATTAATAATTAAAAAAAAAAAAAAGACAAACTCAAACCAAAAATGAGCAAAGGACTTGAATAGACAGTTCACCAAAAAGGATATGCAAATGGCCAGGAAGCACATGAAAATACACTCAACATCATCAGCCATTAGTGATGCAAATCAAAACCACAATGAGATATTACCTCATTCCCATTAGAATGGCAATGATTAGAAAAACAAAACAAACAACAACAACAACAACAACAAAAAACAGCATTGGTAAGGTTGTAGAGAAACTAGAACCTTCATCCATTGCTGACAGGAATGTAAAATGGTGTAACAACTGTGGTTAAACCACTGTGGCTGTTCCTCAAAAATTGAACACAGAATCACCATATGACCCAGCAATCCCAATCCTAGGTATACAGCCAGAAGAAGCGAAGGCAGGAGTGCCAACAGAAATCTGTAGACCAGTGTTCATTGCAGCATTTTTCACAATAGCCAAAAGGTGGAAATAACCAAAATACCCATCACCAGGTATACAGATAGACAAAATGTGGTATGTACACACAATAGAATATTATACTGCCATAAAAAGAAATGAAGTTTTGATGTATGCTATAACATGCATGAACCTTGAAAACACTATGCTGAGTGAAATAAACCCACCCACTGTCAAGTTGAATCTGACTCCTAGCGACCCTATAGGACAGAGTAGAACTTCCCTATAGGGTTTCCAAGGCTGTAAATCTTTATGGAAATACTCTATCGCATATTTCTCCCACGGAGTGGCTGGTGGGTGCAAGCCGCCAACCCTTTGGTTAGCAGCCCAATGCAATAACCACAGTGCCACTAGAACTCCTGAGTGAAACACATCAGTATAAAAGGACAAATACTGTATGATCTCACTTATATGAAATAAGCAAATATATAGAAAACAAGGATTGTTAATGGTTACCAGGTGTGGGAGTGAGGGAGGCAGACAGAACTTTTGTTTGGTGGGCACTGAATTTGTTAATGGTGGTAGAATGTTTTGGGAAAGGATAGTGACAATAGTGGCACAACATGGAAAATGTTATTAGTGTCACTGAATTGTACATGTGGTAACTGTGCTGGTGAATGTCTGGTATGTATATTTTCACCACAATTTTTTAAAAGGAAAAAATGAAAACAAAACAAAAACTGAATTAATCATATTTCTTCCCTGCCCCTGCCCCTGTGAATGTAACACTTTCTACTGAGCTGGTGTTATGGATTGAATTGTTGTCCCCAAAAAGGTATGTTAAAGTCCTAACCCCTGTACCTGTGAATGTGACCCTGTTTAGAAACAGGGTTTTTATTATGTTATCAATTAAGTAAAATGAATTCATATCACAGTTAGGTGGATCTGAATTCTAATCCCTTTCTCAATGGGTCTTATAAAAGTAAAGGACAAATACAAAACAGAGTCACACACAGAAAAAAGGCACCCTGTAAAAATACAGACAGCAAGGGAATGCCAAAGATTGCTAGCAGCCACGAGAAGCCATGAAAAAGGTACAAAATTATTCTTTTAAAGCCTTCAGAAGGAACTGACATGACCACTTCTGATCTGGACTTCTAACCTCTAGCTTCTTCAAAGGCACCCACCTTGTGGTATTTTGTTATGGAAACCCTAGGAAACAAAACAGCTTGCCAGGGCCAAAATGTTAGATTAGTATTAAATCTTCTTCTTCCCAGTAAAACAGAACTCAACATGCCCAGAATCCTCCCAAACAAGAACAACAACAACAAAAAAAACCCAACCAAACTCACTACCATAGAGTTGGATCTGACTCATAGCAACCCCTCCATGGGTTTCTGAGGTGGTATCACTACAGAGGTAGATTACCCCATCTTCCTTCCAAGGAATGGCTGGTGGGTTTGAACTGCCAGCCCTCTGGTTAGAAGTCAAATGCCTTAGGCACTACACCACCAGAGCTCCCCCCAAACAAGAAGAGAAACAAATACAAGATCATGAATTCATCACCCAGAAGCCCCAAGCACCAATTCAGTACTGTGCCATGTAGCTTCTGTTTGCTCTTCCAGAACCATTCTTCACCTTCCTCCACCCTGCTATCTGCCACTGGAGGCTGGCACACCAGATGCATCCTGTGGCCAATGCGGAGGCCTGGCAGAAGATGGGAGAAGGAGGAGAATGAGCTCAGGGAATTAATTCCTCTGATTATCTTCCTGCAAACAAACTCCCATTCATTCTTCAGGTTCTTAGTATAATACAATCTTATTTCTGAAATGGTAGAGAGGACAGATTTGGGATGGGATGGGGAAAGCAAAGGCAGTAAGACGCAAAAGTCAAAAGGCCACTGAAGAGACTTGTACAGGGTGAGAAGTAATAAGGATCTTAGTGGTGGGGTATACATTCAGGGGCCAGCTTTGGTGTTTTCATCTTTCTGTCCCCAGTATCTAGCCCTGCTCCCTAGTGTAAGAAAATATACTCAGGACTTATTATTTGAATAAGTAAGCACTATAAAATAAGCAAATGGTCAAAAGTTCAAGGTTTACCTTGTATCCATTATCTTCTTTGCGGTTATGAGATGCAGTAATCATCACACCTGCAACTGCTTTGAGCTCCTGAACTGCATATGGCTGAAAAACAACAAAATCATAATTCCATTTTGCTTCCAAGCTACTCATACCTTTGGCATGAGATTAATTTTGACTGAATAATAGAAAAAGACATGATCGTATAAATGGCTAAAACCTTAACAATCAACCCCAGGCTCATCTTATCTAATAATACATTATTTTAAAATGTAATTCTTTTAGATCAACAGCTTTAATACCACACATTCTTGTCATGCTCTATTTCACTTACTTTTAAACATTGCTTCAATTTCTGAAAAACTCAGAAGATAGTAAGTTTTTAATCCACAGAGCTCTCAAGAGTATATTTCTTATAATTTTAGCCTGTGCATTTCAGAGATTGTGAGGAAGGACAGATAGTACATACACCAGGAAGTACCAGGAATGTGGTTTTTGACATGCTAAGTCTTAAATGCCTATTCATTCAAGTTACGAATATTAAATAGGGAGTTGTATATTTAAGTCTAGGAGTTCTGGTAGCATAGTACCTAAGGCACTTGACTGCTAACCAGAAGACTGGTAGTTCAAACCCACCAGCTGCTCCTCAGAAGGAAGATGGGCAATCTACTTCCGTAGTGATACTGCCTTGGAAACCCAAGGAGGGGTCGCTATGAGTTGGGTTCGACTTGATGGCACATAACAATAATAACATATTTAAGTCTGAAGTCTCAAAAGGACAAATACTGTATGATCTCACTTATATGAAATAAGCAAACATATAGAAACCAAAGATAATTAATGGTTACCAGGGGTAAGCGGGAAGGGAAAGGGGGAGTTTTTGTTTGAGGGACATGAAATTTATATTAATAATGGTAGGCTATTTGGGGAAAGGATAGAGGCAATGGTGGTACAACTTTATTATCTAAAATCTTCAGTCCATAAATCACTATGTAAATAACGTATCCATCATGATCAGTCACCATGTCACTTCTTTCAAAGTCTGCCAGTGATTGACTGAGCACTTGTCATTCAGCTGTCACACATTTTACAAAAATGGATAATCAAAAGAGTGGAAATGCCAAAAAAGATGAAAGTGTAGCAAAGAAACAAATGGATGAAGTGACACTAGCAAAAAACTTCACATTTAAGGAACTCTAGGAGCCCTGGTAGAGCAATGGTTAAGCATTCTGCTGCTGATAGGTTGGCGATCCCTAACCACCAGCCGCCCTGAGGAAGAAAAGACCTGGTGATCTGCTTCTGTGAAGATTACAGCCTGGGAAACCCTATGGGGCAGTTCTACTCTTTCCTATAGGGTTGCTATGAGTTGAAGTCGACTCGATGGTAGGTAACAACAACAAAGGAACTCTCAGAGATATTTCACAACACTGAAAGTACAAAGGATCAAATGTTGGAAGCTGCTCCAAACTTAGGAAGGAGTATGATAATTCATAGAAAAGATACTTCTCTGCATCATAACTTACAGGCTAAGAAAGGTAAGCATTGTTTAAATTACTCTGCACAAGTTTTTTTGCAAAGAAATAGAAAACTTTAATTCTCAACATTTCTAATGTTTTATATTACAGTACACAAAATAAATAATAAATTTGCTATTTTTTTTCATTTTCCTAAACATTTATAACCAACAGTAAGGGTCTTTTTAGTATTTTGATGAAAATCTTGAAATGTCACCAAACAATTATAATTCCTCCCCTTGATTATTTAAGACTTTGTATCATTTTAGCTTGTACAGTCATTTTTATGGTTCTGCACTATTGTGTACAGTGAGAACTGCTTGTTGTTTCTAATCTTTGTTATGCTATCCTTCTTACTTTGTGAATTATTTATTCATGTGGTTTAAAAGTCCAAACATACAGGTTTCTGTGGACTTTCTTATTTCTAATTTTATTGCAATGGAGTCTGGAGACATGGCTTGATAAGTAGTCCTCTGCTATTGAGAGTTCCTTTATGATTCTGCTTGATAAGAAGGTGTATTCTGTCACCGTTGGATATAGGGTTTGCTACACCCTTGCATATATATCAGATCAAGCCTATTAATACTGTCCTTAAGTCTACCCTAACTTATTTTTGTCTGATAAACCAGTCTGTGAAAGAAGAGTATTAAAATATTTCACCGTGATTGTGCACATGTCAACTTGTTTAGATCAAGCTCTTAGGAGGTTCAACAAATGATCATGGAATGAAAATAAATCCAGAGCAAAATTTATTTTCCCTTCTTTGGTTTTACATACCACTTAATACAGAACTATAGAGATGACAAAGATTTGAGTCCTGGCTGATTTAAGAAATATTTTCAAGAACATAAAATTGTATAATCAATAACACAACATAAATCAAAACCAAACCCAATGTTGTCCAGTCACTTCTGACTCACAGTGACCCGACTGGACAGACTAGAACTGCCCTATAGGGTTTCTAAGGCTGTAAATCTCTAGAGAAGCAGACTGTCACATCTTTCTCCCATGGAGTGGCTGGTAGGTTTGAATCACCAATCTTTTGGTTAGCAGCACTGTGTCACCAGGGCACCTTTAACACCATATACTTACTACAAAAGGTGTAGGAACGTATCTTGAAAAAAGGTACACAGGGACATCTTTAGCCAGCAAGACTGCAGCAGTGAGTTTAGCAAGCCTTAAAAAAAGAGAGGGATTTCACTTAGTTTTTAAAAACCAAACATCCATAAAATATATGCTTCACCTTACAATTATTCTGAATATATCAGTAGCATAATACAACCAATTCTTCCAATCACTGATTATTTAAGCTTCATGTTCCTACTTAAAGGTGATAATAGAATTGTTTTAAAAAGGAGTTTAACAAAGAATAGAATTAACAATTTAATCTCCTCTTTTTCCTCATTCACCTTTGATGGCTCTTTTACCAAGAAATAAATACCATAATAAGTAAATGAAACTACAATAAATACTGCAGATGAACAATTACCCCAGGGAAAAAACAAACAGTTATCCATGTGGCAGAGTAGAACTGTGCTCTACAGGGTTTTCAGTGGCTGACTTTTCAGAAGTAGACCGGCAGGCCTTTCTTCTGAGGTGCCTCTGGGTGGGCTCGAACTACCAACATTTCAGTTAGCAGCTTGGGCACATTAACTGTGTGCTCCACCCAGGGGCTCCACCTTCTGAAAATAAGAGCTCAAAAAAAGGTATCACTGTGTTATAATTATCTATGTATGAATACAACCTAAAACTAATCAAATAGGACTATAAAGAAAGAATACAAGCCACATAATTACTCCTGCCTAGTGCAGTTGACATTCTAAATGCAAACTCTTTAAATATGTAAAATTTTACTCCTTTCTCTAAAAGCTTATCTTTTTTTTTTTTTTCTTTCTTTCTTTTTTTAAATTGTGATTTGGGAAGAAGTTTACAGACCCAACTAGTTTTCCATTTAACAGTTCTTATACATTTTATTCTGTGACACTGATTGCAATCCCTACAATGTAACAACACTTGTCCCACACTCTCTGTGTTTACAGTTGCCCTTCTTCCTTCTTTCCTATCCCTTCCTGCCTTCTGAGATTTATCCCTGGGTAAATGGTGCCTTCTCTCATAGGTTGATTATTCTAAGGAGTGTGTACCTCCCTGGTGTTACTGTTCACCTCATAGGCCTACTGTTTGGCTAAAATTTTTGCCATGGGCGTGAGTTCAGTTCCAGGCCTGAAGGGTGTCTAAGGGGTTTAGTCTCAGGGGTTCCACCAGTCTCTATCAGATCATATAAGCCTGGTCTTTTTATGATTTCTAGTTTTGTTCCACATTTTTCTCCCTTTCTATCTGAGACCTCCTATTATGATCCCTTTCAGGTACCATCTAGTTCTTCCGGTCTGAGGGTCGTGAAGGCTGGGGTTCATGTGGTCTGTTAGTCCTTTGGACTAAGGTACAACTATTGGTCTCTCCCCCTCTGGAGTAAAGCTTATCTTTGAAATGCTGCTATTTCGACCTCACCTCTACAATAAACACATTTCTATTCGACAGTCTTCTATTTCAGAAATCCTATTACTGGAGGAAAAAAATAATAATGTTTTATTCCAATCCAACTTAAACTTTGAAACAATTAACACTATACCTCTGGCTGCTGCAGCTGCTAGTTACTTGACCTCTGGTGTCATACCCAACAACAAAGCCTCTCTGCTTGAAGTCTGAGAAACATCTTTCAAGGTATTTGTACATTCCCTGAAGCAGATAAACATAAAAGATTAGCTCCTAACTAACACTTGCATTTTATAAGATTTAACATTTTTTATTTTCACGTTTGGCATGTAGCTTGGTGGCTCCTAGAGAACTGACTTCTGCCTTTATGCTCATGTTTACTAATGTGGGAATGATATTGTTCAATATACAAATGCAAGGTGACAAACTTATTTATTTCCTGGCATTTCAAACACATCTGATGTCATAGAAATCTCAATTAAGCAACCACATAATTGAATACAATATATAAAACATTACAGAAAAAGACAGGACATGAGAGTCAATATGCTAAAAAGACTGTTAGAAGCACCAAAAGAAATTATTTCTTGCCTTCAAGCCTCCAAAGAAAAGAATTTTGACCATTTTAGGCCCTTGCTAAATTGTAAGATTCAAGTTAATCAAAAGATTGAACCTATTTACGATGCAAACATTTTTAAATCAATCATATTTCTCTATTAAAACATTTCTTAATTCTATTTCTAATTCCTTGGTTTTAAAATAGGAAAAGCAATCTCACAAACTAGGAAAATTTACAGTTAAAGGTGACAAAAAAAATAGAATGAAGTATCTAATACTGAAAACATAACAATAATAAACTAAACCATTTAACTATCTGCAGATGATTTGCTAAGTTTAATAAATGAACACATTCAGTCTCTAAAAATAATATTTCACATTGTTATAGTACTTTAAAATTACTTTCACAAATGTCATATTTAATCCTTACAATACTTCTGAAAAATAGGAAATCCAAATATCATTTGTCTCTGTCTCTCAACATTTCATGGAAAAAGAAGAACCAGAATAAGACTGAAGCTTTATTTAGTGACTTGCACAGGCTATTCATGCAACAAAAATTAAGTTATACTGATTATTGAAGATCTAATAGTACATAAAACCAAAACCAAACTCCCTGCCATCGAGTTGATTCCGACTCATAGCGACCCCTTTGGGTTTCCGAGGTGGTAAATCTTTATGGAAGTAGGTTACCCAGCCTTCCTTCCGCAGAGTGGCTGGTGGGTTTGAACTACTGACCTTCTGGTTAGCAGTCAAATACCTTAGGTACTATGCCTACTAGTATATGGTGGCAGACACTAAATATATATGTGACAGCCCCAAATCAGGCTCCAGTGACTTCCAGTCCAAGGGTGGTCTTTCAACTAATTATTTTAGCTTCCTTCCCAACCTACTCCTTATTTGTGTGTGTGTACGTGTGTGTATGGGGGGTTACTTAATATTAACCAAATTATCCACTTTCACCAATTTATCCATTTCTAAAGATGATACTGTCCTAAAACTTCATAGAATCTTATTTCTTTCTGCTATAAGACTCTATCTTTTTTTCCCCCGAAGAATCCATCTCATTTATTTCCTTCTAGGGAGCTCTGGTAGCATAGTGCCTAAGGCACTTGACTGCTAACCGGAAGGCTGGCGGTTCAAACCCACGAGCCACTCCTCGGAAGGAAGATGGGGCAATCTACTTCCGTAGTGATACTGCCTTGGAAACCCAAGGAGGGGTCGCTATGAGTCGGATCTGACTCGACAGCACATAACAACAACAACAACAACAACAGCTAGATGCTGAAAAAGTCTGCGGTTTAAGAATCTGATTCTATCTGGCTTTTCCAAGTCACATGATGGGATCCAAACTCTTACAAATGTTTCACTTTTATAAAAATTGATTTTTAATCACCTCCTCTACTCCCTTTTGTAAAGTCAAAGAATCTTCACTTCAAATCCCAAATAGGCAGTCCCGAATTTAGGACATATTCGAGTTACAATGAACTGCATTTATGAACATCTGTGTGTGGTGGTGTTTTTTTTTTCCCCCTTGGTACTACATACAGTGTTGCAGTACATAATTTGCTGATGTTATCATTCTCACACGTTCACTTGCAGATATTTATATATGTTTCCAACTCCCAAAGACAAATAATTATCAGATTTACAAAGATACTTATAATAAAAGGCAATGATAATGAAAACTAAAAAAGAAAAAAGAGGTATTCAACTTATGTCAGAACAGACTGTCACTGGAACAGCACCCTGTTGTAAATCAGGGACTACCCTGTGTATAAAAAAGATTTAACTGAAGTATCTTTAGTTGAGGTATAAAAAAGAGATGAGAGATAGGGCAGCATGAATCCCACCTACTCAGCCCCTGGCTTTATAGAACTCCCTCAGAATAAGGCTTAAGCTGATTTACTGTTTGACAGAATTAGAATTACATACACTGAGCAATTATCTAGTCCAGAGCTATTTTTAGTACAGTCACGCACCACTTAACATCCATTCCAGCAATGTCCAGCCACATATATGTCCTTGGTCCCAACACATGTAAAGCCTATTATACTAAAAATTCAAGGTACATATAATTGTTTGTAATAACAAATGGGTCCTACTTTGCAATGTGCACCAAAACATTATTGTAATTACATAAAAGATGTTTTAGTGTACCTAGAAGGGCTGTTTTTTTTTTATGCACAGAAAGGTACTCTATATACTACATCCTAAAACAAACACTTAACCAATAAACATTAGATATGAACTATACCTAATCATTCTGGCTTAAGTACAAATTCGATTTAAAGCCGGACTTAGGAACAGAACTTGTTCGTAATGCAGGGACAGCCTGTATATAACATGGTGTTTGCACAAGGTAACAACCTATTTCATAGAACATATTGTAGACGTTAAGTGATGGATGACTGTATACGCTTAAATGCATCCTTGGCTTCAAAAGCTGAGTTCCTTGAAGTACTGAGAATGAATGATTCAATAGAGAGACAAGTAATTTGTTTCAAGATTGAGTTGCATAAAAATGCAGAGAAAATAAACTAACATATCATACCTTGCCTTAAAGAACTCTCAAATTGGACACAGAAAGCCATGTTAAAGGGGCATATTTTCAACTAAAGTTTTTAAATACATTGGTTGATCTTTATCAATGGCTATATGTCAGATTGGGGGTATTCATCTTATTTTTATCCAAGTTTGTTTCTTTGCACTACTTTGATATGTCAATATCCATTTCCTGGTTTTAAATGCAAAGTAACATTGTCACAATGACAACCAAAATTAGAGTTAATGAAAAAGTTAGTCTGTGACCTTGAAGACACACAAATGATTTTTCAAAAAAGTCTAACGGAAGACTAAAAGTATATTTTATACTTCCTAAGAGCTTCCTCTAAATAAAGCTAATTTTTAAAGAAAGGCACTGTGGTGGTTAAGTTTGTGTGTCAACTTGGCTGGGCTTGGTTGAGCGGCTGGGCAGTGGGTGGTTGTTATTCCCTATGATGAGATTGGCAATCAACCACACAGTGGGACCTACTACAAGCAGCTGAGTAGCTGCTTTAGGCATGTGGCCTGCTTCCCGTATGTAAGAAACAGCTTTGGGAATGGTCTCTAGCTTATGGCACACTTGAACCCTGCATGTAGCCCTGTCATTGTTCAGCAGACTGCCATGCTCTGCCAATATTGGGAATTTCAATGGACTTGAATTAATGGCCTGCCATGTGGTTTGTAACATCAGGACTAGGCCATTTTATTTGTCGACCTTGGGCTTGTTAGCCTCAACAGCCAGTAGCTGCCTGAGTGAAGAGATGCCTCTAGCTTCAGTGGGCTGGAAGCAAGAGGCAGAGCTGAAGCCCAAGGTCAAGGAGCTTTCACACAACCCCTAGAGCTTGGCACTTAGAACTCAGACTTCTAGTCTCCCAAACTGTAAGAGAATAATAAACTCCTGTTTGTTCAAGCCATCCCACTTGGGGTATATTCCTGTTAGAGAGGCACTAGGTAAGCACAACAGGCACTACCTAACTCATGAAGGAAAAAAAAAAAAAAAAACAGGAGGAGAAAAAGTACACACATAATACTTTATAATAATTACCTGTGTTGACTGTATTACTGTAAGGTCATTAATATAGCAAAACCCTGCTCCCATGGCAGAACGAAGTCCTGCGGTCCCAAAGGTCATCCGGCAACAAAGGCGATCTCGAAGTTCCTTGTTCATCCCGTTCCTTAACAGATTTTCAATTTGCTCTTTTGTTTTGGGGTTCTATAACAAAGAAGAATTAAAACTTAAATCAAGATAATAAGCAGAGTCCTAATATTAAGCCTTTCTGAGAGGCCAATAAGCATTATTGGCCTTATATACCACAAGGTTCTACACTCACTATACATTCCATAGTGTTACTTATTGAGACCTCTGGTAGCATAGTGCCTAAGGCACTTGACTGTTAAACAGAAGGCTGGCGGTTCAAACCCACCAGCCACTCTGCAGAAGGAAGACAGGGCAATCTACTTCCGTAAAGATTTACCACCAGAAACTTGATGGGGATCGCTAAGAGTCGGAATCCACTTGATGACAGAGAGTTTTTTTTTTTTTTTTTACACTGGTTATGTGTTCAGCTACTAACAGAAAGCTTGGAGGTTGAAACCATCAGCTGCTCCATGGAAGAGATGATGTGGCAGTCTGCTTTCATAAAGATTGTAGCCTTGGAAACCCTATGGGGAAGTTCCACTCTGCCCTGTAGGGTAGCTGTGGGTTGGAAACGACTCTACAGCAGTAGGTCTGGGGTGTAACATCAACTCTCTTACTGTTAAGTTTGTCCTCATAATTATGTGAAATTTCTTTGATATCTGGGGGTGAGCAGGCTGGGCCACTTATTTTCCATAAATATGGACTTAATTTTACAAAATCATTTTCTATCTTTGTAAAGTGTGATAGTGCTACTTAGAGACCATCTCAGGCTGTTTTTGTCATTTTATTTTATTGTTGACTTGCATTTTCCTAAATAACTAAAGCTCCTGAAAATCTTGTATTGTATTGTTGTTGTTGTTGTTAGGTGCTGTGGAGTCGTCTCCAACTCATAGAGACCCCATGCACAGCAGAACGAAACACTGCCCGATCTGGCGCCAGCTCCACGATCTCTGCTATACTTGAGTCCATCATCACAGCCACCGTGTCAATCCATCGCGTTGAAGGCCTCCCCCTCTTTCGTTGACCTTACTAAGCATGACAACCTTCTCCAGAGAATGGTCCCTTCTGACATGACCAAAATAGGTGAGATGAAGTCTGGCCATTCTTGCTTCCAAGGAGCATTTCAGGTGCACTTCCTCCAGGACAGATCTGTTAGTTCTTTTAG
>NW_006921661.1:7114055-7129430 GCF_000298275.1 Orycteropus afer afer | reverse complement strand
TCCTAGATTCATACTTCATACATTCCATGTTCCAATGATTAATGGATGTCTGCAGCTGTTTCTCTTCAATTTGAGTGGTACCACATCAGCAAATGGAGGTCTTGAAATCTTTACCTTATCCACAGGACGAAGGCTGGATTTACTCAGATGATGCAGCTCTTTCCCAGTCCTATTTTGGGAGCCTTCTAACCTAACCGGACTATTCATAAAGTTGCACAGTAATGTATCAAACAGTGTTTCTTTGCTATTCATAAGGTTTTCCCTGGCCAATTCTTTGAGAAGTGGACGGCATTTCTTATTATGTAGTGTATTATTTAGGGATAAATCAATAGTACATACTTTTCCAAATGTTCTGTATTAACTGTTTATATACTATAAAGAATACTTGAGTTTTGATTCATTTGAGTGTTTTCAGGCATTGAAATATTTCTTAAGTGATTAAAAAAAGGAATTTAACTTCCACCTATTATCTTTATTTGACTAAGTGAAAAACAAAACTATTTTTAACCAAACAGGAAACTCAGATAAAACCCTAGAATTCCTTAGGTATGCCTTCGTTACTCTGGAGAAAGGCTGAAGAGAGGAGAACGGGATCACTGAAGTGGTCGTGGGAATTTAAACTATAGTTTTAATTTATTTCTTTTAAAAAGATACCCACTGTGGTCAATTTGATTCCAACTCACAGCATCCCCATTTGGGTTTTCAAGGCTGTAAATCTTTCTGGAAGTAGACTGCCCCATTTTCCTTGTTTGGAGAACATGTCAGGCTGATATGAGATTGTATCCCAAAGGGTGGAGGAATTAAAAGTCTTTTGGGATTCAAGTACCCTCTCCCCTTTTGTAAGACCAAGTTTGCGTGTAGGTTAAAAAACTGGCACAACTATGTTGAACTACCCTTGGAAGGATTAAAAGTCATCTACATGAAAGTGGTAGCCATGTCTCTGGTATGTGATCACTCAAAAACCACTAGTTTTCCTTCTTCACTTACCTTCCACAGCAGTGCAACACATACTCTGTATTTGAGGTAAAATCTCTTCATTGTTCTTTTCCAACATGGCCCCTCTTCAGCTTCATTTTCTATTTTATTATTCAGTTTCCTCCACCTTAACTTTTCTGTCCTGATAACCTTTTGCTGAGTCCATTCCAACTCCCGGCGACCCATGTGTTTGAGTAGAATGTGCTTTCCAGGGTTTCCAAGGGCTGACTTCTTGGAAGGGAATCACCAGCCCTCTCTTCTAAGGCCCCTTTGGGTGGACTCCAATCTCCAACCCTTCAGTTAACAGCCAAGCACATTAACAGTCTGCAGTATCTATATCTGTCCCCATATTCTGCACTTACTTCTTTCCTATATATCCTTCAAGCCCAGCTCAAATTCTACCTCTTAAATAAAGTATTCTTGAAAAAGCCCGACACCTTCACTTCTCTGAACTCTTACTGCTCATTAAAACCAGTGTCAAAGAGTTGACTATTTTTTTGTTTATATTTTAAAAGTTACTTTAAATCATTTCTTACAAAATACATTAATACATTTCCCTTGTTTTAAAGAAGTACTAAAAATACAGCTACAGCTACAGGCACCTTTGACTATTGTCCTCATTCCCAGATCTTTCCCCAGGGGAACCACTTACTGTTTGTGATGTAATTTATACACCTACATACTTGGAAACCCAATGGGGGTCGCTAGTTGGAATCACTTTATGGTAATGAGTTTGGTTTTGTGGGTTTTTTATACTTACAGAAATAGTGTTTTGCTTTATTTCTCTTCTTTTATTCATATGGCATCAAATTATACACAATCTATAACTTGCTTATTTCGATTAATATATCTTGGGGAGTCTTTCATTACATGTTATTTGTTTCAACTGCAGAAAAGTGTTTGTTCCATGATTTATTTAACAACTCCTCTATTGGAGAGCACTTAGGTTTTCTGTAATTTTTATTTGCATAAATAATGTAATATTTCAGAAGGAAAAAATTACATGAGAATAACTATGAAATAAAACCACTACTTGAAGAGCTTTTCTAACAAGGTAGATTCTGGTTAACTAAAACCTAAAATATTTTTCTATCTGAGAGCTATAGCATTTTTCATTAACATTATAACTTTCATACTGTTTGAGGTACTCAATATGACTTTTTCATAGTTCTGTTTGGTAAATTACAGATCTTATTAAGTTATGTGGTGTAAAATATCCTATGAAGGATTGAATACACTATCCTGTTCCATGCATTTCCTCGGATCCGACTCATAGCGACCTCTCTCTGGGTTTCTGAGGTGGTATCTCTACGGAAGTAGATTGCCCAACCCTCCTTCTGAGGAGCGGCTGGTGGGTTTGAATTGCCAAGCTTCTGGTTAGCAGTCAAATGCCCTACGCACTAAGCTAAGAGAGCTTCCAATTCTTCTTCATCAACATTAATTATTTTCTCGAACACCAGAGGGCAGTAGCCTCAATACTAACTAGCAGTAATAAAGAGAGCAGCTGATTAGTGAGGAATACTTCTTAAGTAAAATCTGAACTAAATTACTAATCAACCTCCATTTTTAGTAAAGACATTTCTAAAACACAGAAAAACATATGAAGTAGGTAAAAATCAGTGAAAGAGGCATATTATGCTGCCTCTCCACAACAAAAAACTCACTGCTGTCAATAATAAGAGGGAGCTCTGGTGGTGTAGTGCCTAAGGCATCTGACTGCTAACCAGAAGGCTGGCGGTTCAAATCCACCAGCCACTCCTCAGAAGGAAGGTTGGGCAATCTACTTCCCTAGTGATATTGCCTCAAAAACCAAAGGAGAGGTCTCTATGAGTCAGACCTGACTCAATGGCAGTGGGTTTGGTCCATAAAAGAAATCTAACTAGCCTTAGTGCCTAAGGCACTTGACTGCTAACCAGAAGGCTGGCAGTTCAAACCCACCAGCCACTCCTCGGAAGGAAGATGGGGCAATCTACTTCCGTAGTGATACTGCCTCGGAAACCCAAGGAGGGGTTGCTATGACTTGGGTGCAACTGGACGACACATAACAACAACAAACAACAATTTTGATTACCCAATGAGAGACTCTGAAACTCTAAACTACTGGAATATAGTAAGATTTACATTTCTTGCTAATTTAACTTATCTCACAAATAAAATCTGGAAGAAATAAATGAAGCTAAATTTCTGTTTAGTAGATTCTCATGTTTTCTTCTTCTTCTTCTATTTTTTCCTTTAACAAAAGAGCTTCAAAGAGAGAGCAAAAATAATCCCAAACCAAAGATATATCCACATAGGCTTTTGTAATGGCTTTGAAGGAAACTAAACAAATATCCTTTATGAAAGGGAAAATAGGCAAAAAAAAGACCCTCAAATAACAAGCATTAAATAGCCCGTTTACCTATTTTGAAATCAGGCAGGGCTTTCAAAAAAGAATCTTTTCCCTTCCAAGTACATTTTTTTATTTGAAAGAAAATAAAGAAAGAGCTTTAGTTGAAGACAAAAAACTTAAACCTTCATTTGCCTCCCCTCCTCCCAGAGAACTCATACAATGACAACAAAGGGATAAAAGGACTAAACCTGTGACTCAAAAAGACTGGGGAAGGAATCAGTTGTACTGAGGAAGAAAGATTTCAACAAATTTCCGAAACGAAGTAGGATAAAACAAGCAGAATAAGCCAAAGCCCAAAATATGTCAGTAATATCTACATTTGTTCTATGGTCAAAATAAAATCTGTGTTTTGTCTTCAGGTTGATCATCAAAGTTGAAAATAATGTAAGCACTAGGTTAAGGCCATCTAAGTATTGTACACTGAACAATCAAATGGATTTTTTTTCCTTAACATTTTATTGTTCTTCAGGTTCACAAAGCAAATTAGTTTTCCAATCAATAGTTCATACACAAATTGTTCTTTGACATTGGTTGCAATTTCTGCAATGTGTCAGCACTTTCCCTATTTCCTCCCTAGGTGGATTTTTTTTCTTAAACTCCATCAATTAATTGTTCAAAATCATGTCTCATTTTAGTTTGCTTCATTTTTGGACCAAACTTATTCAGGTTATTGTTTTTTTCTGTTTTTCCTGGCGTGAATAACTGCTTCCCTTTTTTTGATGCTGCTATTGCCAGAAATGGCATGCCATCTTCACCATGTCACTTATATCTTTCAGTTTTTTAAGATTTATGGAATTTATACAGCATTCTTTTTAAGACACATTTCTTCAAGATCAATGTGGATCTACTGTATTATTGTCATCTGGGATTTCCTTCTTTGGACCATGGGTTAGTTTCTCCACATCTTAACTTCCCTCACATTTCCTATTTCTTTTTGCTGTGTTTCTCCACCTTTAACTTTTATACTTTCCACTGCATATTGGGGTGGGGTAATAAATTCACTTTTTTCTTAATTTCCAATTTTCCTGTCCGTTTTACAAGAAGCTCTGGTGGTATAGTGCCTAAGGCATTTGACTGCTAACCAGAGAGTTGGTGGTTCAAATCCACCAGCTACTCCGTGGAAGAAAAACAGGGCCATCTACTTCCCTAAAGATTTACCGCCTTGGAAACCCAATGGGACTTGTTATCGAGTTGGAATCCATCCACTTGATAGCAGTGGGTTTAGGGTTCTTTTTTTGGTTCCTTTTACCAGCACCTTTTCCTTATTTAATGAAATAATTATCTTTTAAAATTTAATTAAAATTTTAAAGTTCTTATGTTTTAATTTATCTCAGTTTTCTGGGCTCATAACTTTATTTCAGGCTTTCCCTTTCATAACGACTGTTGTCCTCCGATAGCTTGATTCTTGGTTAGTCACTGATGTCCACAGATTATTCTGGAAAGCTAGTATGGGTTTTATATGTTTTGTGCATACAAGTATGTTTTCTGCTCTGCCTCCCCTTGAACAGAATGGCCAATTGGGAACTATCAAATTTAGCAGGGGCTAGAGAACAGTGGGGAGCTCTGGTAGTATAGTGGCTAAGACACTTGCCTGCTAACCAGACGGCTGGTAGTTCAAACCCACCAGCCACTCCTCGGAAGGAAGGTTGGGGAATCCTACTTCCGTAGTGATACTGCCTCGGAAACCCAAGGAGGGGTCACTATGAGTCGGGTTTGACTCAACGGCACATAACAACAACAACAACAGAGAACAGTGTAAGTGAGCTAGCCTCCCATTTTTTATAGCAGGTATTTGATATATAGCATCTACAGTTTTAAAATAAATCAAAACATAGTGGTATTAGCAAATTACTTAGTATTTTAATGATAATAACTAAGATGATTAAAAATAAGCAGTTAAAAATGGCTTTCTAAGGAGCTAACCAAGAATAAGATGAGGCTTAGGAATACTATTTTCCATTATAACCCTTTTGGGCTGTTATTTTTTATCCTGAACATGTTTTTCTTTGAAATAAATGTAAATGAATTAAAAATGAAAATGATAGAAACTGAAGGGAAAATACAAGAAACTTGGAAGTATAAAGAAAAAAAGAACTTTATTTCTAAAAAAAATAATGCAATAAAGGATTTATTTTTAGAATTTTATTTCTAAAAAGGAATAAAATTTTAAAAAAAGAATAAGATAAATTCAAATACTCATTTACAATGTACTAAATTTCTTGGACAGAGGGGGACTACTGTTGCCAAGGAGACAAAAGCAACTGTTTAGCTACAAATATAGCTCTCTAAAAAAATTCCATGACAATTTACTCTCCAGAATATTACAATCTATTCCAGCTTTTACAAAAGCCAGCGAGATTACTTTAACGAGGTCCTTGAAATTTGGTTTATGATGTCACTAACATTTACTAAATAGAGTCTAGTACAGTGATAAGATGAGAAGTCAGACAACCTAGGTTCTAGTTCCAACCCTATCACTTACCAGCCACATGTCCTTGAGCAGTCATTTTCCTCTTCTGAGCCTAAGTTTCTTTACTTGTAAAAATGAGGATAACTACCACCTAGTTTGCCTATCGTACAGGGCTGCTGCGAATATCAAATGAGAATGAGAACATTTTAGAAAGTTTGAAACATTACACAAATAAATTCAAGGAATGAGTACTAACATTTTTCAAAATTAATAAAGTCATATGTGCTCTGTACTCTTCATAGTTAAATGCCAAATCAAATGAAGTATTAGAAAAGTATAAACAAAATAATTTAATATAAACCAAAAAAACCAAACTCACAGCCGTTGAGGTGGATCTGACTCATAGCAACCCCTCCTCGGGTTTCCAAGGCAGTATCACTACAGAAGTAGATTGCCCAAATCTTCCTTGCAAGGAGTAGCTAGTGAGTTTGAACCACCAGTCTTCTGGTTAGCAGTCAAATGCCTTAGGCACTACGCCACCAGAACAAGATTGAACTAGTGGCAGATCTAAGCTCTAGACCAAGATTGCATAAGCTGTCAATATGTAATAAATGCTATATGTATAACAATGTAAATAGTGCTACATGTATGGGCTACTTAAATCATTATTTTATATTTCTACACTCTTAAATTTCTGTACCCTGGGACGTACCTTGGTACATAGCCTAGGTGTCAATGTACAGCAGAAACACTTTTGCTCCCCTAAAAGTACTCCCTCCTATTAAGAGTGACCTATTAATTATTTATTTTTATTAATTGTTTAAATGTATTCCTCTGTTAAGGGCACTTATTACTTGCTCTCTTTTATATATTTTATTATATTTTTTGCAAATAACACTCATGTAAATAACATGCACACATATATAATCTAATGTGAGAGGAGGTTTCATGGTTTACAAAAATGTTAACATGCACATTATTTGTATAAAACATATTATATTTGTGAACCCATATTTTATCTCTCCTTCTATGCACTTAAGGAGCTCTGCTGGTGCAGTGGTTAAAGCATCTGGCTGCTAACCAAAAGGCTTGAACCTACCAGCTGCTCCACAGGAGAAAGATGAAGCAGTCTGTTTCCATAAAGATTTACAGCCTTGGAAGCCCTATGGGGCAGTTCTACTCTGTCCTATAGAGTCTATGAGTTGGAGTCGACTCCATGGCAGTGAGTGTTGGTTTTTTCCATGTTCTTTGAAGGTAGATACACATCTACTTCATCTTTGTTTCTCCCACAGGTTCTCAGCCAGTGCCTTCTGTGTACACACAGCAGGCAGTTAAATATACTCCCTGCCATCGAGTCGGATCCGACTCATAGAGACCCCTCCGTGGGTTTCTGAGGAGGTATCACTACAGAAGTAGATTGCCCAACCTTCTCTCCGAGGAGTTGCTGGTGGGTTTGAACCACCAGCATTCTAGTTAGCAGTCAAATGCCTTAGGCACTATGCCACCAGAGTTCCTAAATCTTACTCATAGACCCTTCCTTGGATTTCCCAGGTGGTATCTCTATGGAAGTAGATTGCCCAATCTTTCTTCCAAGGAGTGGCTGGTAGGAGTTAAATATAAATTAAGAATTTCTCTTCCACTTTCAAGGAAGGCTCTCCTCATTCTTTTTATTTATATCCCATCTTCTTATGAAGTCTTACTTGATCATCTCATTCTACAGGTCACTCCTGCCTATAGAACTGACTGCTTATAAACCATTCAGTTCAGCAATACTACCCTATGTGTATATGCATATATACATAGTCTTCTCGTAGTTCTGTTTATGCCAAGAATATTTAGGCACAGCATTTTATATTTATTAAAATTCATTTCAACTAATCTCTTTAAAATCAATCAAGAGACTCAGGAAAGTACAGTCAAAACTGACACTTAAAGAGAACAAAAGACCTTCTCTCTGACAATGAAAACTAAATTCTTACTGTTAAAAGGCCAAAGGCTTTGACATACATGATAGTTACTAGTAAATTAAATTATATTGAGAGTCTACAAGTATCTTTGAATTTCATACATCTTCCTTTTCACTTTAGGGAGTTATTAGCACAGCTACATTCATTTATTGATAAGACCAATAAAAGCAAATGGCTTTAAATAAAAACAATTGATTATACAAAACATATAAAATAAAATTCACTTGTAATTTAGTTTTCCTTGGTGAAGACATTTATATATTCAGTTTGTACTACATATCATTTTACCCTATGCTAAGCCATAGCTTTATGTCTATTAGTGTTTCCGCTTCCCTGACTGGCTGAAAGCAGAAGAGCACTCTAAATCCTCATTTCCTTTGTATCCTTCCACAACAAGGCAGACATTTAATAAAAACTGGCAGAATGGCATTAAAGTAACTTGCATTTTGAACATCTTTGTGGTAATTAATGGGATACCACAGATTTCACGCACTTGATTTAAAAAATACATATGTGGTCAAATCCTACAATAAGAATAGGAGTTAGTTCTTTCAGTATCTCAACCAGAACAATTTAGGGTCTTTCTACTCTAACTGGGGTATTACCCAAAAGCTCATTCTCAGCAGAATCTCAGGCCTCACCGCAGGCCTTCTGAACCTGAATCTACATTTTTAAGATCTGTAAGCACTTTCAGGTTTGAGAAGCATTGGTTTAAACTCTAGAGCAAGAATTAGAATACCTAAGTTGCATATAACCAATTAATGTAAATACCTTATTGTGATTGCTTATTTGTCTTCATAATCTGCTAACTGAAGGCATGTATTTCCTGTGTCTAATAGGGTTTCTAAGGAGCTGTGGTAGCACAGTGGTTAAAGCATTCAGCTGCTGAACAAAAAGTTCAAACCCACCAGCTGCTCTTCTGGAGAAAGATGAGGCAGTCTGCTTCAGAAAAGATTTACAGGCTTGGAAACCCAATGGGGCAGTTCTGCTCTGGCTTATAGGGTCACCATGAATAGGAATTGACTTGATAGCAATGGTTTGGAATTGGGCCTGGTGCTCACAAAATATTTTTTTGTTGACTGCATGAATGTCAGAATAAGTAAAATTAGAAACCTAACCCTTCAGGAAATTCTTTTCTACATCATGACTTTATTACTGTACTAATTTTTCAATTTGGTATTATTAATTCCATTTAAAATGTGTTGCCTTCTCTATTTCAATAAGTCAATTTTATATACTTGCCAGCCAAAGCAAAAGCCTGAAAGATCTTCCTTAGTTTGACCTACCAGGAGCCTCTTTTACAAGTGAGATAGCTGCATGTTAATTCTGGCTCTCACAAATCCATCCCATATGCCTGTTCAAGATGTAATCATCACTACTTGGGGAGGAGGGAAGAAAGGAGGAATGGATAAGGCAAAAACAATACTATATCAGGTGCATCACAGGAAACCTGCAAAAGGTGATTCTTTAAGCAGGCTACTTCCAGAAAATAACTCCCCTCAAGGGAAAGAAACACGAGGTAAGAAATCCCTTACCTTTCCAAGAGCAAGAGGTGACAGTGAAGAATATAAAAAACCCATTGCTGTTGAGTCAATTCCGACTCATAGGGACCCTATAGGACAGAATAGAACTGCCCCATAGGGTTTCAAGGGTGTAATGTTTAGGGAAGGAAGCTGCCTCATCTTTCTCCTTCAGAGATCCTGGTGGATTTGAACGCCAACCTTTCAGTTAGCAGCCGATCCCTTAACCACTGAGGCACCAGGTCGCCTTACTAGAGAATATATATATACATACATTAAAAAAAAAAAAAAAAAAACCCTCGCTGCCATCCTGTCGATTCTGACCCTTAGCGATCTTAAAGGGCGGAGTAGAATTGTTCCTTAGGGATTCCAAGGCTGTAAATCTTTACAGAAGCAGTCTACCACATCTTTCTTCCACCAGAGCTGCTAGTGGGTTTCAAACCGCTTATCTTTTGGTTAGCAGCCGAATGCTTTAACGACTGCGCCAGCAGAGCTCCTAATACTAGGGGGTAATTAAAGACTAAAGACTACCTAGCGACATAAGGTGGAAACACACTACTAGCTCAGAACTAAAGCGGGTAGCGGTAGACACCAAAAAGGGAGCCAAAAACCACTTTCAGGTTTGTAGAGAAGGAAGTTCAAGGGAGAAGAAGAAAAGAGGGAAGGAAATAGCTGGGTGAAGGGTATAACTTACGATGATTTATTATTATTATTATTATTTTGAAAGAAATGACTTGCACTTGATGCGGGGAGGGGCGGAAGAAAGAGTAGGGAGATTGCAGTTCAGCCGACTGCAAAAGGAAGTAACTGCAGATGCCTCTGCCCAGCTCAGACTACGGTTCGATGGAGGCAGCCCACGGAAAGGTGGGTGGCAACGCCCGGCTCCGCTAGCCTCCGCCCCGTGGCCCAAGACATCTCCTCTGAAGCCTGCGGAGCACTGGGTGGGGTCGAAAAAGGGCAGACTGTGTGTGATAGGGTGGGTGTGTAGGACCAAGAGGGGGAAGCTGGGCTAACCAGATACCCACCTTATCCCAACGGAGCCACTGACCGATGGCCGTATCTAGCTGAGGGTCCCCGGTATAGTAGTGGGTGTGGAGCAGGTTGGAGTTCAGGTCCCCCTCTGCATTTTCAGCCATGGCAGCCAGGCTAGGGTGTGCGGGCCTGGGGCTGCGAAGTCACCGAGTCGGCGAGGGGGTGTCCTGGGATGCGCTCACCAGGGTCCGGACGCCCCTTCCTCACTGAAGGGCATCGGAGACCAACCGCCGGGTGTTTGCTCCAGCTCCTGCCGCAGCTTTGGGGACGCAAGAGAGGGAGAGTTAATCTCCCACTCCCCACCAGAACAGGTCCTGATCTCGGGACGAACGGACTGAGGCGGTCCCGCCGCAAGAGAACAACAGCCCCAGATAGCTGGTTCTTGGCCGGCGCCGCCGCCGCACTCACCGCCTTTGGTCCCGCCCCCGCGCCGTAGGCCCCGCCCTTTCCCGCCCATGATGATTTAAGCCCCCGGGGTATGAGGCGGGAGCCCAGGAGCGCGCGCCCGCGCCTCCGCTGTAGCGCAAGTTTGGGATTTACCTAAGGGATGAAGTAGAGCACGGTGCTTTTAATTTTTTAATTTGCCTGAGGCCACGTGTCCTATCCTTGTTAGCAAACCCACACACGCCCACGAGTCTCCTTTCCTCCATCTACCGTCATGGCCACCACTAGCGCCCTGCCTCATCGCTTGTTAGGTTGGTCCCGTGCGCGCGCATAGGTCCCCTTCGCTCAGCCTCGGTGCACACGCCTAGTCGCGAGAATGCGCGGCTGCTCCCGCATGGCCTCTTGGGAGTTATAGTTCTTTCCTTTTCTGAAGGCCTGGAGAGACCGTCGCAAAGACTACGACTCCCAGCAGTCTCGCGCCGTGTCTTTCCTCAAAGGAAAAATAACTACCTCGAGGCAGTTCCCTACGGGTACGCCTTGCCCCTGTTATGTTGTGCAATGTAGCACTGGGATTAAACAAAGTTAATTAAATTAAATTGAACAAGGAATAATATGATAAGGTAACAACTGGTATCCATTCAGTGCTCTAAAGAATCGCGTTCTATTGCTTCAAATATCCTGTGAGGTAGGTGGGTGTGATCCATCCCCATTTTACACACAAAGAGGAAAGTGGCCCTCTGAGATGTGAATAGACAGACTTTCGAAGTGGCAGAGTTTGCAAATGATGGAATCAGGGTTCCGACTCCGTTTCCAATCTTTTTGCTTTGCTGCTGCTGTGGACTAGTGCTAGGGAGAACAAGATTACTAGAAAATATATTTGGAAGCTGTTAAGGAGAAAAAGGTCGGCATTTAACCCAACAACAATATATAAGCTTTATAAAAGAGAGACAATGGGCAATGGGAATACTGAGGAAGAAATTGGTTTTCCCAAAATGAAATAATTTTCAAATTCTCCTTATCTTAGCCTTTTTATGGAATGCTCGCTTTTCAAGTCATACAACTTGAGGTCAGGGAGATGCTGGAAAGTGCTTACATATGACATACACCTGGCTTCTGGTGAGTTTCTTCGTTTGGTCTTCTTACAATGGCTTTATGATTTTGACCAAGTATCTTACAACTCTTCCCCTAGTCAGCTTTTATTTATAAGGGGAATGCAATGATACTTATACTGTGGCTGTACTGTAACTTAAATGACTGTAGAAGGGCTTTGAGGTAATAAAATAATCTAAAGCATTTAATTCTTTCCTTTAAATTGCATTTACCATAAAAAAATACAAAGTAACAAAGGATAAAAGGATTGCAGTGCCATTCCTGAAAAATAATGTGCCTTAGTTGGGAGTTAGAGTTTTTGCTAAGAAGTTGGATGTTTTTTTAATGGAGCCATTAAGTTATTCAGTCACACAAGACCTGGGAAATAATTTCCTGGAGAGAAATTAATCCTTCACTATCATCACCATTTTTATCCATGACAAATATAAATTGAATATTTACAGTAACCATTATGTTTGGAGATGAGGCTATAAGAATTTATATAATAACATTATTCTGTTCAAGAAGTAAAATCTGGAAAGACAAGATAAATGCAAGAAGAGATAGCTCATGTTAAATAGCAAATACTTGCTCCAGACAACTGTTAAGGAATTCAGAATCTGAGGTGATCAATAAAAGCATCAAAAGGAAGGAAGGAAATACACTGAGCTTTGAGGGACAGAAAATAAATAAACACAGAAAAGTAGAGGGCATTTCAAACCTGTAGACCAGTGGTTCTCAAATCGCTCTCCCTAGAAGTTTGTTTAAAATGTGTATTCATAGGCACTGCACCTACAGATTCTGAATCAGCATTGGGTGGGACCTAGGTACTTTCATATATAACAAATATCTAAGTGATTGTGACATGGATGGCCAATAATCTTGCTGCTCAGAGTATAATAGGAACAGCAGCATTGACATCCTCTGGAAGCCTAGTAAGAATTGCAAAATGTTGGGTTCTGCATTTTATCAAGATCCACAGATGATTTACATGCACAGTGGTTTTTGTAAGATGATTCTCTGAAAAAAACACTTCTAAATCAATAGCAGGAGCTCTGGTAGCATAGTGGCTAAAGCACTTGACTGCTAACCAGAAGGCTGGCGGTTCAAACCCACCAGCCACTCCTCGGAAGGAAGGTTGGGCAATCCTACTTCCATAGCGATACTGCCTCGGAAACCCAAGGAGGGGTCACTATGAGTCGAGGCTGACTCGACGGCACATAACAACAACAACAACAACAAATCAATAGCAACTTTCAAATGATGAAATTATATTGGGCAAGTGTAGAAGACAGGAAAGACACAAGTTTTAACTCAATACCAGTGTCAACCAGCCTTTATTTGTACCAGTAAAGTCATAGCAAACAAACTGGTTGCCTTGCCCAGAGCCTTCAGCTAATTGCTAGGAATTGAGGGTAATCAAGGAGACAAGAACAGTGTCTAAGTGTGTCCAGAAGAGGGAGTATAGTAGTTTTTCTAATGTGGGAAAGCTCAGAAGCTTGTGTTTATGCCAAAATTTGCAAAGTGATTATTTTTTCCCCTTTATTTTCTTGTATGTGTTTTAACTTGAGAGCTATGTGTGTACTCTAAAGAAATTAGCAAACCTATTCTGGAGCCCTAGATTTTAGATTTGAAAAGAAAATTTATATTAATTCCTTCATTTATTGAACAGACTTGATGGAATGCCTGCCATATGCCAAACACTGTTGTACACTGTGGTAGTTAAAGTTGTTTGTCATCTTGGTTGGGCCTGGTTGAGTAGCTGGGCAGCTGGTGGTAGTTACTCCCCATGATGAGACTGGCAATCAGCTCCATGGTGGGATGTACCACAAACAGCTGAGTAGCTGTTTTGGGGATGTGGTCTGCTTCCTGTATATAAGAAACAGCTTTGGGAATGGTCTCTAGCTTATGGTCTCCAGCTTGAACTCTGCATGTAGTCGTGTCGTTGTTCAGCAGCCTGCCATGCTTTACCGATCTTGGGACTTTCAATGGACTTGAATGAATGGCCTGCTGTGTGGTTTGGTAATGTCCACACTGTGCCTTTTTACTTGTCAACCTTGGGCTTGTCAGTCTCAGCAGCCAGCAGCTGTCTGAGTGAAGAAAAGCCTTTAGCTCCAGTGGGCTGGGAGCAGGAGGTAGAGCTGAACCTCAAGGTTGAGAGGCTTTCACCCAACCCCTAGAGCCTGGCACTTTGAACTTGGACTTAAAGCCTAAAACTGTTGTTGTTGTTGTTAAGTGCCGTCGAGTCGGCCCCGACTCATAGCGACCCCTCCTTGGGTTTCCAAGGCAGTATCACTATGGAAGTAGGATTGCCCAACCTTCCCTAAAACTGTAAAAGAATAAATTCCTGTTTCTTCAAGCCATCCCATTTGTGGTATGTTCTTCTCAGAGTGGCACTAGGTAGTGAGAACATACTTGTTAAGGATAAGCAGTGAACAAAATAGACTACTATTTTGAGGATTTTGTTCTAATGGGGAAAGAAGACAATAAATAAATAATCATGTGATGATACATGCTATGGAAAAAAGAATAAAACAGAGTAAGGACAGAGAATCTGGAGGTAAGGGGTTGTAATTTTAGGTAAGTGTTCAAGGAAGGTATGAATGCTAAGGTGACACTTGAACAGAGCTCTGAGGAAGAAACAAAGCAGACCATACAAATATCTGGAAGAAGGGCATTTCATATATTAAAAAGAGCAAATGCTAACGTGGGAGTAAAGGCGCCGTAGTGGCACAGTGGTTACAGTGTTTGGCTGCTAACTGAAAGGTCAGCAATTTGAACCCACAAACTCACCAGCCATTCCACAGGAGAAAAGATGTAGCAATCTGTTTCCATAAAGATTTATAGCCTTGGAAACCCAATGGGGCAGTTCTACTCTATCCTATAGGGTCACTATGTGCCAGAATTTGACTTGACAACAGTGGATTTGGTTTGGTATTAAGGCAGGGGTAATTTTACTTGTGTATGATATTAATTATATGATTCAATAATTTTCATACTCTTTTGGATCACCTTTCGTTGAAAGGGCATGTATATGTATATCTTCCATTCACTTGGCCAGGTAACTGTCTTCCAAATTTTTTTGGCAAAAATAAGTGTGAACTTCCAGCATCACATCCATTTGTTGAAACATCTCAATTGATATTCAGTCAATTCCTGGAGCCTTGTTTTTCACCAGTGCCTTCAGTGCAGCTTGGACTTCATTCAGTATCATTGATTGTTAATCATTTGCTACCTCTGGAAATTATGGGTAACATTGAGAAAAATGGGAATTCCAGAACACTTAATTGTACTCGTGAGGAACCTGTACATAGACCAGGAGGATGTCATTCAAACAGAACAAGGGGATACTTGTTATTGTTGTTAGGTGCCGTCAAGTTGTCTCCATCTCATAGCGACCCCATGCACAGCAGAATGAACCACCACCTGGTTCTGAGCCAGCTCCATGATTCTTGCTATACTTGAGCCCATCACTACTGCCACCATGTCAATCCATCTAGTTGAGGGTCTTCCCCTCTTTTGTTGACCCTCCACCTTACCAAGCATGACATCCTTCTCCAGGGAATGGTCCCTTCTGACAACATGACCAAAGTATGTGAGACGAAGTCT
>NW_006921661.1:7081062-7083160 GCF_000298275.1 Orycteropus afer afer | reverse complement strand
GACAAATACAAGCAAAGTAATCACTGGGAAAAAGAAAGCAAAAAAGCAAAAAAAAAAAAAAAATTCGGTGGATGACTTCACATAAATATATCTTGAAAGAGGAATGCTCAAGGCAGACATTCTTTATTAAACTAAGCTATTGTTTAGTGTTAAGGCTTCAGGGGATATTTCTGGTTTAAGGTTTAAAGATTATCCTTTGCCAGCGACTTCTGAAGTTTTTTCCTGAGATCTTAAAATATCTGAGGCCATAAAAGCAAGTAGCCTTAAAGGTTGGCAACAAGACTCTTTAAAACAGGTTGAGCCAGTTCCCACCACCCCTCCTTTTTTTTTTTTTTAATTTTTCTTTTAATTAATCAAGTTAAACAAGCAGTTAAAACCAGCCACAAAGATTGTAGTTTCTTTATTACACGCATTTAAGAGGAAATGAAGTCGTTTCAGTACCATCTGAGCATAGCTCAAATTATGTCTAGCCTTGTTATTATTCTTTGTGCCTGGCTTTTGGTTACCATGACTACTGAAGAGGTCAGGGAAAAAAAGATTGTTTTGACTGCTGGATTGAGAAGAAGAGGAAGAGTTGGGACAGGTGTAGAAACATGGATTGACTGGGTTGATTCAAGTCAGGAAACAGCTAAGAGCTATGCAAGCATTGTGAGGCTGGCATAGGACTGGGCAGTGTTCCGTTCTGTTGTTCATAGGGTCACTGTGAGTCGGAGCTGACTTGATGGCACCTAATAACAACAGGAGCTATGTGGATATGCCTATGCTCAGCATTTTTATGCTGTTTTGGAGGGAAGACAAAAGTAATATAATGCAGAGCACATGAGTATGACATGGGCTCTTCCCTGGAGAACTCAAAAGCCTATGGGGCAGGAAAGAATTGTATAGCTACAGTGTCTCTCCCCCACCACAGATTATGTGCCCTAGTCTCTGGTGGCATAGTGCCTAAGGCATTTTACTGCTAACCAGAAGGCTGGTGGTTCCAATCCACCAGCCAATCCTTGGAAGGAAGATTGGGCGATCTACTTCCGTAGCGATACCACCTTGGAAACCCGAGGAGGGGTTGCTGTGAGTCAGATCCAACTCCATGGCAGTGAGTTTTTTTTTTTTTTGGAAGGTACCTTCTGTGGAAGGAGCTTGGTAGCAGAGTAGCAGCTGGCCTTGACAGGTTGGATCTGAAGTGTAGAAGCTAGCAGAGTCCCCAGTTTATGGAGCAGCCTAGAGGCACTGGGTTACATAGTCTTCTATGGCAAGCCTGAGGATAGGTACTGTCGTCTGACGAGCTGAGATTAACTCAGAAGAAAAACAGTTGCCCAAGTTGGAACTGGCCTAAATTTGAAACACATTGGTAGAGACTAGTCCTTAAATAGTATGTGCTTCTCAGCAATTCATTTTGTCCAGTACTGCCTTGGGCACAGCCATCTCTTAAGTACCAGTTTCAGAACTGAGTCTGGTTTCCACCTATCTCAGATGAAAAACCACTCACTTATTTGTAGTAAGACTGTTTCCAAGTAATGGTAGAGCAATGTACTTGTCCCCCAAAATAAGAACTGGAAAATTTGACTGCTTAAAATTGATGACTCATTTGACCTTCAGAACTATTGCTAATGAATCACTGACTTGAATTATGTCACTTATTTATTCTTAATCTGCCTTTTTGTGTTACTTCCTCTATTCCTCTGAGCTCCTATTGGTGAAAAAATCAGTTGGTGATGTGTAACCTTTGAAAAGTGTCTTCATTATACGACTCTCAGTACCATGTAATTCGAGCATTATAATTCTGGCTTTTATTGTTTCTTTTCCACTTGTTCTCGGTTTTTATACATGAATGTTCTGCAATTTCTTTTTACTACATGCTAAAATTACAGTTCAAAAGAAACGGCTTTTATGACATGCAAAAGCAAGGATGTTGTGTACCAGCTTCATAATATGTAATAGCATTGGGGAAAAATATTTTGTTTCAGAAAGACTGAGTAGGTTCTACTTCAAAAGAATTTTACTTTATTATAAAGTTAACCGTGCTGAAAAGCCTAACGAGTAATTCTTCTGTTGGTGGAGTGCCTAAGGTATTTGACTGCTAACCAGAAGGCTGGTGGTTCAA
>NW_006921661.1:7066950-7080962 GCF_000298275.1 Orycteropus afer afer | reverse complement strand
GTTGGAAAATCAAAGGAAAAGAACACAAGCAACATTTCTCAAGCTAAAATAAATGGGGGTTGGGGGGTGGGAATTAAGTCTCAAGTTGCAATACTGAAGTGTAGTGCCTAAGGTATTTGACTGCTAACCAGAAGGCTGGTGGTTCAAACCCACCAGCCACTCCTTGGAAGGAAGATTGGGCAATCTACTTCTGTAGAGATACCGCCTTGGAAACCCAAGGAGGGGTCACTATGAGTCAGAGCCGACTTGCCGACACTGAGTTGTTTTTTTTTTTTTTTTTTAATAGTGTTTTTATTTACCTTTTAAAAAGATATATTTTCATTCTGTTTTAGGGCCTTTTAATACTTTATTTTCAAAGAGTCAAATAACAATGGATGTTCATTTTGGACTGCCTTTACTATATTTCATTTTCTCTTTTCACTATACTACAGCCTACTAAAGGAGCTCTGGTGGCGTAGTGCCTAAGGGATTTGACTGCTAACCAGAAGGCTGGCAGTTCAGACCCACCAGCCACTCCTTGGAAGGAAGGTTGGGCAATCTACTTCTGTAGTGATACCACCTTGGAAACCCAAGGAGGGGTCGCTATGAGTTGGATCTGGCTCAACGGCAGTGCATTGCATTTTTGTTGTTGTTATGGCCTATTAAAAATGATTTCATGTCTGCTGACACAGTGTTGATGATTCACATTTATTGAACAGTTAATATGTGGAATGTTTTACACCTTGGAGCAGCACCTGGTCATCTGTTCTACTGACTCCTCCCCACAAAGCATCTGCTTTCCTTCATAACAACTCTACTGCTTACATATTCCACATGGTGCCTTTGACAAAAATTCATTTACCAAATAACTGATATGCCCAAGGTGCAACTGTACATATTGTGGGAAATGTAAAAAATAAAGCAATATTATATGTTGTTATTGTATGCCATCAAGTTAGAACTCATAGCAACACTGTAGAGCAGAGTAGAACTGCCTCTTTTAATTTCCTGTGTTGTAATCTTTACAGGACAGGGTGCACTTTAGTTGCACAGTGGTTAAAGCACTCAGCTGCCAATGTAAAGGTCTGCGAAGTCTGCTTCCCTAAAGATAAAGGTTGCTATGAGTTGGAATCAACTTGACGGCAGTGAGTTTGGTTTTTGATTTGGTAGAGACAAAATGTAAGTGAAGTTTATCCTTGTCTCTCCCACCTTATTCCTCTCTTCATTCAAAGGTTACTCCCACTCCATCTCTTTGTTTCCTACTCAATGAATGTGAGCTTCTTGAGGAGAGATTTTTTTAAAAAAAATCTGTTTTGTTCACTGCTGTGTACTCTGTGCTAATAATACTTGACATATAGTAGCTGCTTGCCAAAAACCAAACCCACTGCATCCAGTCAATTCTGATTCATAGCAACCCTATAAGACAAAGTAGAACTGCCCCACAGGGTTTCCTAGACTATAAATCTTTATGGAAGCATAAAGAAGCATCTTTCTCCTGCCAAGAAGGTGGTGGGTTCAAACCGCTGACCTTTTGGTTTGCAGCTGACCCTCCCCATACTTACCTTTTCCCTGTGTCCTTCCCTCCCGTGCACTCCTGCCTCCTCCCCCCACAAGCCGTCTTCCTGTGCATACACTGCCATTCTGTTCTCCCATGATTCATCTGCCCAAGCAGTGTATCTACCTGATGTAAATGTTCAGCCCATATACAGGTCTTTTATTTGGCTAGAAACCACAGGAGTGAGTTCAATTCCAGACCTGAAGGGCAGCTAGGGGCCATAGTCTTAGGTGTTTCACCAGGTTCTACCAGACAAGCAAACCTGGTCTTCTTGTGTGTGTGTGTGTGTGTGTGTTATTTTGAGTTTTTTTCCCCACATTGTTCCCCCACTCTATCTAGGATCTCCTACACAGATACACAGATCCCCCTCTGAGTGGCTGACAGTAGTAGCCAGGTACTACCTAGTAGTTCTTCTAGTCTTGTGGTCATATAGGCTGAGGATCCCATGGTCTACCAGTCCTTTGGACTAATTGTTTCCATGAATCTTTGGTTTTCTTCATTCTTACTTGCTCTGGACAAAGAGAGACCCATCATTGCATCTAGATGGCTGCTTGCAAGCTTTTAAGATCCCAGTCACTACTCACCAAAGTAGGATGTAGATCAATGTTTTTGTGTAGTATGTTATGCCAATTGAGCTTGATGTCCCCTGGGACCATGGCCCCTAGCCCACAGGTGCAACTACTTGCTCCCTCTGGGTAGCTGGCTATGGCTAAGAAATCACCACAACCTTCCCCCTTGTCAGCCCTGTTATATACCTGGACATTCTTACAGAACATTCAAATACGCTTGTAGAAACATTGTCTGCCGACACTATATGTGGTCATGGGCACACTCCCCCCTGCCTAGACATACCTGATCATTCAGCCTGTCCACCCACCTATCCACCCATACATCAGTTTGCCATCACTGACAACGCAGTACTGTATGTGCAAAAGGGTTCATCTTTGTTGTCTGTATCTCCCATATACTTCTCTATGTCTTTCTCTTCCCCAGTGTCATGGTGTTGATATTCACATTTGGTACATTACCCTTCCCTTCATCCAAATCAGTACTTGTCTCTACCTATCTAGCCCTCCCCCACCCTCCCCAGATTTGTTTCTTGTTTCTTTTTGTTTTAAAATTACTCTTTTTTTTCTTTCTTCTTTCCTTCCCAGGTTCTAGTTTTTGGCTTTTTCTCTCTTCCCTTTTCCTGGTTCCCATTATTTTCTTTCTTTCGGTTCTCCCCATCTTGTTTTTCTTTTTGCATTTTCCCCATTTTTTTCCTTCATTATTCTCTTACTCTACCTCTTTTCTTTTATTCCCCCCTCCCCATATATTTTTTCCTTCTCTTTTTCTATTCATAAATATATTTGTCTTTTTAAAGTTTTTCTTTGAGTATTTTTGTCTCATTTATTGCTTTTCCTTGATTTTTTTCTTTCTCTTTTTGGTGACCTATTTATGTGGTGTGTTTTTTGTCCTCTTGCTTTGACTTTTTTGGTAGCTTTTTGATTGTTGTTTTTGTCTAACTGAGAGGGAGACAGCAACTGTGCCCATATGACCCAACCATACCCACACCTCCTGCAGGCCACATACTGAGTGAGGGCCACCACTTGCTTCTGCACCAACTGGCCAATGATACACGACAGCCACTACAAGCCTGACAGCCATTCTTTAGTTTGTTATTGTTATTAACTTCCTGTTCGTGCCTTTCCCCATTTTTCTGATGGTTGTTTGTCTCTTACTGATTTCTAAGAGGTCTTCATGTATTAAGGAAATCAACATTTTGTCTATTACATGTGTTGCAAACGTTTTTTTCCAGCTTGCTATTTATGTATTGACTTGGTTTATTATATTATTTGTTATCCATTATTTTTATTTTTATGTAGTCACCTCTGTAAATATTTTCTTTTATGTTTTCTGAATTTTGTACTTTGGTCAGCCAGTCCTTTCTCCTAGATTATTTAAGAAAAATTATCCCATGCTATTTTCTAACACTTTAATTAGTTCACTTCTTTTGTTATATATCTTTGATCTATTTAGGACAGACATTATTAAACAATCCATCTTTTTGCCACTGATTTGAAATGTCATCTTATCAAACGCTTAATTTCTATATCTTTTTGGATCCATAACTTGTCGCTCTTTTCCATTCTATTGATCTTTCCGGTCATCCATGTGTCTGAACCAACATGTTTAGAATATGGTAGCTTTATAATATGCTTTGTGTGTGTGTGTGTGTGTGTGTGAGTGTAGTTCTATGCAGTTTTATCTCATGTGTAGATCTATGTAGTCACCACTGCATTCAAGATAGAGAATTATTCCATCAGCACAAAGGGAACTCTGTAGTGCTGACCCTTTATATTTACACTTCACTCCACCTCTGTCTCAGCAACCACTAATTTGTTCTTCCATGCCTATAGTTCTATCATTTCAAGTATGTTATTAGATAGACTTATATAGTATACAAACTTTTGAAATTACTTTTTTCACTAAGCATAATGCCCTGGATATATCCACCCAACCTGTTGTATGTGTCAGTAATTTGTTCCTTATTTATTATTCCATTGCATGGATATAACAGAGTTTATCTTACTGTTCACCCACTGAAGGACATTTGGGTTGTTTTCAGTTTTTGCTATTAGGAATATAGCTTCTATGAACACTCTTCTTGGTGAAGAATGTTGTTCTTAAGTAAGAGTATTGGGTTAAATATAATCTTTAGTTTATGACACAACTGTCATCATTGATCCATGAAGAATCCTCTTATTCATTTATCTATTTTTGTTTATCAGTACTAATAAAATGAACACCTTTGAACCTACCACGCAAACCAAGAAGTAGAACATTAAAAATACCTACATCTTGCTATATTCTCACCTATTTCATCCCTTTGCTTCCCCTTCAGAGATACTGACACTCTTGAATTTTGTTTTCATCATTCCTTTTGGAGAAAGTATGTTTTATCACATATATTGTTTGTTTTATTTGTTATAAAAATATTTTAATAATCTATGCTATCTTTTGGGATTTGATGCATTACTAAAATTTAGATGCTTGTTAATATTTATTTTCACTTCTGTATAATATACTATTATATGAATATACTATGAAAATTTAGGTTGTTTTCAGTTTTTGCTGTTATGATTAGTGCAGTTATGAACATTCTACAGAATGTTTCCAGGTACACATATACTTTTGTGTGCCTGCCTAGAAATGGAATTCCTAGATCATAAAATATGCAAATATTAAACTTTACAAGATAATATCACATAGTATATTAGAATAGTTTTACCAGTTTACATTACCCTGGCAATGTGTAAGAGCTTCTATGGATCCACGTCTTCTTTAACACTTGATTTTGTCACATTTCTTAATTTTTCCTATTAAAAGGTAAAATATATCATTGAGATCTTGATTTGCATTGTCCTGATCCCTAATGAGGTTTATTATCTTTATACTTTTATTAGCCTTATGTGTTTCTTCTTCCTCTTTTTTTTTAAACAACAAATTAAATTATTTTTATTTGATTATAGCTAACCTTTAATTCTTACTCATACTAATTTATATGATAAGCCTTTGTGTTACTTCTTTTGCGAAATGATTGATCAGTCTTTTGTACCTTTTTCTATAGTCTTTTTCTTATTTATTCATAGGAATTTTTTGTATGTTCTTGATATTTGTAGGATCTTCCAGTTTGCTCCTTGTCTTTTCACTTTCTTCAAGATGCAGCCTTGGTTCTTTTTTTAAATTGTTATTTGGGTGATAATTTACAGAGCAAATTCACTTTCCATACAGTAGTTCACATACACTTTGTCTCATGACATTGACTACAATTTATCACAGTGCAACAGCTCCCCTCCCACTTCCTCCCCATAGTTACCTTTTCCCTGTGTCCATCCCTCCATGCACTCCTGCCCCCTGAGCTGTCTCCCTGTGCATAAGCAGCCCTTCTTTCTCCCATGATTGTTCTCTCCAAGGAGTGTATCTACTCAGGTGAATGTTCAGCTCATATACCTGCCTTTTATTTGGCTAGAAGCCACTGGCATAGGTTTAATTCCAGACTTGAAGGGCAGCTAGGGGCCACAGTCTCAGTGGTTCCACCAGGCTCTATCACACCAGCAAACCTGGTCCCGCCCTTTTTTATTCCCAAATGTTTTTGAGTTTTGTTCCACATTGTTCTCCCTCTCTATCCAGGATCTCCTACATAGATCCCCTTCCAAGTGGTTTACGGTGGTAGCTGGGCACCATCTAGCTCTTCTGGTCTCATAGTTGTATAGCAACCTTGACGACTGTAGAATATACCCTAATTTATTTAACAACTCCCACAATTGATGGTCACTTCAACTATTTCCAATATTTTACTATTATAAAAATGGGGCCCTAGATATTCTTGTACCTATATCTTTGTAAACATGTGAGAGTATCTATAGGAAAAACTTCCAACAATAGAGTTAGTGATGACAAATAAAATTAAAAATTTAACAAATATTGCCATATTGCTTTCCATAAGACTTGTGCTTATTTATATTCCTATCAACTGTGAGAATACCTATTACTCTGCATTCTTTTCAACACTGTGAAAAGTTGTAGTTTTAATATGCATTTTTAAATTATTCATTATAATCTATTTTATTATATTCCTCATTATAATCAATGAAGAAGAGTAACTTTTCATAAGTTTAACAGCCACCTGATACTATGTTTTTATAACATTATGATATAAATTTGTAAATGAGGAAGATGAGTAATGTTTGGACAGGTTTCTTTGTCTTTTATTTGCAGGGTAAATTGTAACCTTTGTGTGGGTCCTCATTTATTACTTGTTTTTCATTTTGGACCTATAAAATTTAAAGAAGGAAGATAGTGATTATAGAGAATTTTCATAAAATCACTTGCTTTGAGAACATATATAGGGTTGGCAGACAATGGTCCTGTAAGTTTATGTGAATGATCAGAATTCCCAGGTGTATAGTAGAGCTGACAAGGGGCAAGGTTGTGGTCATTGTTTGGTCACAGCCAGCTTCCCAGAGAGACTGAGTAGTTGAACCTGTGGACTTGGGACCATAGTCGCAGGGGACATCAAGCTCAATTGGCATGGCATACTATACAAAACATTGTTCCACCTCCTACTTTGGCAAGTAGCACCTGGGATCTTAAAAGCTAGCAAGCTGCCATCTAGATGCAACGATGGGTCTCTCCTTGTTCAGAGCAAAGAAGAATGAAGAAAACCAAAATTCATGGAAACAATTAGTCCTAGCGACTGGCACACCATCTGCAGCCTATACAACTATGAGACCAGAAGAACTAGATGGTGCCTGGCTACCACTGTCATCCACTTAGAAGGGGATCTATGTAGGAGATCCTTGATGGAGAGGGAGAACAATGTGGAACAAAACTCAAAGTCATTTGGAGGAAAAAAAAGGGGGGGGGGCAACCAGGTTTGCTGGTCTGATGGAGCCTGGTAGAACCACTGAGGCTATGGCCCCTAGCTGCCCTTCAGGTCTGGAATTGAAACTACACCTGTGGTTTCCAGCCAAACAAAATACAGGCATATGAGTTGAACATTTACCTCAAGTAGATACTCACCTTGGAGAGAACAATCATGGGAGAAAAAAGGGCTGCTTATGCACAGGGAGACAGCTCAGGGGGCAGGAGTGTATGGAGGGATGGACACAGGGAAGAGGTAACTATGGGGAAGAAGTGGGAGGGGAGCTGTTGCATTGTGGTAAACTGTGGTCAATGTCATGAGACAAGGTATATGTAAACTGCTGTATGGAAAATGAATTTACTCTGTAAATCTTCACCCAAATCACAATAAAAGAAAAAAAAAATCACTTGCTTTGGGGAAGATCCAGACATATGCTTGTTGTTTTAAAAAAGCATTTGAAATGAAATTTGTTTTCTTATATCAAATACATCATGTTTATTATGGTGTGGAAGACAGAATAATGTCCCCCACCCCCTAAATATCTACATTCTAATCCCCAGAACCTATCACTATGTTAACTAACATGGTAAAAGAGATTTGCAGAGGTGATTAAATTAAGGATCTTGAGATGGGGAGATTATCCTGTATTATCCTAGTTGGCCCAGTATAATCACAAAGGTCCTTAAATCTTAAAGAGGTTAAAGTCAAAAAAGAAAATGTGATGATAAAATCAGTATCAAAGTGATATGATGTGAGAAAGACTGACTTTGAAGATGGAATAGGGTCACAAGTCAGGAAAAAAAAGCAGCCTCTAGGAGCTGGAAAAGGCAAGGCTCCCTTAGAGCTTCCAAAAGGAACGCAGCCCTGTTGACATCTTGATCTTAGCCCCATAAAACCCATTTAGGACTTCTGACCTCCAGAACTGTAAAATAATAAATTCATATTGTTTTAATTTGATGGGAAAAAAATTGTATCTTGTGATTGTTTTAATTTATGTCTCCATGATTTTTAAAAATTTTATTTATTTAGTTGTTGTTATTTCTCTGATTTTTAATGAGGTTAAGCATCTTTTCATTCAGATTCCAGGGACCTAAGAATAGGCAGAGGGATCCAGATAAGGGGAGGGACTCAGGCCCCAACCCCCAAGCTACAGGAAAAATGAAGGGGAAAGGAAAGGAAAACCAGGGCATCCAGGAAAGAGTGAGCAAGTGGCAGAGGGATCCAGGTAAGTGGAGGGACCCAGGCCTCAACCTCTAAGTGACAGGAAAAGTGGAGGGGAAAGGAAAGGAAAGCCAGGGCATCCAAGACAGTGAGCAAGCAGCAGGGATCCAGGTAAAGGGAGGGTGGAGAGGTTTTGAACAGCTAAGGGAGACAGATTTGTCTGTCAGTTTGTCTTACTGTGGTGGCATGTTGCTGTGAGGCTTGAGGCTGTGCCACTGGTGTTTCAGATGCCAGTGGGGTCCACATGGTACACAGGTTTCGGCACGGCTTGCAGACTGAGATGGACTAGGAAGAAGGAAGAGGCCATCCAGTTCTCAAAGAATTGGCCAGGGAAACCTCATGAATAGCAGAGAAACAGTGTCTGTTACAATACTAAGCAACTATATGAATAGCCCAGAAACACTGTCTGATACAGTGTAGTAGGATGAGCCACATAGGTCAGGAGGCTCTCAAAATATGACTGGGAAAGAGTGGCATCATCAGAGTAGAACCAGCCTTACTGATATGGATAAAGTAAACTTTCGAGACCTCCATTTGCTGATGTGACACAACTCAAATTGAGGAGAAACAGCTGCAAATATCCATTAATAATAGGAACATGGAATGTACAAAGTATGAATCTAGGAAAATTGGAAGTTGTCAAAAATAAAATGGAACGCATAAAGATAGATATCCTAGGCATTAGTGAGCTGAAGTGGACTGGTTTTGGATATTTTGAATCAGACAGCCATATGATCTAACTATGCCAGGAATACAATTTGAAGAGGAATGGTGTGGCATTCATCATCACAAAGGATATTTCAAGATCTGTCCTGAAGTATGCTGTCAGTGATAGAATAATGTCTACAAGGAAGACCAGTTAATACAACTATTTTTCAAGTTTATGTACCAATCACCAAAGCAAAAGATGAGGAAGTTGCAGATTTTTATCAACTTCTGCAGTCTGAAATTGACTGAACATGCAATCAATATGTTTTAATTATCACTGGTGACTGGAATGCAAAAGTTGGAAACAAAGAAGGAATCACTGGTAATTGGAAAATTTGGCCTTGGTGACAGAAATAATGCTGGAACTCACATGATATAATTTTGCAAGACCAATGACTTATTCATTGCAAATAATTTTTTTCAACAACACAAATGGTGGTGATACATGTGGACTTCACCAGATGGAATACACAGGAATCAGATTGACTACATCTGTGGCAAGAGGAGATGGAAAAGCTCAATATCTTCACCCAAAACCAGGCTGGGAGCTGATTGTGGAACAGACCATCACCTGCTCATATGCAAGTTCAACTTGAAGTTGAAGACAATTAAAACAAGTCCACAAGAGCCAAAATATGATCTTGAATATATCCCTCCTGAATTTAGAGACCACCTAAAGAATAGATTGATGCATTGAACACCAATGACTGAAAACCAGAATTGTGGGATGACATCAAGAACATCATCCATGAAGAAAGCAAGAGGGCATTAAGGAGATGAGAAAGAAAGAAAAGACCAAAACGGATGGCAGAAGGGACTCTGATGCTTGCCCTTGAGGGGAGAGTAGCCAAAGCATAGAGCAGGAGGCTGTCGATCAAATTGAACAAGGGGATACTGCATGGTTTAAAATCAAGAAGGGAGTGTGTCAGGGTTGTATCCTTTCACCATACTTATTCAATCTGTATACTGAGCAAATAATCTGAGAGGCTGGACTATATGAAGAAGAATGTGGCATCAATATTGGAGGGAGAATCATTAACAACCTGTGATATGCTGACAACACAACCTTGCTTGCTGAAAGTGAGGATGACTTGAAGCATTTACTGATAAAGATTGAAGACTACAGTCTGCAAGTATGGATTACACCTCAATATAAAGAAAACAAAAATCCTCGCATCTAGACCTATAAGCAGCATCACGATAAATGGAGAAAAGATTGAAGTTGTCAAAGAATTCACATTGCTTAGTTCTACAATCGATGCCAATGGAAGCAGCAGTCAGGACATCAGAAGATGTATAGCACTGGGCAAGTTGGCTGCCAAAGACTTCTTTTAAGTGCTGAGGAGCAAAGATGTCTCCTTGAGGACTAGGGTGCACCTGTCACAAGCC
Source organism: Orycteropus afer afer (assembly GCF_000298275.1). Classification (NCBI taxonomy): domain Eukaryota; kingdom Metazoa; phylum Chordata; class Mammalia; order Tubulidentata; family Orycteropodidae; genus Orycteropus; species Orycteropus afer. The sequence goes on along the minus strand of NW_006921661.1, from coordinate 7,070,703 downwards.
ATGATATTTTCAATCACCTCAAATGCATGTGAGAGCTGGACAATGAATAAAGAAGAACGAAGAAGAATTGATGCTTTTGAGTTGTGATGCTGGTGAAGAATGCTGAAAGTACCATGGACTGCTAAAAGAACTAACAAATCTGTCCTGAAGGAAGTGCAGCTGGAAAGCTCCTTGGAAGCGAAAATGGCCAGACTTCATTCCACCTACTGTGGTCATGTTATCAGAAGGGGCCATTCCCTGGAGAAGGATGTCATGCTTGGTAAGATGGAGGGTCGACGAAAGAGGGGAAGGCCCTCAACAAGATGTATTGACACAGTGGCTGCCACAATGGGCTCAAGTATAGCAGGGATGGCAGAACTGGCGCGGGACCACACGGTGTTTTGTTCTGCTGTGCATAGGGTCGCTATGAATCGAAGATGACTCGATGGCACCTATCAACAATAACAAGCATCTTTTCATGTATATATGGGTCTTTGGAGTTCCCTCTTCTGTGAATTGCCTATGTTTATTTTTTGTTCATTAGTAAATTGAGTTGTTTATCTTTTTCTTACTGAATTGAAAGAGTTCTTTACCTATTCTGGATATTAAACCATTATTGCTTTATTAGCAGCAAATATCTTTTCCCAGTGTATGACTTGCCTTTTTACTTTGTATGGTGATTTTATCATACAGACATATCTTCATATCATAAAATTTAGCAATCTTTTCCTTTATGGTTTGTGCCTTATGTTTAATAAATCCTTTCTTAACTCTAGGAACCCTGGTGGTATGATGGTTAAACCACTAGGCTGCTAACCAGAAAGTTAGTGGTTTGAACCTACCAGCTGCTCCGTGGCAAAAAGATGTGTCAATCTGCTCCTGTAAAGATTACAGCCTTGGAAACCCTATGGAGTTTTCTATTCTGTCCTACAAGGTCACGATGAGTTGAAATTGACACAACAGCAGTGGGTTTATGGTTTTCTTATCTCTGATATCATAGACATTCTTTAATATTTTTTTGCAGATCATTACAGCCTCAATGAGTGACTCCTCCCTGTATCCACACTCTTGTGTAGTTAGTACACTCCCACATTGACTATAGACTTAACTAAATGAATCCTAAGATTTGCTTTGACCAAATGAACATCAGCATATGTGATGTAAGCAAAGGCTTGAAAAGTACTTGCACATTGGGACTTGACATCTTAGAACACAGCCACCTTCAGTCTTGCTTGCTGGAGACAGGTGGCCTAGTAGATTGCCAACACCAACTGCCAGACAAGTAACCGAGGGCGGCTATCTTAGACCATACTGGCACAGTTGAGTGGCTCCAGGTGAAACCCATAAAGCACCACATAACTGAACCCAGTCCATATTGCTGACCCACAGAATTTTGAGCAAATAAAATAGTTATTTCAAACCACTAAGTTTTGAGGTGGTTTGTTACACAGCAATTAATAAATGATATAAATTTTTTTCTTAAAAAATTTTTTTTCTAAAGGTTTGCTTTTCTCATGGATTTATAATCCATCTGCAATTTATTTTTTGATTATGGTAAAAGATAGGGAGCTGATTATATATTTTTCCATAAGCCTTACCTATTTTCCTAGCACCATTTATTGAACAACCCATGTTTCTCTATTTATTTGAAATATTACTGTTTTCATACACCGAGTTCAAGCATGTGTTGGTCTATTTCTAGGCTCTCTGTTTTGTTCCAGGAGTCTGTTTAGCTGTCTCTGCACCAATACTACATTTCTTTACTTACTATAGCTTTATACAGTTTTAATATGAAATATGAAGCTTATTTTAGTTGCCTGTCTTCTGTTATCCCTTCTTGATTAACAGAACACCAGTTTTCTTCAGGGCAGCAATATCCCCAGCTCCAGGCAGTGCATGATGATTAGACTAAGCCAAATCTGCCCCACCTCCTGTTTTTGCACAACCATGAGCTAAGAAGAATGACTTTAAATGTTTAAATAGTTTTCAGAAATTAAAAGAAGAAAAATATTTTGTGAAATGTGAAATTCATATTTCAGGGTCCATAATAAAATTTTATTGGAACACAGCTATAATCATTTATTTACATATTGTCTATGGCTGCTTTCACACTACAATGGCAGAGTTGAGTAATTGTGATAGATAACTCATGGCCCCTAAAGCCTAAACTATTTACTATCTGGCCCTTTACAGAAAATGTTTGCCAACCCCCTGTCTAAGCAAGTCATCAAATCTTCTTCCTCACTTTCCCAGCCACTCTTGCTACTCACAATAGCCATAAAACCCAATTCTGGCCAATGAGACTTATGTGGAGTTTGCAGTAGTATATTGTGGGAAAGGGTTTCTTAGGTGGTGAAATAGTTAAGCACTAACTGTCAGCTAAAGCGTTGGCCGTTTGAACACTTGAAGAAGCCTGATGAAGCCTGATGATCTCCTTCTGAAAAGTCATAGTCTTGGAAACCCTATTGAGCAGTTTTACTCTGCACACGTGGGTCTCCATGAGTTATTTGTTGAAGCATTTGTTTGTATATTAATTTGGAGGTTCTGGAGTCAGGTTGGCTGTGGTCTTTGTAGAAGCTGCTCACCAGGCCTGGATCTTCCACAGTGCTGCTGGGTAGGTTTGAACAGGCAACTTTTGGTTTACTTGCTAAGTGCTGACCGCTTGTACTACCCAGGGACCATTGGGGCTTCCATGAGTTGGCATCCACTTGACAGCAACTAACAATAATAGCACTGTAAAGCTTTTCATTTTCTCATAAAAGGGGACAGATACTTAGTGTTCTTACCCTTTCCTCCTTTTTCCTTCCTGAAAACATGTGCTATCTGGAGCAGCAGCAACCATCTTATGATTATGGAGCAAAATTATGAGACAAAGGCCAAGAAAAGCAGCTTCAAAATTAATAATCCACTTCCAGAAAGATAAGCTTACTGTGCCGACAAGCTACACAGACCCTCTTCAACAATGAAAAGAGAAACCAATTGACAAAGATACAGAAGATAATCCTGGAGCCCTGAGCTTTGAAAGGAAGGATACAGAAGTGGATTAAACACCAACTATAGAAGAACCTGAATGAAAACAGTGAGTAAGGAGACAAATGGAGCTGTGGGCTGTCAGCTGTTCCAACAGCATGGACAGCCTGAATATTTCCAAGTGGTGTTATGGAGAATTAACCTAAAAATCAGCCCTGCTCACCAAGGGCTGCATGGACTACTGCATGGGTAGCTGATGACTAAAAAGGAAAACGGCAAAGAAGGAGAAAAACTAAGCTGTGGACTTTCAGCTGTCCAGAGGGTGCAACCATTTTGCATGTTTACAAGTGGTGGCTGGATGCAGCCATTTTGAATGTTTACAAGCAGTGGTGATTTGGGACGTTTAAAGTGACAGCATTCTTGTTCAGATTCCAGGAACCTAAGAATAGGCTCTGCTAGCCAAAGACAGCACAGACATACAGGAGGCTGATTACTGTAAAGGAGATGGGTGGTGAGTGCATAGCGAATAGAGGAGCACAGAACCCTGCTTAGTCAGGTACATCCAAACAAAACAAAGAAAATGAAAATCTTGGGCAAATCACTCTAACATACAATCAGCAATTAGTTAAATATAAACACAAAAATATCACAATGTCTTAGAGACAACAGACCATCACAGTCCACACAAAGAAGCAAGATAAAGCAGTAGAAACAAGGGAGCAGGATACAGACCCAGAACACATCCCTGAGGAAGATGCAGCATTGGAACTCCCTGGTAAGGAATTCAAAAGAATTATATTTAAA
>NW_006921661.1:7064668-7066205 GCF_000298275.1 Orycteropus afer afer | reverse complement strand
TGTTATGTGCCGTCGAGTCAAACCCGACTCATAGCGACCCCTCCTTGGGTTTCCGAGGCAGTATCACTACAGAAGTAGGATTGCCCAATCTTCCTGGCAAAATTGTCCCTCAAATATGATGGTGAAATTAGGACATTTCCAGATAAGCAGAAATTAAAGGAATTTGTTAAAATGAGACGAAGCTTATAAGAGATGCTAAAGGGAGTCTTTTGGATGAACAATGAACAACAGCAAACAACAACTGACCATTAACACACATGATGACATAACTCAGAAACCAATCTAGTTATGGAAGTATCCAAAGTAAATAAGTTTGCCAGAGACATCTGGGAACCAGAGACATCAATTGACAAATGAGGACAACTACAAACCAAAAAAAGGGAAAAATTTGTGTAGTTACAGAACTTCTAAATGGTGAGGAAGACAAGACAATTACAAGATAGAAAAGATTGTTATTAACTTGGGAAGAAAATTATAAATCACAGGTAACCTCAAAGAAAAATGATAAACCTTCACATCAACATAAAGAAGAGGACAAGCACAATTATTTAGCAAATACTAAAACAATAGCAACTAAGGAAGTGATAACATGATTCATAAACAAAACAAGTTCAGCACAGAAAATTGTATGGAACAAAGAAATCAGTAACACCACAAAAAAACACATAACAGAATAACAGCAACAAATTCATACTTGTTGACAATTACACTGAATGTCAGTGGATTAAATGTACCACTCAAGAGATGGAGAGTTGCAGACTGGATAAGAAAACATAACCCATCAATATGCTGTCCACAAGAGAACACCTTAGAGATAAAGACAAAATAGACTAAAAATCAAAGGTTGGAAAAAGATATATCAAGCAAATGGCAACCATAAAAAGACAGGAGTGGAAATATTAATTTCTGATAAAATTGACTTTTAAGACAATTGAATATGAGGACATAACCATAATAAATATCTATGCACCAAATGAAAGAGCCCCAAAATAAATAAATCAGACTTTAACAGAATTGAAAAAACAAATAGATGACTCCGCAGTCATAGTAGGAGACTTTAATACACCACTTTCAACAAAGACAGAACAACTGGAAAGTAACTCAACAAAGACACAGAAGAACTAAACAATATAATTCACCAACTTGACCTTATAGACATCTACAGAGCATTTCACCCAACAACAGCACAATATACATTCATTTCCAGTGCACATGGAACATTCTCCAGGATAGACCATATATTAGGCTACAAAGCAAGTCTTAATAAATTTTAAAACACTGAAATACTGCAAAGCATATTTTCAGGTCACAATGCTGTAAAATTAGAAATCAACTATAGGAACATCAATGGAAAAAGAGCAAACACATGGAAACTGAAAACACCCTCCTTGAAAATGGGTAATAGAAAAAATAAAAAATAATATTTAAAAATTCCTTGAATCAAATTATAATGAAAACACAACATACCAAAATCTTTGGGACACAGCAAAAGCAGTAATCAGAGGCACAATAAATGCACACATCAAAAAAGAAGAGC
>NW_006921661.1:7063339-7064512 GCF_000298275.1 Orycteropus afer afer | reverse complement strand
AGCAGAAATAAATGAAACAGAAAATAGAAAGACAATAGAAAAAATCAACAAGACTAGAAGTTGGTTTTTTGAAATGATTAATAAAATTGACAGACCACTGGCAAATTTAACAAAGGAAAACAGGGAGAGAGTACAAATAACATGAAAAAGAAATGAAATGGGCAATGTCACAACAGAACCAACAGAAATTAAAAGGATAATATCAGGATACTATGAAGAGCTATACTGCAACACATTTGAAAATCTAGAAGAAATGAACAGGTTTCTAGAAACATACTACTTTCCTAAACTAACACAGACTGAGGTGGAAAATTTGACCCGACCCATAACAAAAGAAGAAATTGAACAGATGCCAAAGGGGCAAGGCTGCATCTTCTGACCTCTTCTTACCCCACAAGAGGAAGACAGAACCACCATCAGTAGTCCAAGGCCTATCCCTGTGAGGCCAGACATGCCACCTCCCTTCAATCCTTTCACCAACCCTGACACCACACATTCCTCCTGTAGAACCCACCACCTCTCTGCTGGGTTCAATAATTTGTTGCAGTGGCCACACAGAACTCACGGATTATGGGATTTATTAGGGAAGTAACAGGCTACAATTCAAGTTCAGCAATGCATTCAGTCTCTCGCAGCCAGCCATCTCACTCAGCAGCTGGCAGTCTCAGTAGCACATTGCTCTCTCAGCAGCAGATGATTCTTGCATCTGTCTCTCAGCAGTGCATGTCTCTTGTGTCTCTCTCTCAGCAATGCATGTCTGTCACATCTCTCTCTCAGCAACGTGTGTCTCTCACATCTCTCAGGAGTATGTTTCCCTCTTTCAGCACATCTTTCTCAGCCAGCAGTCAGAGAGACTCTTCTGCCTCTAGGAGGGCTCTTTTTGAGCCTGGCAGAGTGGCCGAGCTAATCAATTCCAACATTGGAATTCTATACACCTGAGAGAGAGAGAACTTCCCAGAAGATTGCTTTGTGCCACTCTCAACAGAAATACCCCAGGCGAATAACTTTAACAATCAAGAGCTACTCAGTTGCTCATGACAAATTCCACCACAGAGTTTACAAAGACTTAAGGCTAGAAAAGCCACACTGTAATTTACTACGCCACAACAGGTCATAAAAAAAAAAAAAAAAAAACAGAAAAAACTAAACAAAACACCCCCCCCCCAAAAAAAA
>NW_006921661.1:7044031-7062223 GCF_000298275.1 Orycteropus afer afer | reverse complement strand
GCACCTCAAAACCTACTATACAACCACAGTAGTCAGAACAATCTGGTATTAGTATGACAGAGACATAGACCAGTGGAACAGAATTGAGGACCTAGAAATAGCTTTGTCACCTATGGTTAGCTAATTTTTGACAAAGGGCTAAAATCCATTACATGGGGAAGAGATGGTCTCTTTAACAGACGGTGCTGGCAAAATTGGATATCCATTTGCAGAAAAATGAAACAAGATCTGTACCTCACACCATACACAAAAACTAACTCCAGATGGATCAAAGACATAAATGTGAAACCTAAAACTATGAAGTTCCTCAAGGAAAAAATAGGGGCAAATTTAGGGACCCTAACCAGCCACTCCTCAGAAGGAAGGTGGAGCAATATACTTCTGTAGTGATATTGCCTCGGAAACCCAAGGAGGGATCGCCATGAGTCGGATCCGACTCGAAGGTCGCGTGTTTATTTTGGAATATATGGTATAAATAGACTATCAAGCATAACCCAAAATGCACAAACAGCAGAAGATAAAGTAGATGAAGGGGACCTTCTAAAATTTAAACTTTTATGTGCTTCCACAAACTTCTCCAAAAGAGTCAAAAGAGAACCTACAGATTGGGAAAAAATATTTGGCAATGACATATCTGACAAGGGACTTATCTCTAAAATTTATAGAAAACTCCAACACCTCAACAACAAAAAGACAAATAATCCAATTAAACAATGGGCATAAGACATGAATAGACACTTCACCAAAGAGGATATTTAGGCAGCCAACGAACACAACAGAAGAATGGATAACCAAACTATGGTACATACACACAATAGAATACTATGCAACACTAAAGAATAATGTAGAATCTGCAAAACACCACATAACATAGATGAACTTGGAGGACATTGTGCTGAGTGAAATAAGTCAATCACAGAAAGACAAATATTGTATTAGTCCATTATTGTAAAAGTCAAGGAACGGTTTATATGTGGAAGGAAAGTTTCTTTGTTGGTTACCAGGAGTGGGAGGGGAGGGGAGGGAACACTGTTAGATAAGTAGAGACAAGTGTTGATTTGGGTGAAGGGAAGGGCAATGTACTAAATGTGAGTGATCAACACGGTGGCATTGAGGAAGAGGAAGACAGAGAGAGGTGCATGAGTGGCATAGACAACACATGGCAAACATTGATTTACAGGTGGATAGATGGGTGGATGGGCTGCAGACTTAGGTATGTCAGTGCAGGGGGGAGTGTACCCATGAACATGTATAGAGTTGGCAGACAATGTTTCTACAAGTGTATTTGTGTGTTCTATAAGAATTTCCAGGTATATAGTAGAGCTGATAGGGGACAAGGTTGTAGTCACTTCTTGGCCACAGCCAGCTACCTGGAGGGAGTGAGTAGTTGGACCTATGGGCTGGAGACCATGGTCACAAGGGACAGCAAGCTCAATTGGCATAACATACTACACAAAAACATTGTTCCACATCCTACTTTGGCAAGTAGCGACTGGGATCTCGGGGGCTTGCAGGCAGACATCTAGATGCAGCAATGGGTCTCTCCTTGTCCAGAGCAGAGGGAAATGGGGAGGGCTGGGAATGCATGGCAACAGTTGGTCTGGTGGACTTGTGCATTGTGTGACCCTCAGCCTGTATGACTATGAGACCAGAGGAACTAGATGGTCCAGCTACCACTGTCAGCCACTCAGAGGGGGATCTATGTGGGGGATCCTGGATGGAGTGGGAGAACTGTGTGGAACAAGGCTCAAAATTGTAAAAAAAAAAAAAAAAAAGTGGGGGAAGGAGACCAAGTTTTTGGTCTGATAGAATCTGGTGGAACCCCTGAGACTGTGGCCACTAGCTGTCCTTCAGGTCTGGAATTGAACTCACTCCTGTGGCTTCCAGCCAAACAAAAGACAGGCATAGGAGCTGAACTTTTTACATTGGGTGGATACACTCCTTGGAGAGATCTATCATGGGATAATGGGGAGGGGTGCTGTGTCTGCATAGGAAGACAGCTCAGGGGGCAGGAGTGCATGGGAGGGAAGCACCCAGTGTGAGGAGGTGACTGTGATGAGGAGGTGGGGGGAGAGCTGTTGCATTGTGGGAGGTTGCAATCAATGTCATGAGATGGGGTGTGTGTGAACTGCTGTGTGGAAGATGAGTTTGCTTTTTGGACTTTCACCCAAATCACAATAAAAATTACAAAAAACAAAAACAAACAAACAAAAAAAACCACTATTGAAGAACAAAGAAGGAGGAGGGCTTACACTCCCAGATCTCAAAACTTACTATACAGCCACAGTAGTCAAAACAGCCTGGTGTTGGTACAATGACACACACAGACCAGTGGAACAGAATTGAGAACCCAGAAATAGATTCATCAACCTTGGTCAGCTGACTTTTGACAAAGGGCTGAAATCCATTACATAGGGAAGAGATGGTCTCTTTAACAAATGGTGCTGGCAAAACTGGATATCCATTTGCAGAAATATGAAACAAGATCTGTACCTCACACCATACACAAAAACTAACTCCAGATGGATCAAAGACTTAAATGTGAAATCTAAAACTATAGAATTAGTTAAGGAAAAAATAGGGGCAAATTGAGGGATGCTAATTCATGACATAAATAGACTATCAAGCATAACCCAAAATGCACAATCAGCAGAAGATAAACCAGATGATTGGGACCTTCTAAAATTTAAACTTTTATGTGCTTCCCCAAACTTCTCCAAAAGAGTCAAAAGAGAACCTACAGATTGGGAAAAAATATTTGGCAATGACATATCTGACAAGGGACTTATCTTTAAAATGTATAGAAAACTCCAACACCTCAACAACAAAAAGACAAACAATCCAATTAAAAAATGGGCAGAAGACATGAATAGACACTTCACCAAAGAGGATTCTCAGGTGGCCAACAAACACATGAAGAAATGTTCATTAGCCATTAGAGAGATGGAAATCAAAGCAACAATGAGATACCATCTTGCCCCAGCACTAATAGCAAAGTTCAGCAAGACAGAAAATGACAAATGCTGGCGAGGATGTGGAGAGATTGGGACTCTCATACACTGCTGGTGGGACTGTAAAATGGTACAACCACTGTGGGAAGCAGTATGGTGATTCCTTAAAAAGTTGAAATTAGAAATAGCCTTTGACCCAGCAATCCCATTACTAGGTATATATCCTAAAGATGTGAGAGCCAGGACAAGAACATATATATGCATACTCGTGTTGATCGCAGCACTATTTACAATAACCAAAAGATGGAAACAACCTAGTGTCCATCAACAGAAGAATGGATAAGCAAACTATGGTACATACAGACAATGGAATACTATGCAACACTGAAGAATAATGTAGAATCTGCAAAACACCACATAATGTGGATGAACTTGGAGGACATTATGCTGAGTGAAATAAGTCAACCACAGAAGGACAAATACTGTATTAGTTCATTATTGTGAAAAGTCGAGAAAGGTTTATATGTGGAATGAAACTTTCTTTGTTAGTTATCAGGGGTGGGAGGGAGGGGAGGAAACACTGCAAAAAAACAAAACATTAATCCATTGAATCAAAGCTACTTTCCCTTGCCTTCCTATTACATAAGAAAAATAAATTATATTTGTTTATAGTATTCATTAATTTTTCTGTTACTTGCAACAAATACTCTATAGAATTGGTCTAGGAAGAGTCTATTGGGGAGAAGTGTATCATAAAACATAAAGATTACCATAAATATGCAGAATATTTAGATCTTGTCTGGTTTTCCACTTTATTTTTTAACTTATTAAGTTAAATACTAGGCTAGATGTATCATAAAGCATCTCAGATCATTGTAGCAGTATTATGATGGGCATTTACACTATTACTGTTATTATAGTATAACATTATTTTTAGTACTGTTAAACAAAGCATTGTTGTTGTTAAAAATTATAGTGTAGTGGTTAGAAACACCAAGAAGTGAGCCAGTGACCCAAATAGGGCCAGAGTTCTTTACTTGTATTCACATTCAGATGCTGTGACGAAGAAATGCTCTCATTCTGCAGAGGTTGCTGACCTTAGTGCACTGGATGTCTTCTATTTGCCCCTTCAAATCTGTCCTCCACCCTCTACAGCCTACTCCCTGCCCCAGGAAGTTGACCTGTATGGAGGATGTCCACAGGTTTCCCTTCCCTCCAACTTCCAGTGAGTTTGGCCTATGGGTAACATCAGCATGTAATTGGAGGGAGGTGAAGATTGAAGTTAGAATGCAGTCTGATTCCCTTGACAGTTCCTGTCAGGTCATTCTCTATATATACCCCTGTCCATGTCTGCGTCCAGTAACTGCTATGTCCAGTCATCTCCTCAGGCTTAGAAGTGGTAACATCTCCCCACCAAGCTGTTTCTACCCTGGGACAGTACACTATCCTTTCGGGTATTTCTACTTCTACCCTTTGTAAATAGCCTCTACTACACTCAAATTACTCAATCTGAATAGCCTTTCTTTCCTGTTGGGTTTCTCACTGGTACACTGAGGTGGCAAGTGATCAGTTCCCTGCTACCTAATGGAAAAGGCATGTGTGCAATAGAAGAGAGTAAGAAAGAAGGACAGTGCAAGATAAAGAGAGAGCATCCTGGTACCATGGACACCTTGATTCCAGTCCCTACATACGTGTTTGCTGCAGCTGTTCCTGACATTTTATGAGCTACCTTAGTGTACTTTATGGTAAGTAACAAGAAGCCATTAGTGTTTAGATCAACTTGAGTTGGGTTTTCTGTTACTTGCCATGAAGTCTAGTTGGGTAGCTCATTGCTTAGGAAATGACAAAGTCCACAGATAGTTTGCACTTTAGAATTATTTGATCAAAGACCCTATTTCTCATCCACAGTGTCAGCTTCATTCTAATGCTAGTTTTCCAAATATTTGTGAAAAGGCAGTTGCATCTTTCCCCCTTACATCTGGTGGGAGACAGGTGCTTGCTTCCTGATACTTTCTGAGAAAATTCTGGAAATTCTTTCCCTGAAATCCTCGATAGATCTCCCCCCTTGCTTCTCATTGGCCCAGATAGCATCACAAGTCCACCCTTGAACCAATAGGCCAGGCTGTAGAATTATGCTGATTAGTTTAAACCAGAGCCATAAGCCCTACCGTTGAATATCCAGGGTGAGATCAGCTTGTCCAAAAGGACATGGGCTCCTCAGTAGAGACTATGGGGGAGATTGGATAATGAACAACAATTACGGGAGCTACCAAAAGAAAAGGGAATGGATACTGAGGGATTAACCACAGTATCTTCTATACCTTCCCAGTTTTACACACACACACTTACAACCCTGACTTATAGCAGGGTCCCATTCAGACAACTCCATCCTAAGATAGTTCTGACGGAAGTCGTATACCTCAGTTTTTTGAAGTTTTCATTATTATTGCCTTTCATTATCAATATATAAATCCGATCTTTATTTGTCTTTGGGGGTTGGAAACATTACATATAAACTTACAGATATATTTTAATACATACATACATACATACATAAAAAATACACAAATCATAAAAATTACCCCAATGATGAGGAGTTGGGCTTGGACGTTAGCCTTTTGTAAGTTGCAGTGAAAACTCCAGTTCTGGAAGTTCCTGGACTATCCTTGGAAATGGGGATAGTGTTTGTAGTCAGAAAATTAGTGAGAGTTATCTGTATGGTCCTTTGCTTTTTTTCTTCATTTATTTGCAGTAACATCTCACTGCTTCCCTATGGTAGGTAAAGTTGTGTGTCACCTTGGCTGGGCCGCGGTGTTGAGGAGCTGGGCAGCTGCATTCACCATGATGAGATACATCTTTATGGCGGAATCTGCTGTGAGCACTAGGGAGCTGCCTTTGGGTGTAACCTGCTTTTAGTTTATAAGGAGAAGCTTTGGGAAATGTCTAAGGATCTCTGGTGGCATAGTGCCTAAGGCATTTGACTACTAACCAGAAGTCCACTCCATGGAAGGAAGATTGGGCAATCTACTTCCATAAAGATTTACTGACTTGGAAACCCAAAGGGGGTTGCTATGAGTTGGAATCGACTCAATGCCATGAGTTTGGTTTGGTTTTTGGGAAATGTCTCAAGCTTTTGGCACATCTGGATCCTGCATTTGGCCTAGTCCTCATCTCAGTGGCCTGCCATGTTGCCTGTTAATCTTGGGATTGTTCCTGGACTTGAACTAGTGGCCTGCCTTGTCTGCTGATCTTGGGACTGTGCCATTTTACTTGTCGATCTTAGGTTTGTCAGCCTAAGCAGCGAGTGACTGCATGAGTCAGAAAAAGCCTCCAGCTCTAGTGGGCCTGGAGTAGGAGACAGAGCTGAGGGAAGGGGTCTTCACCCAGCTGCTAGAGCTGGCACTTTGAACTTGGACTTCTAGCTTCCTGAACTGTAAAAGAATAAATTCCTATTTGTTAAAGCCATCCATTTGTGGTATTTCTGTTATAGCAGCACTGGAAAACCAAAATATTCCTGAATCTGCTTGTTGTTGTTGTTGTTATGTGCCATTGAGTCGGACCCGACTCATAGCGACCCCTCCTTGGGTTTCCAAGGCAGTATCAATATGGAAGTAGATTGCCCCATCTTCCTTCCGAGGACTGGCTGATGGGTTTGAACTGCCAGCCTTCTGGTTAGCAGTCAAATGCCTTAGGTACTATGCCACCAGAGCTGCTAAATTGCTAACAACTTCCCTAAGATTTTCTTTTTCCTTTATCTTGAGAGACGTCCATTTGAGCAACTAAGAGCCAGTTTGATTTAATTAGGGAGTTTTTTTTTTCACTGTCCAGAATGTACAGATTATTTCAATCTGCCAATCCAAAAGTATTTATAAACATCTTCTGATGTTTCCAATTGTGGTTGACACAAATGTAAGCATACCAAACAGTATGAATTATCACAGAGAAAGCAGACTTGTATGCAACTGGAGATTGTTGTTGTTGTCATGGAGTCAATTCTGATTCATAGCAACCTTATAGAACAGAGTGAAAGTGCCCCCATAGAGTTTCCAAGGCTGTAATCTTTATGAGAGCACATCACCAGGTCTTTTCTCTAACTGAGCAAGCAGCTAGTGGGCTCAAACGGCCCACATTTCAAGTAGCAGCAAAGTGCTTAAACACTGGCTAACTGGAGATTAGCCAAGCAAAAAACATTTATTTTTCTATCTTCAAGGCATTATGTGAGCTCCTATCAGTGTAAAGACTTTTATGAGTTGTCTGTGATAAGGAGGAAAGCATTAAAGGAAAGGACATGGTTAGGAGATTTGGCAAGGTGACTTTTCTAAGTAGATTATAGATAGTTTAGGACACTTACGAATTTCTAGGCTTCTTTCTCTAGTCTCTTGGAGATGAAAACCTTACTTTAAGAAAACAGTAACTGGGATCAATTTAATGAGAAATAGCCAGTGGTGGGAGGGGAGGGGAGAGAACACTGCAAAAATTAAAAATAAATAAAAATAAAAAACATTATATATGAAAAGGAAAAATTGCTTTCAGAATGACCCTGGAGATACGGAAAAAAAATGCTTCCCTTTTGGAACTGCACAAAGATGTTAGAGTTAATTACACTGAATACAGCCACAGAGCCTATGGCTGTGGTGACAGTCACCAGGAAAACATTGTCCAAACTTATACTTTTTATCTCTTGCCCTGCCCATCCTAGGGTATATATAGTTAAGACAGGAAGTATCAGGACTGTGTATTTTGATAAAAAGCAACCTCTCTCTTTGAGACCTACTAGCCTAAGGTAAAAAGATATTTTTGAGTACCCAAGGACTCCTACTATTCTCATTCAGTATTATCTCCCACTGTATTATAAAAGGTAAGGGACAAGTAAGTAAATTCTGGGTCCAGAAATCCAGAGCCAGCACATGAGCGCAGAGCCTGTGATTCTAAATCCAGTTTTCATTCCCACTGTTCCACAGCTGCTTTGGGCACATCTTTGACATAAACCTCAATAGTCAGTGTTTGGGAAATATATATTGCCCTCCTATTATGTTCACAGTACTATGATGGACCACAAGATAAATCACATGGGTATGCATATGTTTACACATTTATACAAGATTAGATTTGATGCATTGAACACTAATGATCAAAGACCAGATGAGTTAGGGGATGACATCAAGAACATCATACATGAAAAAAGCAAAAGTTCATTAAAAAGGCAGGAAAGAAAGAGAAGATCAAATTGGATGTCAGAAGAGACTCTGAAACTTGTTTTTGAATGTAGTGTAGCTAAAGTGAATGGAAGAAATGATGAACTAAAAGAGCTGAACAGATTTCAAAGAGTGGCTCAAGAAGACAAAGTAAAGTATTATAATGAAATGTGCAAAGACCTAGAGTTAGAAAATCAAAAGGGAGGAACACACTCAGCATTTCTCAAGCTAAAAGAACTGAAGAAAAAATTTGAGCCTCGAGTTGTGATATTGAAAGATTCTGTGGACAAAATTGAAGTGAAGATGACTCGAAGCACTTACTAATGAAGATCAAAGGTTACAGTCTTCAGTATGCATTACACCTCAACATAAAGAAAATAAAAATCATCACAACTGGACCAATAAGCAACATCACAATAAATGGAGAAAAGACTGAAGTTGTCAGGGATCCACAATCAAAATCCATGGAAGCAGCAATCAGGAAATCAGATGTCATATTATACTGGGAAAATCTGCTTCAAAAGTCCTCTTTAAAGTGTTAAGGAGCAAAGATGTCCCTATGAAGATTCAAGCTCAGCTCAAGCTCACTGCCATCGAGTCAGATCTGACTCATAGCGACCCCTCCTTGGGTTTCCGAGGCGGTATCACTATGGAAGTAGATTGCTCAGTCTTCCTTCTGAGGAGTGGCTGGTGGATTTGAACCACCAGCCTTCTGGTTAGCAGTCAACTGTACTAAAAGATTTGATCTATGTTCAACCATTTCAGGAGGTAGCATATGATCAAGAACTGTTGGTTCTGAAGGAAGAAATCCAAGTCGCACGGAAGACATTGGAAAAAAACAAGGCTTCAGGAATTGATTGAATACCAATTGAGATATTTCAGCAAATGGATGCAACACTGGAAGCTCTCACTAGTCGCTGCTGAGAAATTTGGAAGCCAATCACCTGGCCAATTGACTGGAAGAGATCCATATTTGTGCGCATTCTAAAGAAAGGTGATCCAACAGAATGCAGAAATTATCGAACAGTATTAATATCACAGCAAGTAAACTTTTGCTGAAGATAATTAAAAAAACAACTGCAGCAGTACATTGACAAGGAACTGCCAGAAATTCAAGCCAGATTCAGAAGAGGGTATGGAATGAGGGATATCATTCCTGCTGTCAGATGGATCTTGGCTGAAAGTAAAGAATACCAGAAAGATGTTTGCCTTTGCCTGTGTTTTATTGACTATGCAAAGACATTTGATTATATGGAGCATAACAAAATATGGGTAGCATTGCAAAGAATGGGAATTCCAGAGCACTTAATTATGCTCAAGCAGAACTTGTACATAGGGTAAGAGACAGTTGTTCAAACAGAACAAGGAGATACTGCATGGTTTAAAATCAGGAAAAGTGTGTGTCAGGGTTGTATCCTTTCACCATACTTATTCAGTCTGTATGCCGTGCTGGACTTTATGAAGAAGAATGTGGCATCAGGATTTCAGAAAGACTCATTAATAATCCACGTTGGCAGCTGACACAACTTTGCTGAAAGTGAAGAGGACTTGAAGCACTTACTGATGAAGATGAAAGACTACAACCTTCAGAATGGATTATACCTCAACATAAAGAAAATAAAAATCTTTGTAACTGGACCAATAAGCAGCATTATGATAAGCGAAGAAAATATTGAAGTTGTGGAGGATTTCATATTACTTGGATCCACAATCAACACCTATGGAAGCAATAGTCAAAAAATCAAATGACATATTACATTGGATAAAGCTACTGCAAAAGACCTCTTTAAACTGTTAAAATGCAAAGATGTCACCTTGAAGACTAAGGTGTGCCTGACCCAAGCCTTGGTATTTTCAGTCACCACATCTGCATACAAAAGCTGGATAATAAATAAGGAAGAACGAAGAAGAATTGATGCATTTGAATTATCGTATTGGCAAAGAATATTGAATATAACGTGGACTGCCAGAAGAACTAACAAATCTGTCTTGGAAGAAGTACAGCTAGAACGCTCTTTAGAAACAAGGATGACAAGACTTTGTCTCAAGAGACCATCCCTGGAGAAGGACCTTATGGTTGGTAGAGTAGAGGGTAATCAAAAATAGGAAGACCCTCAACAAGGTGGATTGACACAGCTGCAACAATGGACTCAAACATAACAACAGTTATGAGGATGGCACAGGACCAGGCAGTGTTTCATTCTGTTGTTCATAGGTTCGCTATGAGTTGGAACTGACTCAGTGGCACCTAACAACAACACATCATACATGCATATGTAAATATTTCAAGGTCCTCATTTTTATTTGCATTTTTAATCTATTTTGGAAGACAGGACATATCCGTGAAAAGGACAAATACATAAAGGAGCATGTGCCACACTGATTTAGACCAGTGAAGCATGGCAAATAATTAATTTGTTTCTAATGAAGAAGCAAATTTTGCAAATGATTTACCTTCATAAAATAGATTAGAACAAATTATAAGGATAATAACATTCTCATTCATTTGCATTTAGTATGCTTTCTTGAGTTGGAGAGAAAGGTGTGGAATTATGTCCAACTAACCAGGAAGTACAAATTGTGCATAACAATAACTTCAAATATAAACTTAATTCACTCAGTATTTTCTGGGGGTGAGGAGGGTGGCAAAAAGGTTGAGAACAGCTTATTTATATACAAAACTTTGGAATTTCCCAATATGGACAATTATTAAAGCCTTGGAATTTTGGAAATTTTTAGAAGAGATGGGAGTAGAGTTGTACCTTGATTGAAGTGTAGGATTTAAGCCAACTATAGAAGAGCTCTGGTGGCATAGTGCCTGAGGCATATGACTGCTTACCAGAAGGCTGGTGGTTCAAACCCACCAGGCACTCCTTGGAAGGAAGATTGAGTCATCTACTTCCGTAGAGATACTGCCTCGGAAACCCAAGGAGGGGTAGCTATGAGTCGAATTGACTTGAGGGCAGTGAGTTTGGTTTGAGTTTTTATAAAAGAGCTCTGGTCATGTAGTGGTTAAGACATTTGGCTGCTAACCAAAAGGTTGGTGGTTTGAACCCACCAGCCACTATGCAGAGATGAGGCACTCTGTTTCCATATAGATTTACAGCCTTGGAAACCCAATGAGGGTCGCTATGAGTCAGAATCAACTTGATGGCATTGAATTTGAGTTTTGTAGAGAGATTATGGTGAGTGTGAGGAAGGATTCACTCCAAGCCCTCCAAACCAAACTAAACTCACTGCCGCCGAGTCAATTCTGACTCATAGCAACCCTTCGTTGGGTTTCTGAGGTGGTATATCTATGGAAGTAGATTGCCCAGTCTTCTTTCTGAGGAGTGGCTGGTGGGTTTGAACTTCCACCCTTCTGGTTAGCAATCAAATACCTTAGGCACTATGCCACCAGAGCTCCCTCCAAGCCCTAGAAATGGCTAATAACTGTACTACTTAGAGTCAGGGAAACTAACATTGGATAAATTGTTGTTGTATAGTAGGGAGTTTGCTAGGTACTTGACATACGTTATCTCATTTAATACTCACAAAAACCAATTGGGATTATTTTCTCAATTTTACAGATAAGGCAACTGAACTCAGGAGGGGAAAAGTAAATTGCCCAATGTCGACCAGCTAGAAACTGAGGTAGATTAAATATAGCCAAATTTTCTTTTAGCTCCTCTCATCAAGAAGACCATAACAGAGCCTTAAAAGCCTACAGGTAACCAGCAAAGACACAACTATTAGTTTCTATTTGTCAGGAACAAATGGGAAAGAAGGAAACCCAAGAATCAGAGTAGGAACTGGACTTCAAGACTAATTGTCTCCCTGAACCACTGCCTCTTCTACCTTGACACCAGAAGAAATAGATGATGCTGGTTAACCACTACTGAACATTCTGATTTGGGATACAGTAGCTCTGGTGGTGCAGTGCCTAAGGCATTTGACTGCTAACCAGAAGGCTGGTGGTTCAAACCCACAAGCCACACCTTGGAAGGAATACTGCCTTGGAAACCCAAGGAGGGTTTGCTATGAATCAGAACCTACTTGACAGCAGTGAGTTTGTTTGTTTGTTTGTTTGTTTGAGGTGGATCCCAACAGAAAGAAAAATGTGGAACAAACTTCACATTCTTTAGGAATACAGACCTAGTGGTCCTATTGAGGTTGGAGGAATTCCCGATACTTAATTCAAACCTTGAATTGAAAGGACCCCCTAACTTCACCTTTAAACTAAGTAACAGTTAAGATCCAAAAGTATTACATTCTTTTTGAGGAAAAAAAAAAAACAAAAACCACTACCTGTATAACACCAAATGAACAACAGCTATTTTAAAGGATGGGGAGAAGTTTGGAGGGTAGGAAGGTCAAGTGAATGAGAGTGAAACAACTAGAACAGAAATAACAAGAATGCTGACACAGTGTAAGGAATCTAACCAATGTCACTCATTCTTATGTCTAGAAAATTGGTGAATAAGGGTGGGTTTTGCACTGTATATTTTCACCAAAAATAAAATATGGATTAAAAAAAGAAAAGACCACCATCTAAGGAAACTGCTCTAGTCTTCTGGAGGCTGAGAGCCACGTGGAGGGGAACTGAGGCTGTCTTAGCCAAGCCAGGCCTCTGAAACCACTACAAACCTTCCAGTCCAGCCTAGCCAGCAGAGTGCAGCCACATAAGTAGCTCAGGTGAAACTGGTAGGGGAACTTCCCAGGCGACCCACATAATTATGAGAAATAATAAATTTCTATTCTAAGCTGATATTTTTGAGTGGTTTTGTTACACAGCAGTAAATAACATAAACAGCCAGACTTTCATTTTAGGTCACCCTTGTTCCAAAACAGAGGCCCTGGGTGATGCAAATGGTTAATGAGGTCAGCTGCTAACTGAAAGGTTGGAGGTTCAAATCCACCGAGGTGCCTTGGAAGAAAGGCCTGATGCTCTATTGAAAAATCAGCCCTTGAAATCATAGTCTTCCTCACCCTTGGCACAGAGGTGAACATGTCACTCAGGCCAGGGCAAAGAGTAATTTCAAGTTGGAATTAAGGGAAAGGACTCAGACCTTCTCAGGTAGCAAAACTATGAGATGGGGCTACTGGTAGCCGTGACCCTCGTTCTGTGAGGAAAGCTAGTCCATAGTCAGTAGCCTGACACCCAGAGAAACAGACAAGAGAGAAAGGCAGGCAGTGGGGTAGGGGAAGCAAGAAGGGAAGGGAAAAAAAGCGTGAGGAGAACAAGAATGCAGCCCACCTTGTGATATTGTTGTCCCTACTTCCACCTGATCTGGAGACCCAATCACGACTTTGCCCTTAGTTATATAAAGCAATAAATTTGCCTTCTGACATTTTTGGATTTCTGTATTTAGCAACCAGAAAAGGATTGCCTGCCCCAAAATCCTGTTTTCTGCTGGGCCTGACTGCTTATTATGTTCAGATACAGTATCCTGATCCTGGATCCCTCGTAGTTCTAGCTTCCCTGGAAAAGCCCTCTTACTTCTCATGTGTGTAGTATTTTTACAGTTTACCAAGTGGTAGTTTTTAATTAATACTCAAAAACCCTTCAAAGTGGACAGGGTAGAGTTATTCTTATTTTGTATCAAGGATACAGGAGTGAGATGACTTGCTCAAAGTCACACAGTAAGTAGGAGGTAGACCAAAGCCAAGCTCTCTGTCCATTTAAGCCAAGAGCACTGAACTGGATCAGAGTATGTTGTTCATTTATTCAACAAATAGGTCAAGCACCATTCTAGGAGCCACGGTACAGTGTTGAACAAGACACAGTCTCTGTCCTCACAGTACTGATAATCTAGTGCATGTGTGGGCCAGTAAACAGGCAATTAGAATAAAGTGTAATAAATGTGATGGTAGGGAGAGTACAGAGTCCTTCTGAAGCAAATAGGAAGGGTACTAAACTCATTCCAAAAGGGTTAGGAAAGACTTCCTAGCAGGATCACTGGCAGCCCATATGCCACTTTTATATGAATTTTGGGGAAAAAAGTGCTCTTTTCTCAAGACACTTGACTGCCAACTGCTGGAAAACTGTCATAAAAATATATAAATCTGTAATGCCTATGCTGTGATTGGCACACTATAGGTGTGTACACTGTGCAACCTGCACAACTATGTGTAGCACCCTGCTCTCCGGAGGAAATAATGTTTTAGCCGAGATCCGAAGGGGTGTGTGCATTAGCCAGTCTCCCTGTCTGTAGGCCCTAGGCATGTTGGAGAATTGGGTCCCCTGCCAAACATGCCATTATTTATTTAGGCTGCACAGCCCCCCTGTGGCTGCTCTTGTGTCCTCATTGACGCACTTCCCTTTCCCTTCCCTTTCAGCCTGGTCTCCCATGGAGCCCACAGCAGTCTCTCCCTGCTGGTAATTCAATCTCTCTAGACCTGTTTGTCTACCCGGACTGAGTTAAGAGTTTGTGTTTCTGGACCATAGCCCTCATTGGTGCTTAATTCAAAAAGGAAGAAACCCCAAGAGAAAACCTGATCCTCTCTGGGAGAGGCTAGACTAGAAGGTAAAGTATCTGAAGGGCCGGGGACTGTAAAGCCTTATCTTGATTGGCTGCTAATTATGTCATTCCCTTTAACTGCAGCTTTTCTTTCTTTATTTTTAACCATGGCATTTTTTCTTTGCTCAATAGGAGAAATAAATGAGAAGGAGCAGAAACCCTGTTGTTCTTAGAATCCTAAAATATTAGGCCCGAAAAAAAAAAAAAAAAATCCATGGTATGTTTTTCCCTTCCAGCATTCTAATCTAAGTGAAAATAAACAGCAGATGCAGATTTAAAAGGGAATAGAAATGGTTTGTTTTTATAAAAGAAAATTAGAGGAGGATTTAGTAAAGGACAGGGATAGTTCCATCTTCTTTGCTTTGGTAACAGTAGGGGTTCACATGTTGATAGGATATATATGAATCTCAGATCTTTTAGAACCAGCTGACAGGTGGAAATAATTTCTTTCCCCGACCATCTGCACCCCTATATAAAAATAGAACAGAGTCCTTCCGGTGTTCTGGATGCTTTCATCATTGAATTAGCTATACTTTAGAGATGGTACTGGTCCCCTTGTTTAGTCTCTCCCCTCTACTGCCTATCACAAGGCTTGTTATGTTCCATTATGTCATGTTGTCATATTATTTATATTATGTCCTATTCTATCATATCATATTATTCCTGGGTTCACAGGAAATTCTTTTCATCCTACACCTCCTGTGTTTCATGTTTCTCTGCAGGCTCTTCTAAGACAATTTTAGGGAAGCTGTTAGAATCCTAGACTGTTCAAAGGGAAGAACTTTAAAGAGCATCTGGCCTAACTCTGCAGATTACAGCCAAGAAACACAAGCCCTGAAAGACATTGAGTGACAGAGGTCAGCCTGGGAGCTGGAGGCAGAGCTTAGGTGCCATGTGCAGTCATTCTTCCCACCACTGACACTATTTCTCTTGCCAGCTGATTAGATTAGGATGCGGTTTGGCATGGTTCTGAAAAGCCTCCTCTCACCTTTTCTAGCCACATATCCCTCTTTCCTCTTCTCTCCTTTTCCCTTCTTTTCCAATTCCTTTCTCTTTCCTCCTTTCCCACTCTCAAATTTTGAATCTCATCCAAGAGCTACAACAGGTGTTCAGCCTGCTTCTCAGCTCCTCCTGGGTCTTGGCTAGCAGAGTTCTGGGGGTGGGGCATGTCCTTGTGCCACCCAGTTGACTGCCAGATCAGTTTCAAGGTCTCTCTGGTAACCTCCAAGCCAAATTCTAGTAAAAGCCTCCGCCCTCCCTGAAGTATTCATTGATTGGCATGAGGTAAATCTTCAAAAGTCTGCTCCATGTTCTCCAAGGAAATGGGATATTGTATTACAAACTTACCTTGAGCTCTCAAGGATTATTTTCTTTTGTACTTACCTTGGGCAGTGTTAATATACAATGGAAGCTGTTAAAATATGCCTATTTTTTGACAATAATGCTAATAAAAATTCTTTTGATTACCTGAAACTTTCCCAGAGTAGCCCTTTTTAGCTTTAGTCATTTCACTGGAGAGGGCAAGGCTGCTATAGTGCTGAATGCAATACTTTCTGTAGGTCAATAAATATTTGTAATAAATATGTGTAATGGGCCTCAGTTTGAGCTTAAATTATGTCCACTTTTAGAGTTCACACAGGTGTGGACATGCCCAGAGTGGCAGAATGAGAAGTGTGCTGCTCAGATCTCCTACAGAGAGAGCCTGCTGGGAGGATTGTAGTGAACTGACACCTCCATATGCAGCACCTCTGGGATCTTCTGCATTGTTTACAGGAACTCTGGTGGCGTAGTGCCTATGGCACTTGACTTCTAACCAGAAGGTTGGTAGTTCAAACCCTCCAGCCACTCCTCAGAAGGAAGATTGGGCAATCTACTTCTGTAGAGATATGGCCTTGGAAACCCAAGGAGGGGTCTCTATGAGTTGGAGACGTCTTGACAGCACATAACAACAAGCAGTGTTTACATTGATTTCATGCTCTCCCTACCCTTCTCACAACAGTGACTGAGCACGGTGGAGTCAGCCCTTTCCTGCCCAACATAACCGTCTCTGATGGAAAATCTTCGATCTGTACCTTCCCATCAGCCTGGCTGAGACTTTCTTAGAGCTGTATTGACATCTGAGGCTCCTGCTGTTGACCTTTCTTATTTCCTACTCTTCTTTCACAGATGTCAGAGCTACATTGAAGGCAGAGGCGCTTCTACCTACTCTTGTTTGCTTTACACTTTATCCTTCACAAATATTTCCCCCAGTAACTCTCTTGCACTTCTAATTCTATCTTGGCATCTGCTTCCCAGGTGGCCCAAACAGATGTGCCCATGACCTAGTAGGCCCAGTTCATTTGAAGTCAATTTTTTCATGACGACTTTAGGTCTCTCTTGGGAAGGAGACCTAAGGAAAGTGAGGAGATAGGCAGTTTGGATCCAGTAACAGAATCTTCAGCATCAAAGAGGAGCTAGTCAAAGTTCAACAGTATATTTATCATGCAGATTTGTGTCTTGGCCTTGCTGGTCCCTACTCCCTCCCGCACTGTGCTTAGTAATTTGTGGAGAAGATGGGGTTAGGGAGGAATCAGGAATATTTGGAAGAGCTGGTTTACCTAAAACTCTGTGAATCAAAAGGTCATTATTAATACCCATGGGTGGATTACCCAGTAAGCAAGGTAAGCATGGGTTTACTTGTGCTTACTTACTAATCTGTAGTGAACAGTTTCACATGGATTTCACGTTGATGTGCTGAAAAACATGTAACTGTTCATTACAGATTAGTAAGCAAGTAGTAAATAAGCACAAGTAAACCCATGCTTACATTTCTTACTGGGTACTCTGTCCCTATTAAACCAAAAGAAACCAAACTCACTGCTATTGAGTCCCTGTTAGGGATTATAAATTTGAAAAGAGGCTTTGTTTCTGTAGAAAAGTGCTGTGGGGTTGGGAGAGAGACAGATGCCAGTTATACCCAGAACCAGAATCTTTGATGTGGTGAAAAATGTGAAACTATTCACTACAGATTAGTAAGCAAGCACAAGTAAGTCTGTGTTTAATTTGCTTATTGGTTAATCTGGCATTGATAATATCTATTAGGAGCCCATGTGAGAAAGCAGAACACAATGTGGGGACAGAAATATTCTTTTCTCCTCTGCACAATTCATAAAATGGATTCACTGCACTGAGAGCTCCAGAGGGTCAGTATCACCTGGCATCTCAACAGCACAAGCATGTGAAAATCACTCCCTGGGACCTCCTGGAAACTAAGAGGAGTATTTTTCTTTTTATTGATTGATTGATTGATCGTGATTTGGGTGAAGATTTACAGAGCAAATTCACTTTCCTTACAGCAGTTCACATATACTTTGTCTCATGTCATTGACCACATTTTACCACAATGCAACAGCTCCCCTCCCTCTTCCTCCCCATAGTTACCTCTTCCCAGTCCTGCACCCTGAGCTGTCTCCCTGTGCATAAACAGCCCTTCCTTCTCCCATGATTGTTCTCTCCATGGCGTGTGTCTACTTGAGGTAAATGTTTAACTCACATGCCTGTACATTG
>NW_006921661.1:7028106-7032933 GCF_000298275.1 Orycteropus afer afer | reverse complement strand
GAGGTAACTATGGGGAGGAAGTGGGAGGGGAGCTGTTGCATTGTGGTAAACTGTGGTCAATGACATGAGACAAAGTATATGTGAACTGCTATATGGAAAGTGAGTTTGCTCTGTAAATCTTCACCCAAATAAAAATTAATTAATTAATTAATTTTAAAAAAAGAAAATAAAGCCTATTAATTTTTAAAGTGTAAAATTAAAAGCAACTGGAGATGGTAAAAAAAAAATTACTTCTTTATAAGAGATGTAGAAAAGGTCTTTTTTCTCTTTACTTTTTTAAAGTGAATGAGTGTGGAGACACACATTAGTCTACTATTATGCTATCTAAGGTAACTACTATCAAGGGACAAAAATTAAGTGGTACAGAAGTGCAAAGGTGAGAGAGAGAGAGAGCACATCCACCTAGGGAAGTCAGGTATCCACCCAGGAGCTAGAAGGAGGAAGTTTAGTGAAAAGCTATTATAGAGACTAGACTCTCTTTCTTTCTTCAGGAAGAAGTTCCCCGAGAAGACATCATAATGTCTCTAATTCACTTTGGTGATTTGTAACATGTTAGTTTTATTCTGCCGCTTGGGGATGATTAACTAAAAATTGAAATATCCTAGTTAGTTATCTTTAAACTATATAGTTGTCTATCTTAAAAGAACCTAATCACAAATTCATGAGGAGCTCTCATAGCTTAGTGCCTAAGGCACTTGACTGCTAACCAGTAGGCCGGTGGTTCAAACCCTTCCTCGGAAGGAAGGAAGGTTGGGCAATCTACTTCCGTTGTGATAACGTAGTGATACTGCCTTGTAAACCCAAGGTGGGGTCACTATGAGTCAGGTCTGACTCGACAGCACATAATAGTCACAAATTCGTACTCTAGAACTAACACCATTATCTCTTCATTACCTTGAGCTACAGCAGAGCACTTGATAATTAGCAGAGGTGATGTTAGAAACAATTTTTTCATTAGTAAAAATATATGAATGGATAAGAAATAGTGCCCAGGTATCTCTACCCTTTTGTGAACCCAGCATCCCATATTCTCTAGTGATGTTACTGGCCTAGGGCTTCCTTTTAAGTCCTGACACCTGATCTGACTGGAAGAGAAGGTTAGCTGAATCCTACATAGGAGTATTGTCACATCTGCCTCAAATGAACCTTTGAACAAGACACTTTTTAGAGTATCTAAGGGACATAAAGCTAGGATGTCACCAAATTTATCAGAACAGTTTATAGCATTGTTTTTACATTTAACACATTTTTATGTAAGACAGATTACATCTGAGACTTGGTTTCACAGCAACATCACTGGGAGCCCAATTGTGGAGGGACACCTTTACCCACTGACTCCCATTTGTGGGTAAAAACTCTCATTTGTGGCTACCAAATGGAACTGAACAACTGTAAACTTAGTTTAGGTCAGTTTGGAACATCAGATCAGGCCTGGAGGGATAAAACCAAAAACTCACAGCCATCAGGTTGATTCTGACTCATAGCAACCATAGGACAGAGGGCTTTCAGGGCTGTAAATCTTTACAGAAACAGACTGCCACATCTTGCTCCTGTGGAACTCCTGGTGGTTTTGAACCACCAATCTTTTGGTTAGCAACCAAATGCTTTTACCGTTGTGCTACCAGAGCTCCTATTGACCCCTAATAAGTCACTGTGTCTTTTTCCCTTTAGGAGCTCTGGTGGCATAGTGCCTAAGGCATTTAACTGCTACCAGAAGGCTGGCAGTTCAAACCCACGAGCCACTCCTCAGAAGGAAGACTGGGGGATCTACTTCCATAGAGATACTGCATCAGAAATCCATGGAGGGGTTGCTATGAGTTGGATTTGACTTGGTGGCAGTGAGTTGTTTTCCCCCCCTTTATTCCACTCAACTCTTCCACACTTTTATGCAAATTAAAAGGTAGCATAGTTATAGAGATAGAAAAAGGGACAGTATATATGAGAAAACTATAGGAAAGTGCTTGTACATTACAGAAATATTCAGATGTGTATACAAAGATAAATGATGGTTCAATATAATTCATTAGTTCAACAACAACAAAAACCAAACTCACTGCCATCGAATCTCAAGTGGTTATCAAATGTCTGCAGTTAAGAGCAAAACAGGCCTGGTGCTTGCTCTCATGAGGATCCAACTCATAGCAACCCCTCCTTGTGTTTCTGAGGCGGTATCACTACGTAAATAGATTGCTCAACCTTCCTTCTGAGGAGTGGCTGGTGGGTTTGAACTGCCAGCCTTCTGGTTAGCAGTCAACTGCGTTAGGCACTACACTACTAGAGCTCCTTCATACAACTTACTGTCCATTAAAATATATACATATTTATATATATAGACCAGCTAATTTATTATGGTAAATTGAGATAAACATTATAAAAGAAATGAACAGTTGTTATAGAAGAAAATAATAGGAGATAATTTGGACTGAAAAGTCAGGAAGACATTTACTCTGGAACATGAAGGCAAGGTAGATAGTGTGGATCTACACTCCCTTATCTGAATTATTTGATGCATTTTGTGATTCAGAATTTTTTTTTTTTTTTAATTTTAGAAGAGAAATATGGACCGTGTGCCATATATTACAAAACACTCCCAGAGAATTCTAAGACAATACCCCATAATTCAATACATTAATATCTCTGTTACACAATGTATGAATAGTCACCCTAAGTGGGATAAATAATGATCCTAAATAGATTCCTGCTAATTTGAGTCAGGTTTTGCCATCACAGGAGTTAAGGTCAAGTCAGATTGGATACCAGATAAGTTATTTTTCAGAGTGAAATTGTGGATAAGGGATTGTGGGTCTTCCATTTTATGTTAATGAAAATGAAGTTCAGAGTAGATAAGATCACATAGTTAGCCATGGAACTGGGGTTGGAGTCCTGGTCACATTAGCTCTTTGTGTCTGTCAAATTAAAATAAATTAATTTAAAACAAAATAATGAAATAAGTACTACTGGTAAAATATAAATGATAGGGAGTTCAAAAAAGGGGGAGACTGATTTAATTTAGGAGCTCTGGTGGTGTAGTGCCTAAGGCACTTGACTGCTAAACAGAAGGTTGGTGGTTCAAACCCACCAGCCACTCCTCACAAGGAAGATTAGGCAACCTATTTCCATAGAGATACCACCTTGGAAACCCAAGGAGGGGTTGCTATGAGTCAGAGACAACTCTACGGCACTTAACAACAACTACTACTACAATTTAATTTAATGCAGGAATATATCCAACAAAAGTGAAAATGAGCAGATGAATTAATCAATTTAGGTCAAATAGCTAATAAGCAGAGGAACCAAGTCAAGAACCCTGAATTGCAGGCTTCTTGTATGCCTTTATAAGGGACTTTAGCTATTGCTTTTGTAATGGTGACTGTGAGCAAATTACCCAGAATGGAAAGAATTTTGGGGTCTTGGTATATGTGTTCTCTCTATTTCTACCTCTGGGAGAGAGGCATATTGGCTCTGCCTGGGTGACTCTAAACTGGTATGCTTTTCCTGAGGTCTGGTTTTCATTACTTTTGTATCCTCAGGCTTCCAAGTCAGCTGAGACAGAGATGCTCATAGAAAGGTCTAATGAAATGAATATGTTTGCTTCTAATTTAGAGTAAGGACATCCACGCCCTCACAAATCAAAACCACAGAAACATCCATTGCCCGGCAGCACTTTAAAAAAGAAGCATTTCTGAGGTTGTTCTAAGAAATACTGAATATACTCCTGAAAAGGATTCCATATCAAATCTTCTGGAGAATCTTCCATATTATATATCATTGTCATGGAATTTCATGTTGCCCATAGAAAAGTCTCTGAAGAGCTCTGCAAAATATGTTTGTTTAACCTTAATCCAGTGTTTTGTAAACTTGCATGTTGATGGAAATTTCTATGCATGGAATATCTATTATCATCATACACTTGGGAAATAGTAGGGTCAAGACTATTGGCTGGGAACAAAGAAGATCTGAGTTGTGGTCCTGGCTCTCCCACTAACGTGCATTTTTCACTCTTTTCTGGACTTAGTTTCTTAAACTGCAAAAGGAGAGGGTTAGAAGCAATGATCTAGAGAGAAAAAGGAACTACTGCCTACTCTGTGCCAGGCACTGGACATATACCATCAGGGCCTTGTGCATAGAAGGGCCCCATGTTTGGTTTAATATTCTACTGTTTCTCTCTTGAAATTCTTCATACTTTTTTTTAACAAGGGCCCACATTTTCATTTTGTGTTGGCCCCACAAATTATGTCGCCAGTCTTGTGTACTATTACATCTAATCCTCACATCAGTCTGTTGGGAATGTGAGTGTATTATTATCTATGATATATAGATATAGAAGCCAAGGATCAGAGAAGTTAAATAAATTGCTCAAGGTCATACATGGAATGATTAGCAGAGCCAGGACTCCAATCTAGTCCATCTAACACTAAAGCTTTTGCTCTTTCCACTAGATCAGCTGCCAGTGTAAACTCTTATCATTCTAAGAGTCTTTTGCTCTTCAAACTAGTACTAGATCTATGTTATTGTTCAAGTAACAGAATAACAGTACTGATCCTATACATATCTTAGTGAATATCTGGCTAGCTGAATTAGTGAGTGATGGACTAGATGACAGTGAATCAATGGCCAGATAGTAGGGAATGAATGGCTGTACAAGTTAGATAGACATGGACTCCAACAAACCTGTGTTTTTCATTTACTAGCCATATTATCTTGGGCAATCCATTTGACTTCTCTAAGTCTCAGTTGGGAGCTCTGGTAGCATAGTGGCTAAGACACTTGCCTGCTAACCAGACGGCTGGCGGTTCAAACCCACCAGCCACTCCTCGGAAGGAAGGT
>NW_006921661.1:7002113-7027556 GCF_000298275.1 Orycteropus afer afer | reverse complement strand
TTGCCCAACCTTCCTTCCGAGGAGTGGCTGGTGGGTTTGAACCGCCAGCCATCTGGTTAGCAGGCAAGTGTCTTAGCCACTATGCTACCAGAGCTCCCAATCAACTTAAGGTAATCTATTTGGTTTATTTGTTCAATAACAAGTGCAAGAACATTATATTTCTTTACTTTTTTTTCTAAATCAAATCAAATTAAATTTAGCTTCATCCCTACTTGCCAGGTTGGTGGGATATCCTATTTCAGAGCTCTTCTGGGAATCCAGAAACTCCGCAGCATATACAGTCTAGAAAACTACAGGAACAGTCTTCAGTCAAATGTGGTTGTTCTTAGTGGTAGAGATGTTCATTATCGAAGCAGGCAGGACCAGTTGGAGGGATCCCTTTGTTCCCAAGGAGTTCTGAAGGTCAGAAACATGGAATTGGAAACAATTATCTGTGACAGTTTTCACTGTTTTTGTTGTTAGGTGCCATCAAGTCAGTTCCAACTCATAGTGACCCTATGAATAACAGAATGAAACACTGCCCAGTCATTGCTATGTTTGAGCCTGTAGTTGAAGCCACTGTGTCAGTTCATCTAGTTGAGGGTCTTCTTTTTTGCTGACCCTCTATTTTACCAACTATGATATCCTTCTCCAGGGACTGATTCTTCCTGATAACATATCCAAAGTAGATGAGATGAACTCTTGGCATCCTCATTTCTCACTAGGAATTCTCAGTTCTCACTAGGAAAAATTCTAAACCTTCCATTCTAAACCAGACCACTAAGGACTCCTTCATGTCTCCCAAAGCCACATCTTGGTGTTCATTCTTCAACTGTCCTTGTAATCATCATTGTCAGAGATACTGCCCCTTCCTGGGCACTGTAGAACCCAACTCCACTCACCTTTAATCCTCAGAGCTTTTCTTCTCACAAACAACCCAACTCTGTCCCTTCAAGAATTTATATATTGGAAACAGAGACCTCTTAACTTTTTCCCTCTGGGACAAAGGAAGGCCTCAAACCTACCAAGGACTTACTGTTCTTCCAAATAAGGTAAAGATGAAAATTTTCTTTTAAATCTTTTAACTGTAAGTTCACAGCAGGGAAAAAAAATTCATTTAAGTCATTCAATTATACAGTATTCTCAAACCTTTTCATCTTGCATGAAGGCTCCTATGTATGACCCCCTTTTCTCCTGGCCACAATATTTCACGTGTAAGTCTATCTTTACAGTGAACCAGAGCAGCAGAGAGAAGTGGTGAAAGGAACAGAACTAACAAATAGGTTGGTGATTCTCTCCATTGCTGGTGAGAATTGTCACAACCAACTGTTTCAAATTCCACATTTCTGATCTTCAGAACCCCTTTGGAACAATGGGAGTAGAAAGTGGAAAAAACACAGACTTTGGAAGCCTCGATTTATGGGAATAAATTTGTATGTAATGGAACAGATGGCTTGGTGCCAGGGTATTGGAACAGGCTAGGACACTGCTATCCATGGAATAGGTGAAAAAAAGGAAACAGAACAATTTTTTTTGGTGCCTACGGCACTTGACTGCTAACCAGAAGGCTGGAGGTTCAAACACACCAGCCACTCCTTGGAAGGAAGATGGGACAATCTACTTCCGCAGTGATACTGCCTCGGAAACCCAAGAAGGGGTCACTATGAGTCAGGTCTGACTCAACGGCACATAATAACAACAACAACATGGTAGCATAGTGCCTGAGGCACTTGACTGCTAACCAGAAGGCTGGCAGTTT
Organism: Orycteropus afer afer; assembly: GCF_000298275.1. NCBI lineage: Eukaryota > Metazoa > Chordata > Mammalia > Tubulidentata > Orycteropodidae > Orycteropus > Orycteropus afer. Next base: position 7,025,818 of record NW_006921661.1, on the reverse strand, counting down.
AAACCCACCAGCCACTCCTCGGAAGGAAGGTTGGGCAATCTACTTCTGTAGCGATACTGCCTCGGAAACCCAAGGAGGGGTCGCTATGAGTCGGGTCTGACTCAACGGCACATAACAACAACAACAACAGATGATTATGCTGGGTGTCTGCCAGGTCAAGCACAAGATTTTGTGCACTGAAAGAGCAACAGAGCTATAGGCCTGTCGTGCTGAGCCCTCTAGTGGCTACTTGTTTTTATTCATTAACTTAACTGGCTGTTTTCTACACCGACAGTCTATCGCTGCTACAACCACTAACTGCTTCCACCTGTATCCTATCCTCCCTTCCTATATCATCATTGACATCAATTTTGAAAGAGGCTCAGTGCTAGGGAACAGTTCTTGAAGGAAAGATTGGATTCCTTGGAAACACTTTGAGGTGGAGAGTTGCATGCAGGTTTTTGGGGAAGTGCTCTTGAAAGATGCATCTGTAAGGAGATGTGGAAAAAGAAGTGGGCAGAGGGAGAAGCTGACTTACAACATAGTTACAACTGAAGACTTAGCTGATCCTACTGGGAGCTTTGGAACTGATATGATCCCTCAGAGCTGTCCTGAGATGATAGAGCCTCAGTACAGACAGTACAGCCTAGGCTATGTTGTAGTGCTGCATCAGTCAGTTGTTGACTATGAGCAGCCCTGTTATGGATTGAATTGTGTCCCTCAAAAATATGTGTCAACTTGGCTGGGCCATGAGTCTCAGTTATGTAATTATCCTCCTTTTTGTGATCTGATTTAATTATCCTATGTGTTGTAAACCCTCACCTCTATGATAGTGATGGCTCCAGGAATTGACAGAATACCCATTGAGTTATTTCAACAAACAGTGCTGGTGGCACTTACTCATATATGTCAAGAGATTTGGAAGACAACTACCTGGCCAACTGGCTGGAAGAGATCCATATTTGTGCCCATTCCAAAGGAAGGTGATCCAACAGAATGTGGAAATTATCAAACAATATCATTAATACCACATGCAAGTAAACTTTTGCTGAAGATAATTGAAAAATGGTTGCAGCAGTATATTGACAGGGAACTGCCAGAAATTCAAGCTGGACTCAGAAGAGAATGTAAAATGAAGGATATCATTGTCAGATGGATCTTGGCTGAAAGCAAAGAATACCAGAAAGATGTTTACCTGTGTTTTATTGACTATGCAAATGCATTCAACTTTGTGGATCATAACAAATTATGGATAACATGGGAATTCCAGAACACTTAATTGTGCTCATGAAGAACCTGTACGTAGATCAAGAGGCTGTTGTTCGAACAGAGCAAGGGGATATTGCATGATTTAAACATCAAGGTATGTGTCAGAGTTGTAGCCCTTCACCATGCTTATTCAATCTGTATGCTGAGCAAATAATCCAAGAAGCTGGACTATATGAAGAATAATGCAGCATCAGGATTGGAGGAAGAATCATTCATACCTGTGATATGTAAATGACACAACCTTGTTTGCTGAAAGTGAAGATGACTTGAAGCACTTACTGATGAAGATCAAAGACTACAGTCTTTGGTATGCATTACACCTCAATATAAAGAAAACAAAAATCCTCACAATTGGACTGATAAGCAACATCATGATAAATGGAGAAAAGAGTGAAGTTGTCAGGGATTTCATTTTACTTGGATCCACAGTCAACACCCATGAAAGCAGCAATTAAGAAATCAGGTATCATATTACACTGGGGAAATCTGCTGCAAAAGACTTCTTTAAAGTGTTAAGAAACAAAGATGTCACTTTGAAGACAAAGGTGTCTAACCCAAGCCAGGGTATTTTCAGTCACCTCATATCCATGTGAAAGCTGGACAATGAATAAGATTGAAGAAGAGTTGAAACCTTTGAATTGTGATGTTGGCAAAGAATACTGAAAATACCATGGACTGCCAGAGGAACAAGCAAATCTGTCCTGGACGAAGTGCCCTTGGGTATCCTTAGAAGCAAGAATGGCTAGACTTTGTCTCACCTACTTTGGTCAAATTGTCAAAAGGGACCAGTTACAGGAGAAGTATATCATGCTTGACAAAATAGAGGGTCAGCAAAAAAGGAGAAAACCCTCAATGAGTATTGACATGGTGGCTGTGACAATGGGCTCAAACATAGCAAGAATTATGAGGATGTCATACGACTGGACAGTGTTTCGTTCTGTCGCTATGGGTTGGAGTTGACTTGATGGCACCTAACAATGATATGAATGGGGCAGGATTAAAGGCAATTATGTTAATGAGAAAGGATGCAATTTATAAGATTAGGTTGTGTCTTGACTCAATCTCTTTTGAGATATATAAGGAATAAAACAAGCAAGCAGAGATCAGAGCCTATTACCACCAAGAAAGAAGAGCCAGGAGGGGAGTGGGTCCTTTGGACCCAGGGTCCCTGCACTGAGAAGCTCCTAGACCCAGGGGAAGGCCAAGACACCTGGAGATCTCCAAGTAATGCCGGGCCCACAGACTCTGAAAGGTGACGAGGACCTTCCCCTAGAGATGACACAGAAAGAAAGTCTTCCCCTTGAGCTAGTGCCCTTAATTCAGACCTCTAGCTTCTGAAACTGTGAGAGAATAAATTTCTGTTTGTTAAAGCTATCCACTTGTGATGTTTCTGTTATAGCAGCCTTAGGTAACTAACATACACCCCTTGGATAAGGCAGGCTCCTGTGGCCTACGGCAAAGCTTTGTGAGGAATGCAGCTATGAGCTGTCAGCAGGTGACATTTTCAGTAGCTGGGCGATGGGTATGTTGGCTCTGAGAAGAGGATTTGGAGAGAGCACCACCTATTAGCTGGCAATCCACATTCATGGGCTCTCAGAGCATTCTGTTTATACCTCTCCTTTGGCAGTTGCCCCTTGATTCAGGGGATACAGTCAAGAAATATAAATCAAGAGACAGAGATTCTAGTACAGACTTGTGTGACTTTAAGTACATCACCTAAATTATCCTGGCCGCAGGCTAGCATGAAAGCACAGTAACCATCCTTCACCACTTATATTTTGCAAAGTGCTCTCACATCCACTTTTAATTGAGCCCACTGGACCAAATTCTAGACCAAATAAGATAATGGAGATGAAAATACTTTGACGCATCATACACATGTGAGAGATTATGTAACACAATACTCATGAAAATGTTGATTAATTCTACTGATATTTATTGAACATCCTCTTTGTGGCAAGCCTTATCCTAGTTGATGGGGGTGTAAAGATGCATTAGACACAGTCCCTGCCTGCATCTTTGCATTGTTTCTGGAGAGGAAAGTAGACATGCCAAGAGATTACAATGCGATTTTTTAAATTATCATGAAAATTAAAATCATGGCAGAAAGGGAACATAGATGAATGAAAGAGACCTCCACCTATATAGAGGGTTTACAGAACTGCTTCATAGAAATAGACATTTTTTTTATAGGTAGAAAACCTAAAGTGGGTAAGATGATCCTTTGTCCCATAAAGAACCGGGTCATTATGTGAAAATCAGCATTATCCCACCTATGAAATAGGATACAAATAATCACCTCAAGAGCTTTTGTGAAATAAGATACAATGTAAATTGCCTAGCACAGTGCCTGACAGAGATGGTGGTTGCTCATCAAATAGTAGTATTTCTTCCTTTTTTTCTTTCTTGTTCATTAATTTCTGACTCTCTTACTCCCAGAACCACATCAGATCACGAAATGAAAGATGACTACATCCTTACATAACTGGCAAGCAACTGAGAATCATGACCCAACAACTTGACACATAACAACCATCACAGCCAGCACTACTTTTGCCTTCCAGCTCGTCATTCTTTACTGCCAGACATACGTTGTTAATGTGCAGAATAGTCAAATAGTAGATATTTTACTATTGTCATAAGTGCAAAATGTCAGATAAGGAGAAATCAACAAGTGAGGAGTAGGTGTAAATGAATGACAATCCAAGAACAGACTGTTGTCTGTAGCTGTCCCACAGAACTCCTTTTGAGATGTAGGTAAATAACCCCATCCTCTCTGCAATTGAATGAGATGTGCAATGATTCACATTAGATACTTTCTTAAGACTAAACCCTAGTCTTCCAGTAGATTCTGTGGCCCACCTCTCTGTTCCCCTTCAGGGATCAAGTAGAACCGTCAGAATCTCCTCCTTGCCTCATGACTTCTACCCCCAACCAAGATGAAGACAGGGCATTGTCCCAAAGTGTATGGGAATAATACACCAATTGGGACTCTTTTGGGTGAGGGTCCCTGAGTCCCTTCAACAGGAACCAGCTATAGTGGGGAGAACATAGGCTTTGAAATCAGATGAAGCTGTGTTAAAATCTAGACAGCTCCGTATATTAATATTAAACCAGCTATTTCACCTATGATCGTTTGTTTTCCCACCTATGAAATGAGATACAAATAATTACCTCAAGAGCTTTTGTGAAATAAGATAACATGTAAATTGCCTGGCACAGTTCCTGACAGAGATTGTGGTTACTCAGCAAATACTAGTATTTCTTCCCTTTTTCTTTCTTCTTCACTAATTTCTGACTCTCTTACTCCTAGGAGAGCATATTTCTCATAGTGTAACTACTGCCACAGATGCGTTCTCTGATTTTATCCAGTGAGATCAGGTTCTTGGTTTCTTAGTGGCAGCTGAAAGAGGATTCTTTTTGCTGTAAGAGGCTGGCTGAAAGCCTTGCTTTGTCTATCTCCCCTATATTAAACCAATATCTTAGATATTACCATTCCAATGAGAGGAGAGGCTAGACTCACCAGTACCAGGAGAAAAAAATATATAAAACCATACTCCCAAGATGTTGTTGTTAGGTGCTATCAGTTCCCACTCACAGCATCTCTATGTATAACAGAGTGAAACACTGCCCAGTCCTGTGCTGTTCCCACAACCTTGCTATATGCTTGAGCTCATCGTTGCAGCCACTGTGCCAATCCATCTCTTTGATAGGCTTAGTTATACCCACAAGCCTTCTCCAAAAAAGCAAAGCAAAACAAAACAAAAATCCAATCATGATCTAATCAGGGTAGTAACTCTTCCTCCTTGGCATGATTGTAGATGTTTTGACCTTGACAAGTTGTCTTAGTCATTTAGTGCTGCTATGATAGAATATCATAAGTGAGTGGCTTTAACAAACAGAAATTTATTTTCTCACAGTTTAGGAGGCCAGTGAATTCAGGGTGCTAGGTCTAGGGAAAGATATTTCTTCTTTTTCCACTCTCGAGGAGGTCTTTGTCTCTTTTTGGCATCTGTAGGCCTGGTGTTCCTTGGCTCCTTGGTGAGCTTCATGTGCCATAGCATCTGGTCCCCCAACTGTGCTTCTTTGCTTGTTTGCTCCTTTTACATCAAAAGAGATTGACTCAAAATTCACCCTACTCTAATACCATCTCATTAACATGACAAAGAAAACCCTATTCCCAAATGGAATTAAAACCACAGGTATAGTAGCATTTATAATGCATAATTTTTTGGGGGGAGGGGCACAATTCAATCCTTAACACTAGTCTTGAGAGAAAAGTGAGGAAAGCAGGGTGAAGACCACTAGCTGTTCACTGAAATCCGTTATCTCCTTCTTCCCTAGTAGTAGAGGCTTGGTTGGGGTGTGACTGCCCAGGTAGAAACGGCCTTTGCCAGGTCCCTTGCAGCCAGTGAGTGGAAAGCATGTTGACTAAGCACTGGGCAATGGATATGAGCAAAATACATGCATGTAGCTTTTGGCTCACTTGCTTAAGAATAAATCTCTGGTCCAGAGTGTCTGTTCTTTCTCCCTCCTCGTTAACCAGAAGTGTTTCCATCAGAATGACTTTGGAAACTACATGGTGAAGAGGGCAGTCATCATCCTAGCTCCCTAAATGACTGCTGAGAGCAGAGTTATCCACCTTCCTAGAACATCGGCTTCATGCTGTACTACATTGGATCTCCTAATCACATTCTACCAGATTATCATATCCCACCTCAAATCCCACCTCTTTTTTCAAGAAGCATTCCTGAAGAATTCAGAAGAAGAATTCAAGAAGAAGTTCTTGTCCATCATAATTAATATCTGTTCACCATATTTTCTGGTACTTAACTACAGGTACTTCCTGACTTACAGTGTATACATGTTACAAAGGACTGCATTTATGAGTCTCTCTTTTTGTAATCTTATCTTTATTATATGTACTACACACAATGTTGCACATGTAATTTGCTGTTATTCTCAGATGTTCAAAGATCAGATTTATAATGATACTGATAATAAAAGCCAATAATAATGAAAACTAAAAAAAAAAAAACCAATGCTGACTTACAGTAAAATCATTGGAATAGAAACCTGTTGTAAACCACCTGCATGCTGTTTCCTACTTGGTTCAATTTGGTGTTAAATATTGTTTTCGTTCTTTATTTGATGTATATTTCTTGTCTCTTAAATTAGAAGGAAATCTCCAGATGTGACACCCTGACTCTCCTCCTCTTTTCCCAAGCACAGCTGTAGTGGGTGCTGATGTTGCCCCACACAGGTCTCCTTCACTGACCTAGGCACCCACCTGTTGTGAGTGTTGACTGTCATTGTCTCAGAACTGCCCCCTTTTCCGGAGATTTGGCTTCAGCTGAATGTGAACATACCTGAGAGGCTGTGTGCCTCCTCCAGCAGTCAGCAGCCAATGACTGACTGACATGAGGTACAAAAAGATGGCCACAAAATATGGGACCATGTCTGTGAGCAAAATTGAACTTCCATACCAGTTTTACCCATAATTGCCAAAACTTGGAGGCAACCAAGATGTCAATAGATGAATGGGTAATCAAACTCTAGTACATCCATATAATGAAATACTATTCAGCAATAAAATGAAATGAGCTATCAAGTAACAAAAAGACGTGGAAGAACCTTAAATACACACTGCTAAATGAAAGAAGCCAGTTTGAAATAAACTACATACTGTATAATTCCAATTATATGTCATTCTGGGAAAAGCTAAACTATAGGGACAGTGAAAAGATCAGTGGTTGCCAGGATTTGCCAGGAGTGGGAGGGGAGAGAGATGCACAGGGCATTTTTAGGGCAATGAAACTATTCTGTTTGATACTACAATGATGGACACATGACATTATGCATTTGTCAGAACCCATGGGACTACACAACACTATGAGTAAACCCTAATGTAAAGTGGATTTCAGTCAATAGTAATGTGTCGATACTGGGCCATCAACTGTAACAAATGTATCATGGGCATACAAGGTGTTAATAGGGGCGAGGAGAAGAGGTGTATATGGGAACTCTGTACTTTCTGTACAGTATTTTCTATATATCTAAAACTACTCTAAAAAATGGTCTATTTAAAAAAAACTTTTTAAATTCAGCTTCAGAAAGCAGGCTGGAGCTAGTCTCCAACCAAGACCACTTCCTTGCTTTGCTTTCTTCCATTGTCCTGCCCTGCTAATAACTCCTAGCTGCCACCCTTCCTTAGAAAATTGCCGTCAGCTGATAGGAACCTTGTCACATGTCCCCCTTCTCCCTCTCTGCCAGGGTAGCCCACAACCAGTGTTAACTTTTATGGGGGTACAAAAGACAAGCCCTCTTCCTTAGTGGGCTATAATTCTTCCATGTGGTTGACGCCCCAGCCCCGTATAACACTCCCCTGGGGATCAGGCCAAAGCCAGACTTGACCTGAAACCACAACTTGTTAAACTCTTTTCCTTTCATATCTACTTCAGTCTCTCCCCTGTCAGTTTTTCCTAAAATGCACTCCCTCAATAAATGGCCTGCCTCAGACTCTGCTTCTAGGGATCCGGATCTGTGACCACTGGTGTCAACACTGTGCCATCATTTTCCTAAATCACCTTCTGATTCATTTTCTGGGCTTGTTCAGATCTATGCTCTGGGCTGTGTGTGCCATAGGGCTGTAATTGGGTTGAGGATGATGAGGGAGCTGTATCAAGGGCAAGTGGGCTTTTTTGTAAATAATATCTGATATATATGGTTGTTGTGAGGGTTTTGAGTTGATATGTGTAAAATGTATTACGATAGGGATTTCTTTGATCTTTTGTGTTCACTTATGTATGCCAAGGTGCCTGAATGAGTGCACGGCACATAGTAAAACAAAAAAACAAACTCACTGCTGTCAATTTGACTCTACTCATAGCGACCCCTCCTTGGGTTTCCCAGGCAGTATCTCTACGGAAGTAGATTGCTCAACTTTCCTTCCAAGGAGCAGCTGGTGGGTTTGAACTGCCAGCCTTCTGGTTAGCAGTCAAATGCCTTAGGCACTACGTCATCAGAGCTCATAGTAGGCATTCAATAAATAACTTTTGAATGAATGGTTATTGAAATTTTGTTTTGAGGGCTCAAGGCTATGTGCTGGGATCTAGCCAGCAGAGGGCAGAACCTGTTCAGGCAAAAGATCTGGGCTGATAGAAAAGGTGGGTTAGAGTTCCCAGACAATTGGAGGGAAAGAGGTAGAGCTGGAGGTGGGCTGAGGAGAATACCTACCTCATAGAGCATTAAAATTTTTAATTATTCTATCTTAAATCCTGGAATTTTATTTGGTCCAACCCTGGATGTGTGTAACGAGTAGAGCTCCTACTTTGTGATTTCAGTCGAATAAGTAGTTCCAGGCTCTCACATCCCTGGCATTGTTCTGGTGGCTGCAACTTGTTTGAACGTGTATGTTGTTGTTGTTGTTATGTGCTGCCAAGTTGGACCCGACTCATAGTGACCCCTCCTTGGGTTTCTGAGGCAGTATCACTACAGAAGTAGATTGTCCAACCTTCCTTCCGAGGAGTGGCTGGTGGGTTTGAACTGCCAGCCTTCTATTTAGCAGTCATGTTGTTGTTGTTGTTGTTGTTGTTATGTGCTGCCGAGTTGGACCCGACTCATAGTGACCCCTCCTTGGGTTTCTGAGGCAGTATCACTACAGAAGTAGATTGTCCAACCTTCCTTCCGAGGAGTGGCTGGTGGGTTTGAACCGCCAGCCTTCTGGTTAGCAGTCAAGTAAGTGCCTTAGACACTATGCTACCAGAGCTCCCCATAATCCTCTCAGTTGATCCCTTTTTTGTTTATGCTAATCCAAACTTTGTAACAATTGGGTTTCTGTAACTTGTAAGCAAAATAATTTTTATTACTAAGTCCCACTAGCATGAATGACTTTGTAAAGGGGAGGCACCGCCACAGATGGGGATAGTGAGGTTGTAGAACTCCCTGCTTTGCTGATCCACTTGTTTTCAACAGGAAGGTATTCTCTCCATATTTCTGCCTCCAAGGCTTCCCTTCCTTGTTTTGTTTCCTGTGGTACCTAATCTCCCATTCACTCTCCCCACTTAGTTCTGTCCTATCTTTTAAAGCTGAGTTCAAGTTCTACCTTTTCTGATTCCACTAGATCTACTCAATCTCATTTCTCAAACCTTATAGCATTCACCTGACCATTCTTATACTCGGCTACATTCCATATTTTATTTTGTTTGGGTTTGGTGGTTTCTAAAGCCCCATACAGCTGTAGCCTTCTGAATCCAGTGTTCCCATATGTTGTATCTTATTAAGCAGTTCCACCTCCTCCCTCAAGTAGAGATGAGTAAAGACAAAGACATATGGGGGCTCAGCACAGATTTGCAGAGAGTCAACATAATTGCTGATGGGAGCAAGTGTGTTTTGTATTCTCCATTTAGGGAAACAGGGAGCTGTGGTGGCATAGTGCTTAAGGCATTTGACTGCTAACCAGAAGGCTAGTGGTTCAAACCCACCAGGCATTCCTTGGAAGGAAGAGTGGGCAATCTATTTTCATAGAGATAAATTGACTTGACAGCAGGGAGGTTTTTTTTGGGGGGGGTGGTTATTCAGAAAACACATAGGAATTCATTTTTATTTTTTCAAAGTAGAAATAGTTTTTTTATTATTATTATGCAAATAACTAAGATTAAATAAATCAAATGTTACATAAATGTTTACAGTCAAAAGAGAAGATCACCCATAATTCTACTCCTGCGATAACTGCTATTAAACCATTCTTTCTGTTTTTGCTATGTACAAATATGTATGTTTCAATGGGGCTTTCTGAAGACCTTAAATTGAAATTTCTTAAATTGAAATCTGACACAGAACAATGAGAAGTACTGATCTAGGATTTGGAGCAAATGGCTTGTAAAGTCTTTACTTGCCACATTGCATGTACTACATTGAACCATTTGAAACTACGGATATTTACCTGTTTTGTGACCTACAAAAACAGCTCATTCTTATAGTTCAACCTAAGGTAAGTAAAATCTAGAAAGTCAGAACATAGGACCTTTAGAGACTTCCAAGTCTTAACTATTTTGTTATACAGAAGAGGAGAAAGGATCAGAGAGAGAAGGTGTCTAGCCCAAGGTCACATAACACATTAGTGATAGAACCAGGGCTTCAAATGAACCATGTACCTGCCTTTCACAATCCGCTTCTCTTACTGTCATCTTCTACAAGGAATGTGTAGCAAGGTAGCAGATTTCAGCTTGGTATCAGAATTTCTCATCATCAAAATGGAAGAGGCTGTCTTGGAGGGAATGAAGTCACATGGTCTGAGTTGGTAAGGGCACTGGAACATGACAGCTCAAAAGGCAGAACCATGGAGCTACGGAGCTAGTGAAGTTTGATATTCAGGGCTCCACCCTTACGTGGGCTCCTTCCTAAGACCTAGGAGGCTCTAGCAATGTATTGACATAGTGACATGTTTTTGTAATATTTGCAAAAGTTAAGATATTTTAAAATCCTTTTTCTTAAAAAGGCTAGATAAGCATCAGGTCCTGCAAGGCCTAGAACCACTCCTATGTGGAAGAGTTCTGGAAAGCACAAGACCAGAGGCTTAAGTTCTAATTATGGCACCATTTAGGCCCAAATGGGTAGAATGTTGCTTGCTCTGCTTACTTCACAGGAGGGTAAAATCACAAATGTTAAATGTGTTAAAAAATATAAATTTGTGAACAAATATAATCTATCCATGATGTAGGATATTCATTGCTGTTTCTCATGGTTGTTGAAGATAACACACAAAAGAGATGTCCTTTGTGAATCTTCCTGTTTCATATCCTCCAACCCTCACCCCTCAATATACTAACCATTGGACTAGTCTTTGGTCATTATCCTTGGCTATTTCTATGTTTGTTCATGAGGGACATTGTCTATAAAGTCTATCTTTGCTTGGAAAAAAAAAATCCTTATCCACAAAGTCTAGCTCTGTCAGCCCCTCCCTTCTCACCCCCATGATGACCTCCCTTAGCATTGTTTCTTACTGACGTCACAGATAGGGAGGGACACTGAGACCTGATATGGCCTATATGTGAGTTCTAGAGGCCTCAGAAGATAAGCCTCAAATGTCTTTATTTAGTGCCATCCTCAGCCTCTGAATATCAGATCATAGACACACGGTTCTTGATGTATACATGATAGGGGTCACTGCGCTTGTCCACTTTGCGGGAGCGGGTGTATCCCAGGATGAGGCTGCCCACTGTGACAGCAAACAGGAACATGACGAAGAGAATGTACATGTATGAATTGTCATCACGGCCAGGTAGGCTGGCCTGCTGTTCCTCAGTTTTGTTGTCTGGCCCCAGCCTTAGTCCTGGTCCTGGCTGGCAGAGCAAGTTGCTGTGGAATGTCTCATTTAGGGCCTTCAGCACAGCATGCAGACTCTTGTACCATGTCTCAGTCCCATTGGTAGTCTCCATAGCAACACAGATTGAAGGGAAGGAAAAATTGGAGGATGCTCTGATGGTGAGATAAAAGAGAAAGTATGGCTTCTGTTACCTGCAGCTAGAATGAGCTTCCCACTCCTCGTTATACGTCCTTCAGACCCCAGCTAAGTCCCTACAGCACAGTTTATTCTAACTACTGGCTTATTTGTCCGTCTTCTCCCTAGATACAAGCTCAGTGATGGCAAGGACTATGTTTCTTTTGTTGCTGTTAGCTACCGTTGAGTTGGCCCTGATTCCTGGCAATGCCACGTACAACAGGATGATTGTTGTGATCCACAGAGTTTTCACTGGTTGATTTTTGGAAGTAGATCACCAGGCCTTTCTTCTCAGTCCATCTTGGTATGGAAGTTCTGCTAAAACCTGTTCACCATCTTAGCAACACATGAGCTTCCACTGACAGATGGGTGGTGGCTGTGCTTGAGGTACATTAGTCAGGAATCACACCAGGATCTCCTGTATAGAAGGCAAGAATTCTACTACTGAACCACTATTGCCCCTTATGTCCCTTTTACTCAATGCTATGTACCAGCACAAGGAGCTCTGGTGGTATAGTGTTTAAGGCATTTGACTACTAACCAGAAGGTTGGTAGTTCAAACCCACCAGCCACTCCGTGGAAGGAAGAAGACTGGGCAATCTATTTCCATAAAGATTTACCACCTCAGAAACCCAAAGGGGGTCACTATGAGCCAGAATTGACTTGATGGCAGTGGGTTTATATATATATATATCAGCACATATGACAGCACTCCATAGGTGCTCAGTAAGTACTTGTGGAATAAGTCTTCCCTAACCATTGTAACCCATTTTGATCCCTCCTTTCTTTGAATTCTATAAACCCAAGAACTTCTGGCTAGAAGGACCTTATTGTTAGGTGCCATCAAGTTGGTTCCAACTCATAGCAACCCTGTGTACAACAGAACAAAACACTGCCTGATCCTACTATATCAGACAGTGTTTCACTGCTATTCATAAGGTTTTCAATTTTTTCAGAAGAGGACTGCTACATCCTTCTACCTAGTCTGTTTTAGTCTTGAAGCTCTGCTGAAACCTGTCTACCATGGGTGACCCTGTTGGTGTTTGAAATACCAGTGGCATAGCTTCCATTATCACAGCAACATGCAAGCAATCATAGTACGGTGAACTGAAAGGCAAGTGGTGGAGAAGGACCTTTGGTATTATTTAATCTAATTCTTTCCATTTTTCCCATTGGGAAGCTGAGGCCCAGAGAGATTAACAGAATATCAGAGGCAGAGCCAAGCTCTATTGATGGCTAGCTCAGTGTTCTTTCCACTTCCATGCTAGCTCACAGCAGGACTATGCAGCCCTATTAGAATGGCATCCATCAGAATTCTCCTTTTTTTTTTTTTCTACTCCATAAACACCATTTAGAAGATGTTTGGGAATGACTTAGATGTCTGCTAGATCATTTGACCTATCAAGCATCCTATGTCCTGAAAGCTCCAGGTGTTCCTAGCTATTAGAGGAAATTCTACTGGAAAGGAAGTGGATGGGGGAGCAACAGGAGGTTAATAAGTACTGGATGCATGGGGGAAGAGAGGGAAAGGTTTGGAGCTGGGGCAGAGGAAGTGAAAGGAGTTCTCAAAGTTTAGGGTTCTACCTGTTCTAGAGAGAGAAGACATATGTCACCATGCATCTCAACTATCCTACCTTCTAAAACAAAGTCACTTCATGCCTACCACATAACCAAAAACCAAAACCAAACTCACTGCTGTTGAGTCAGATCTGACTCATAGAGACCCCTCCTTGGGTTTCCGAGGCAATATCTCTACGGAAGTAGAATGCCCAGCCTTCCTTCTGAAGAGTGGCTGGTGGGTTTGAACCACCAGCCTTCTGGTTAACAGTCAAATGCCTGAGGCACTATGCCACCAGAGCTCCTTGCCTAGCACACAGAAGGTGATAATAAATGCTGCTTTTCCTTTCTCTCAGAATTGTTTAGTCTATAATATAGAAAAACAGTTTTCCATCCCAGCCTCTGGAAAACCAAAGGTCATTCTCTTTAAACAGGTTCCATACCCACTTGCTTCAGAAAGCCTTCATCAACTGCTACCCACCCATCAACCATGCTCTATAAGCTTTATCATCACAGCCACCCCTTTCTTCCAGCACTTATATACTGGACAGTGTGTGGCTGTCCTCATGTTATTAATAAGGGTCTCCTCAGAGCACATGCTCTGGTCAGCAGGTCTGTGTATTTCCCCCAGTCTAGGGGACTATCCTGAGCTGGGCTAGGTGCTCTCTTTCCCTCAGTGGTCTCCAGTAAAGGTGGCCATTTGGGGAACTTCTTAGTCCAAACAGTCAAGAGTTCATTGAATAGTTCCAAAGCCCTCCTTCATGTGAGGTAGGAGAAACCCATTATGTAGAACTGTCAATAAATCAAAGTTAACAAACATGATTATAACCATAATGGCTTTTCCCTGAAAAAGATTATAGTTAGTTCTGACTATGACAAACATTCATGAACTACTCTATGAGTGTAAAAGTTGAGGGACGAATATAAATAATACATTTATCCAGGATTTACATTTCATACAAAGGCCTTTCGGGTCTTCTGCCATCTAGAACTTGTGTTATTTTGTTTGGGCAGAAGGTGGGGAAAAGAATAAGGGCTCACGGAGTTAAGATCCAGAAGGCATAGGCTCTCATCTGCTACCCCACTGAGAAATTTCGGGCAAGCAAATTTTACATGTATCCCTTGTGTGGGCCAATAGAAAGCAAGAGCAGCACAACAGAACTAATGGTTCAAGGAATCATTCAGGCAATCATCATTTATAGAGGCTCACTCTGGGCCAGGCCCTGTGCTGAGAATTTGATGAGAATCAGACCCAGTCCCTGCACTTGGGCTCATCACCACCTCTACTACAATTCAGGGAAAAAGCCAGGAGGTACTGGTCTTAAAGAAAGAAGTGATGAATTCTGGTCGGAACTCAGAAAGTGATAGAGGCATTTAAGTTGGACCTTGGAGGGTTTTTAAAGGTAAAGAAGACAGAAACAGATGAGCAAAGACATGGCACCAGGAAAGTAAATAAAGCATTACAAAGAATGGAAAATATCATAAAAAGGTTGGAGTATAAGATATAGAGAGAGATAAAGTAGGATGTGGGGTACCAGAGACTGACAGGAGCCAGATGACAGAGGGCCCTGAGTGCCAGGCTACAGAATTAGAACTTTATCCTGTAGGTGTTGAAGAGCTGTGAAATAGTATTTTTGAAAGGGATAAAATGATCAGATCTGTGCTTTGGAAAGGACGCTGGCTGCTTTATGGGCGGGAGGGAACAAGAATTGAGGCAGGGTACACAGTTACAAGGGTCTTGAAATAGTTCAGTTGTCAGATACTGAGTCCTGAACTGTGGCAGAGGGGGTGGCAGGGTGGTAGGGGGTAGATATGAGGTGTGAAAAGCATTTTGGGGAGGGAATGGCTAATGTGACAGTTGAGGGAGGAAGGAGCCTCAGAGAGTTTGACAGGTAGATGACAATCTACCAGTGTCTAGAGGAGCCCATTTTGAGAGAAGTAAGTTAACTTGCCCTGTTTTGGCTTTCGTTTCCTCATTTGTCAGAAAAGATAATCTTCCCTGCCCTGCCTCCCTCAAGGGTTGCTATAAAGAAACAGTTTCATTATGCTGAAGAGAATTTAAGTATATATTTTTTTCATTTGGAAAAGCAGATATATAAACCAAAACCAAACCTATTGCCATCAAGTTGATTCCAACTCATAGCAACCCTATAGGATAGAGCAGAACTGCCCCCATAGGGTTTCCAAGGCTGTACATCTTTATGGAAGAAGATTGTCACATCTTGCTTCCGTGGCTAGTGAGTTTGAATCACCAGTTACCAGTCCTGTAGAATAGCTGGTGGGTTTGAACCACTGTTAGCAGTCCAGCACTTAACCATATATTCATGGAAAAAAAAAAAATACTATACATTGAAATGGCAGATACAATGAAGACTAAGAATTCTTTTTCTTAGTCCCCCAGATATTCTTCCCAGGACAGTCACTGTTACCAGTTTTGATATCCCAGGGAAGGGGCTTTAAATGACAGGACAGAGGGAGGGCAACATCAATTTGAAAACTCACCAAACAGCAGGAAATTCTTCTGGCTCTGAGCAGGCATAGCCCTAAGGCTCCTCAGCCCCTCAGCCCCTTCAGGATGTCACCATGCACATCTGGGGTCTCAGTCTTGATTTCAGGAGCTAGGGAGGCCCAGGGCTGGAATTGAGGAGAGGAAGCAGGAAAAAAAGAGAACCAGAACAAACTCAAGAACCCAGGGAGGATCACCCAAGGCCAGGCTCCAAGGGTTGTGCAATCATCTCACCCTGAGGGCTCTGACCCCGTCCCTTGTTCTCTTTCCTGCTGCAGCTAGTTCAGGCCAGCCCAGGGTTGCAACTGCAGGAACTGTGCAATGGCCAAGGGCTGTCTGATTGCCCACAATGCTTCAACTGGTTGGCTTCATGAGAAACCCCACTTTAACATGTGGATTCCTGCTCAGGAATCAGCTAATACTGCAACCAAAAACATTCCCTTTCTCGGGGGTACTCACCTGTTAGCAGGAGCTGCTGAAAGGCTAAAAGGGCCTCAAGACTCAGGGGTACGGTATGTGTGGTGGAATGGCAGTGGGCAGTTGGGTTTGGGTTGGTATTCTACATTGAAACAAATGATGTGCTACCCATCAGTCTGTTTAGATAGAGAGGGTATAAACATGCTCACAGAATTAACAAACTCTGTAGCATAGCTTTCTTGTAAGAATTAAAAGAGAAACTCATGCAGTGCCTGGCACATCCATAGATGGGGTAGTCATTTTTGTTTTTCTACAGCAGAAGCTGGAAGGCCCTTCAGAGTCTATCTCGTCTGAATGTCTTCACTTTACAGTGAAGCAAATGCAAACCCAGGGAAGTGTCTTGGTTTAGTTGCTACTCGTGTGATTTTGGGCATGTGACTTCCTTTTCTGGGTCTCAACTTCTGTCTGCATCTGTAAAATGAAGGGGTTTTATTTTACAGTCTTATAAAGTCCTAGTCAACACAGTAATCCATGAGGGTTAAATCATAAAACCATGTTGTGAGATCATGGATACTGGATAGGTTGGGGGGAGGCATTTGAGGGGCTTTCTAAAAGCTCCTAGAAGAAGATAGAAGATAGCCAATGCTGCAGACTTTTTCCTTGTGGGTTAAAATGCTGGGACTGGTCTTCTGACTGACACCCAGTATTCCAGCCTAGTTAAACTGAAGATCCAAACAGTTGACTTGTTCAGTCTTCCTTATAACACCTCACTTACAGTTTTTCTAGCCATAGACATAGATTCCATGGGGGATGAGGAGGCAATGTGGGGGACAGACAGGACTTTGAGACAGGGTTCAGTGAGGGGAATGAAGCTTCATGAAACCTTTCATCCCTCAGGCGCTCCTTCCAGAGCCTCTCTGGATAGACTAGGATATTTGTGGTGCTGACAAGAGGAGGAAAAAGGCCATAGTTATGTATCTTTAGACACTGGGTTGTGGTGGGGGTGAGTGCTTGGGTACAAAGGCATCCTGCTTGGGTCAGGAGGGGCTGAGAGCTGATGAAGGGACAGCCTGGTTTTCTACAATCTGCTTCTGGGTCCCGAGTGGGGGATAGGCAGTCAGCAACAGTAAGAATTTTGCTGCTTTTGCTGAGTTCCTTGGCTTCCCTCTCTAGGACAGTCATTGATTACAAAACTCCTCTGATGGGGGAGACAGAGCACCCACTCTGGGGAATCCCTGATTTCAAATAGGAGACAGACAAGTTAGGAAGGAAGGTGAGCAGTTAACTGACCAAACTGAAGGCTCTTTAAGGATTATCTAGAATCTGGATTTTGCACTATCCCTCAACTTCTCCTCCATTTTGTACATGGGGAAACTGAAGGTTAGAAAGGTGAGTGACTAATCCATGATGACATAGCTAGTAAATAACAGAGCACAGAGGAGAACCCAGGTCTTGGAAGCCCTGTTCATGTGCTCTCTCCACTACAAATGGCAGTATCCCTTCACATTTGAACTGCAAATCACACCAAATACAGCTTCCTACTGTCATGAGGCATCAATTCCTCTAACTCTATAACTCCTGCCCTTTCCACCTATTCTTGTGGAAGAACCAGTAAGGGAAGAAGTTAGTAAAATTTCGATGGGGAATTAACCTAATCTCCCATGGCTCCTTCTTTTGTCCCTTCTGCTCCAGACTTGCTCCTAAGAGCAAACAAGCCAGACACTTTCTTCCTCTACATTCTGTTTTTTTCTGTGTTCCCCACATTAATAGGTTCTCACTATTCTTGACTTGAACTTGCCTGGCCCCAAGGTCATTGTCCAAATACTCCTTGCACACCTCTTGCCTTTGCTCAGGCTGTTTTCTTAGGCAGCAATGATTTTTTCCTTTTTATCTGCCTGGTAAACTACTCATTCTTTAAGACCCATCTCAAATGTCACCTTTGTACACACTCCCCCAAGTCATCACCTTTTCCATCCCCTAGCCAGTTAGTCATTCCCTCTTGTCTGTTCTCAAATCACTCTGCACAAAGCTCTATTAGAATACTATGCTATACTGAAATTGAGATGTGTCTCAAATCTCATCTGTATGCTGTGAGGGCAACAACAAGTACTTCATACATTTCTCCATTCCCCAGGCCTACACACATAGCAGGCACTCAAGAATAAATGAATCAATGCCTCTTCCATAAGACCGCCCCTTCTTTAGCACACACATACACATTCATAAAAAGAGCTTCCAATACTTCAAAAGCAACCTCAAGGACAGGCCAAGAAACAAGGGAAAAACAAATTCCATTGGGACTGGAGAAAGAAAGGCTCAGAGCAAAGAACCTATCTCGATGAGGTGAGGTGAATCATAGGAGGAGGGATTGTAAGCTTCTTTTGAAAGCCCAGACACTGTCTGCACCTGAGCCCCTTTCAATCCAAAGGGCAAACATTCTTGGCCCCAAGACACCAGCAATAGCTTTGCAATCTCTTCCCTGTGTACCTAGCCAGGGTGTGGCCACACACACACACACACACACACACACACTTCAACTCTCAGTCACTCTGCTGACTGTGATCTTGTGTTTCAAGCATGGGTTTCAAGGTTCCAACCTTTGCTGTATGCTTGCTATGTGACTTCGTGCAAGGCACTTAATTCCTCAGAACCTCATCTGTAAGACAGGGGTAATTACCTCTGCTTTGCTTACCTTACCAGGGAACTAGAGGAGATAATAAATAGATGGGAAGGTGTTTTATACATTGCAAAATGTTACATAAACTAAGATAATTATCAGCCAGCCTGGTCATAAAGTTTTCTTCTCTGTCTCCATTCTTCGTCTTACCAAGAACAGTCACACCTACTGCCTCTATCCCCCCACACCTACCCCTGGTTGCTCTACCTCAGAAGAAGCTGGAAGGTTCTTACTATTCTTTTTGATTCTCAGAACACTTACATCCTTCAGAAGCTTTCCTTGTTTCCCACTGTGATTTTTCCCATAGTTCCTTACCATTTAAGGGTATCATTCAACAGTCCTGTAGCTGATGGAGAGCACACTAGAGTGAGAATCAAGAGACTTGGGTTCTTGTCTCTGTTTCTCCACTTTCTACCCCTGTGTTTTGGATGTCACTTCACTTCATTGCTCTGGGCCTCATTTTCCCCACCAGCTAGATGGGGTTGCTTATCTTGCATCCCTCTTAGAAGATATTTTGAGGACCCACCCATTAAGTTTATGAATAGGAATGTGCTTTGAGAAGTATGGAGTGAGTGAGAGGTGAAGAAAGTTGTTGGTTGTCATCTCAAAAAGCCAAGAAAATCTCAAAGTAGTTTCCATGCCTCCAGCATGGGCCTCTTCCATTTGGAGTTGACAAAGTGGCAGAATGCCAGTAGATAACAATTAGCTTATACATTTACAATACTCCTTTGTACAAGAAGTGGGGAGAGCCCTGGGCTAGGAGTGATAAGACTTGGGCACTACTTCTGCCTGGTCCCCGGTGTAACTGGGCAAGTCATCTCCCTGACCCTCAGTTTTGCCATATGAAATTGGTGGGGGGCAGAAAGGGGAGATTTAGAAGAGACGCTCTTCATAGGCTCTTGCAGAAGGACTGAACTCATTCATTTTTTAGATAAGACCTCCCCTGCCATCTGGAGTATGAGGGCAACAGGACCAAGAGGCCCATTTTACAGATGGTGACCAGGAGAAAAAGAAAAAAAAAAAAAAAAACAAGGCATAGAAAGGGTGGATGACTGGCACAAGTTGACACAATCTGTAAGCTAAAACCCAAGTCTTCTCACTCCCAGGCAAGACCTATATTACTTACTAGCTGCAGTAAATGACTCTGGGGGTTTCCAGGCTTTCCCTGGAAATGGGCAAATCAACTCCACAGAGCAAGTGGCTCCCGGGTCAAGCAGTAGACTGGCTCTGGGTCCTGAAGTGTCATTTCCGCGTGCGCACTCGCTGCGGACCCTCAGGTGTTCGCTTGCGTGTCTGTGGTGTGTAAGGAGAGTGGCAACAGTTTGGTGGCTAGCGTTAGGGAGCGCAAGCCTCCAAGGTTTCCAGGCGGCGAAAGCCAAGGAACGCAGCTTCCCACTCTCACGTGCTGCCTCGGAATTGCTGCGCGCTGAGCTCTGGGGAGAAGCGGCTGGGCATTTGAGCGGCCCCGCACCTCGGGTCCCTGGTACGCCTTAGACAGGGTAGGGGAGTAACAAAAAACCCTTGGAAGACTCCTCTTTAGTACTCCCAGCTGCAGCTCAGCTTTCACGACCCCGCGATTGCGCCTTACCTGCTTCTGGGCACAGCTCTGAAGGGGCGCCCATTTGCTCTTTTGGGCCCTTTGCTTGGGGGTCGCTCGGGGACTGCGCCCCACAGCACGCAACTGGCACCCAGCAATGCCTTGCGCCCTCTGGTTTCAGTGCGGGACCTGCGCTCCGCTCCTTTTTCTTTTCCCCAGGGCGTCGCCAACCCGGGCCCCGCCCGGCCTCCAGCACACCCACTTCTTGTCGAACTGGCTTCGGGCGCCTCCGCCCAGCTCCTTCGGCCTCACTGGTGTGTGGGCTTCTACCCTTCCGTCCCCCATAACGCCTGCTTCCTGGACATGAGAGACCAAATGTCTCTGGCTTCGCTTCTATTTTCCCGGCATGAGGCCAATATCCAGTATGCAAGGCTGAGCGCTGAGGTGCTGGTGGAATCAGGCTTTGTTCTTATGTGGCTGTGTGATGGTGGGCAAGTCACTGCTCCTCATTGGGGCTTGGTTTCCTCGCTGTAAAATGGATACAGTTCTGCAGGCATTGTTCAAACAATTTTTAGGGTTCGATGAGATCTCAGAAGCTAGAAGGTCACCGGAGAAGTCACCTTTTCTACAAACAGGATGCAGAGGCTCAGATTGGGGGAGGGACTTCCCACATTTACCAACAAGTCAGTGGCAGAGCTCAGGCTAGGTCTTCTGATTCCTTAGTAGATGTGCACCCCTCAAAGTTCAACACCCCTCACATGCCCTAGCCAACTTGTTTCCAGCCACACGTTGCTGATCTATGACCCAGAACACCCTTCACTTTCCTGCCACCAGGCCCTCAAGCTGTTGTGACACTTTAAGCTCCAGAGAAGAGAAGCAGCCAGGGACAGCTGGGAAATGGGGGCCAGGAGTCTGGCAGCAGGGAATGGACAGTGGCAGGGAGCAATGCTCTCCAGAGACCCTGTAGGGAGTCCTTGCCAAAGACCTTTTTAACCAGCCTGTGGCCTTAGAATAATTCATAACAAAGGCAGGCAGGCTGTCTTGCTCTCATACAAAGATCTGCATCAGGATCTCTGAGGCACATACCTTCAATTACAGTATCTCAGAATATATCTAACAACACAACGCAACGCACTGCCAGTGGAGTCAGATCCAACTCATAGCGACCCCTGGTAGGGTAGTGCCTAAGGAACTTGACTGCTAACCAGAAGGCTAGCAGTTCAAACCCACCAGCCACTCCTCGGAAGGAAGGTTGGGCAATCTACTTCCATGGTGATACTGCCTCGGAAACCCAAGGAGGGGTTGCTATGAGTCAGGTCCGACTCGACCGCACGTAACAACAACAACATTACTACGGACCTGCTATATGTTGGGCATTTAATACAAAATCCTAATCTTCATCAAAGCATGTTATTTCTGTTGTTACACACATTGACCCAGTTATTTCTTCTTTACAGTCAAGAGATCATCCCACAGGGAAGTCATCCAGACCACCTGGGCATGCTGTCTCAAATTTCAGTCTGCATAAGAATCACTTAGGGAGTTGTTTTAATAAACTAGACTTCCAAACTCTATTAAAAAATTCTGCTTCAGGAGCTCTGGATTGGAGCTTAGAAATCTGCATTTGTTTACAAGATCCTCAGATGATTCCATGCAAGTGGTTCTTGAGACCAGCCCTGAGGCAACAGCCCTGGCTCAGGGTTCCTTTCTAGAACCAATCCAGAGTCCTGTATTTACTCCATAGGACTATTTATCCAATTATTGATAACATTGACCACCTTATCTACTAGATTGTGAGTTCTTTGAGGGCAGGTATTTTCTCTTGTTCTAATAAAATTTTAGAACAATACACTTTTATCAATATTTTCAATATTTTCAATTGGGCAATTTTAAGATCACATCATCTTAGAGTTCCAGAATCATTTAGTTATAGAACCTGTGTTGGAGGCTCACAGCTTCTGTCAGTTGGCCCTATCTTATTACTCTCCCTCTCCCTGTTGTTGTTGTTGTTGTTATGTGCTGTTGAGTCGACCTGACCCATAGCGACCCCTCCTTGGGTATCACTACTGAAGTAGATTGCCCCTCTTCCTTCCAAGGAGTGGCTGGTGGGTTTGAACCACCAGCCTTCTGGTTAGCAGTCAAGTGCCTTACGCACTATGCTACCAGAGCTCCCTTCCCTCTCCCTAGATTCCTGTAATCACTTCCTTTCCTCTCCCCTTTAGGCCTAGGGGTGGTAATGAAGCCCAACTGTTTCCAGCTCCAAGGTACTTTCTGACCCCTTGTGGCTTTCTTACTTCTTGCCCATCACTTTGAGTAGAGCCTCTTCAAATTACTGATATGAGATTACTGTCTGTTTCCTGCCAGGACCTGACTGATACAGAGGCCCATCCTCTGTGCTCTTACATCCCTTTGTTCTTCTTTTTAACACAATACTTACCATTCTGTTGTAATTGTCTACTTTATTTGTGGACTCCACTCATAAAACATTAGCTCCTAGAGGATACTGAGCCATCCCCTGCACTAAGCCTAGAACAGAGTAAACACTGTAAGAATTTGTTAAATGAATAAATGAATCATAGGACAGGAGAATGTGGGACAGGCAAGTTCAACAGTCTGATTTTAAACCATGCAATATCCCCCCGTTCTGTTCTAGCAACTGCCTCTTGGTCTGTGTACATGTTTGGCATGAGCGGTATTGAGTGTTCTGGAATTCTCTTTCTTCACAACATTATCCATAATTTGTTATGATTCACACAGTCGAATGCCTTTGCATATTCAATAAAACACAGGTAAACATTTGGCTGAGCAAAGAATACCATCCTTCTGGTATTCAGAAGATCGATCTGACATCAGCAATGATAGCTTTCATTCCACACCCTCTTCTGAATCTGGCTTGAATTTCTGGCAGTTCCCTGTCAATATACTGCTATAATTGTTTTTGAATTATCTTCAGCAAAATTTTACTTTCCTGTGATATTAATGATATTGTTTGATAATTTCTCCATTCTGTTGAGTGACCTCTCTTTGCATTGGGCACAAATATGGATGTCTTCCAGTCAGTTGGCCAGGTAGCTATCTTCCAAATGTCTTGGCATAAATAGCTAAGTTCCTTCTGTGCAGCATCCATTTGTTGAAATGTCTTAGTGAGTATTCTGGGAGCTCTGGTAGCATAGTGGCTAAGACACTCGCCTGCTAACCAGATGGCTGGCAGTTCAAACCCACCAGCCACTCCTCGGAAGGAAGGTTGGGCAATCCTACTTCC
>NW_006921661.1:7000673-7001993 GCF_000298275.1 Orycteropus afer afer | reverse complement strand
GCCTTGTTTTTTGCTAGTGCCTTTAGTGCAGCTTGGACTTCTTCCTTCAATACTATTGGTTCTTGATCATATGCTACCTCCTGAAATGGTTGAATATCAACCAGTTCTTTTTGGTACAGTGACTTTGTGCATTCCTTCCATCTTCTTTTGATGCTTCCTGTATCATTCAATATTTTGCCAATAGAATCCTTCAGTATTGCAATTTGAGGCTTGACTTTTCTTCAGTTCAGTTCTTTCAGCATGAGAAATGCTGGTATTTCTTCCCTTTTGATTTTCTAACTCCAGGTCTTTACACATTTCATTATACTACTTTACTTTGTCTTCTCAAGATGCCCTTTGAAATCTTCTGTTCAGCTCATTTACTTCCTTATGTCTTTCATTCCCTTTAGCTACTTTCCACTCAAGAACAAGTTTCACAGTCTCTTTTGACATCCATTTTGGTCTTTTCTTCCTTTCTTGTCTTTTTAATGACCTTTTGCTTTCTTCATTTATGATGTCCTTGATCTCATTCCACAACTTGTCTGGTCATCAGTTATTGGTATTCAATGCATCAAATCTGTTCTTCAGATGGTCTCTAAATTCAGGTGGGATATACTCAAGGCCGTATTTTGGTTCTTGTGGACTTGTTTGAATTTTCTTCAGTTTCAGCTTAAATTTGCATATGAGCAATTGATGGTCTGTTTCCACAGTCGGCCCCTGCCCTTGTTCTGACTGATGCTATTGACCTTCTCCATCATTCCATCATCTCTTTCCACAAATGTACTTGATTTGATTCCTGTATATTCCATCTGGTGAAGTCCACTGTTTATGTTGTTGAAAAAAGGTATTTGCAATGAATAAGTTGTTGGTCTTAGAAAATTCTATCATGTGATCTCTGGTATAATTTCTATCACCAAGGCCATATTTTCCAAATACTGATGCTTTTTCTTTGTTTCCAAGTTTTGCGTTCCAATCACTGGTAATTATCAATACATCTTGATTGCATGTTTGGTCAATTTCAGACTGCGGAAGTTGGTTAAAATCTTTGATTTCTTCATCTTTGGTTTTAGGGTTGGCATGTAAATTTGAATAATAGTAGTATTAACTGGTCTTCCTTGTAGGTGTATGGATATTATCCTACCACTGGCAGCACTGTACTTCAGGATAGATCTTGAAATGTTCTTTTTGATGATGAATGCAATGCCATTCTGTGATAGTTGAAGATGTGTCAACTTGGCTGGACTCCAGTTGTGAGTGGTGGTTCCCATGATGGATCACATGACTGCGTCCTAAGCGGCCGGTCAGTCTAGGGGGAGTTTCCCCAGGGGTGTGGCCTACCTG
>NW_006921661.1:6995470-7000313 GCF_000298275.1 Orycteropus afer afer | reverse complement strand
GCTTCTACACGCTTGTGAGCCATTTATCTAAGATAAATTTCTCTCTCTCTCTCTTTCTCTCTCTATAAATATATATATATATACTTTTCTGGTTTTTGTGTTTCTCTAGAGAACCCAATCCAGCACACATTCTTCCTCAATTTGTCATTCCCAGCATAGTGGACCACATGATTGTCTGATTCAAAATGGCCAATACCAGTCCATTTCAGCTCACTAATGCCTGGGACATTGATCTTTATACATTCCTCTTTTTTTTTTTTTTTTTTTACAACTTCCAATTTTCCTAGATTCATACTTTATACATCCCACATTCCAGTTATTAAAGAATGTTGAGGTATATACACAAAAAACTTGAAAACAGGGACTCAAAGAGATACTTGTTCACCAATGTTTAATGCAGCATTATTCACAGTAGCCAAAGGGTGGCAACAACCTAACTGTCCCAACTGTTGTTTATGGATAAACAAAATGTAGCATATCCATACAATGGAATATTAGTCAGCCATAAAGAGCAATGAAGTTCTGATACATGCTACAACATGGCTGAACCTTGAAAACATTATTATAAAAATGGCATGGGGCAGCATTTGACTTCCTCTGACTTCACAAGGCAGGGAGGAGGATTAAGATCAAGACCAATGCCCAAGGCTGATTCTTAACTCAGAAGTCAGACATGCCTCCACTCTCCAACCTTTCTACTGATTCTGACACCTAACATCCCTCCCACTACACTCTGTACTTCTCTGCTGCATAGGAAGTATTGTAAAGTAATAAGAGACGTGCAGCTTTCCCTCTTGTTGTTGTCATGTGCTGTCAAATTGGACCCAACTCATGGTGACCCCCTCCTTGGCTTTTCCAGGCAGTATCACTATGGAAGTAGATTGCCCATGCTTCCTTCCAAGGAGTTTTCCCTAGGAGCTCTGTTTTGGTTCTCTAGTGACACTTTAACAAATACCACTAATAGGTGGCTTGAACAAACAGGGATTTCGTCTGTTACAGTTTAGGAGACTAGAAGTCCAAGTTCAAAGTGCCAGCTCTAGGGACTGGGTGAAAAGCCCCTCAACCTTGGGCTTCAGCTCTGCCTCTTGCTTCCAGCCCACTGAAGCTGAAAGCTTCTCTTAACTCAGGCAGCTGCTGACTACTGAGGCTGACAAACCCAAGGTCGACAAGTAAAATGGCACAGTTCCAAGATTACCAAACAACATGGCAGGCCACTAGTTCAGTCAAATGCATTAGGCACTATGCCACTAGAGCTCCCAGTTCAAGTCCAGAGACAGGTCCCAAAAACAGCAGCAAAAATGGCAGGCTGCTAAATGAAGACTCAGCTACATGCAGGGTATAAGAATGTCAAAAAGCTGCAGAGACCTTTCTCAAAGCTGTCTTTTTACACACTGGAAGCAGACCACCTTCCTAACACAGCTTCTCAGCTGCTCCAGTAGATTCCACCATGGGGTTGATTACCAGTCTCATCATGGGAAATAACTATATCCAATTGCCCAGCCACTCAAACCCAGACCCAGCCAAGTTGACACACAGCTTAACTACCATAGGTGGCTTAGTGGATAAGGCATTTAGCTGCTAACCAGAGGGTCAGCAGTTCATAACCCACCAGCTGCTCCACAGGAGGCAAATGGGGTGATTTTCTTCTATAAAGATTCACAGCCTCGGAAACCCAATAGAGGTCACTATGAGTCAGAATTGACTCAGTGGCAATGAGTTTGGTTTTTTGGCTTGAGCTTTCCCTAAGTTAAAATTGTGTGGTGGCTTAGTTGCTATAGTAACAAGTAAATGGCTTTAAAGAACAGAAATCTATTTTCTCACACCTCTGGAGGCTCAAAGTCCAAATTAGAATTTTGGCTATGTCAATTCTTTCTGTGAACCTCTCTCCTAGTTTCTGCTGTCTACTGGAAATCCTTTGTGTTCCTTTGCTTATAGATGGCTCCTCACATGTCATCTGTCTTCCATTTTCTATGTTTCTATATCTATTCTACTCTTCTTATAGTTCAGAAGTGATTAAGTTTAGGATCCACCCTACTCTGGAATTATTATTATTATTATTATTATTATTTCTTTAACATAATGAAAGAAACCCCCTATTTCCAAACAATGGCACATTTACAGGTACAGGGGTTAGGATTTCAACACATATCTGGGGGACACAATTCAATCCATAACATGAGTAAAATGTTATTAATATATTCCAGAAATTGTGTGAAGTTCTTAGAGATTTGCCAGTACCCTCACTGTGGTGATGCTACTTTGCTTAATATTAGACACCAACAGTATAGTGTTATGAGTCATAATTTCATTTTTTAAAAAATAAATTATTGCATGCCACAGAAACAACCAAATTTTCTTGCCAACTGCATTATCATCAACTCTTTTACTTTTGAGAATTATCAGTAATAAGTTAACCACAGACATTTTAAATATTTTGTCATCTACAGATACTTTTTGCTTTATTTTATGCTTCCCTCAAAACACTTTCAGGCCAGAGTGCCAGTGTTCAACAAAAAGTGATTTTCTCAGAGACCTAAGGAAAGGACTTTGCTTAAATAACTTTGAGACCACATCACTGGACTGAAGCAGGATTTTCAGAACTCTAGTGGAGAAGGTGCTATGATTCAGATTTAGGGAGGAAAAAAAAAAAAAAAAAGCCATGAACCATAGAAGTACATGCAGATAGATGTATATGCAGTTGGATGTTTCTGGAACAGACACTAAGCGATGCATACCTGTATATCTAAAACTGTGTACCTAAAGTTGTCCTCAGCAGCTGATGGTGGTATGGTGAAGCTGATGGATTTAAGAGACTGCTAACCCAAGATCAAGTGGAACAAGAATTACAGAGGACTGAATAAACTGATAAAAAATGATTATGGGTTTTGTTTGGAATATTGCTGACGTTTTAATGTTCTATTTTCTGGATATCTGGGACTTTCTCTTTAAAAAAAAAAAAACTATAATTCATAACAACTCAGTATACTACTCTTTTATCAACAGAAATTAAATAATCCCTCTAGAATATGGAAACTCTTATTGAATATTCTTATTTTAATGGCAATTGAATTATTTGCATTTGTTCAATAAGAATCTGTCCTCCTTGCTAACAATACATAATTGGAAACAAAGGTTATATAACCAAAGCTTTGACTGGAACGTATTTGAGAATGATGCTCACAAAATCAGATGTGATCACTTTTTTTTATTTTATTTTAATTATGTGCTGGAGACATGACTGGAGGTTGGGGTGTGAGCACAGGGCTCTTTCTAGTCTCCTTTTCTTCCTCTGTGAGGTCTGAGGGAAAGGGATCATCAGACACTTTTAAAGAACTAAAGTTGTCTTTATGAAGCTGCCATGGAGCCCAAATTGTAGAACACTTGACCAAAGTAAAATGGCTGATCCAGGATCTGGTCTCTTATCCTTCTTCACTTCTACTTCTTGCCAACAGACTGTTCAACCTGTATACAAATCCAAGTGTAACTAGGGTAGTTTGCCCTATGGTTAGTGAAGACTGAAGGTGCCAGCAAGTGGCCAGCATGTTCTCTTAGGGCTTTTTGATGCAGATTGCTATCACGGCCCATTGTATAAGAGGCTCTCAGGGAATGTGTAAGGGCGTTCCAAATTTTGGGGTGTTTGACACAAGTAAAATGGCTTACACAAGGCCTGATTTGAACTCCATTTTGTCCTAGGTGCTGCTTCAGTTTCTGAATTGGAGGGTAGACAAAGAAGTGGCAATTTGCGTTCAGGAAGAACGCGGTTGAAAGTAAATTAACTAGTGAGCATAAAGATGCTTACACAAAGAAAGTGCCTGGGCATGTCCTTAATGATTTTCTGAAAATAGCTAAGAACTTACATTAGCTAGCCATTCAGAATATTCTTTACTGTTAACTCCTGAGTTCAGCCTATATCTGTCCTTACGAAACAGTCACCCCTTGGATTCATAGTCTCCACAAGCTGGAAGTCTATGATTCCCCATTAAAATGTTCTTATGCTTTCAATAAATCCTTTTGCTTTATTTTAACAGAATTAGAGAGTGTTTTTCTCTACAACAAAGCCAGTGCTTACCAGGCCCTCCCAGAAAAACTGGCCTGGTCCCTGACTTACAGGTGAGTAAGGCAGGTCACTCCCTGGCAGGCCCAGGAACCTTGAGAAGAGGTTGTACACTGGAGATGTGCAAGCAGAGTTAATGCTCTTTGTCAGGGTAGCTCTAAAAGAAGCTAGCTGGCACCTGAGATCCCTCCCAGGCCCCCAAATCTATAGGTACTGCAGGTGAAGTCTGATAGCAAGTTCTTGGCTTGGCTTCCTGGCTTGGAGCAGCTTTTAAAAATCCAATATGTAATTTCTTATGAAAACTTCCAGCAAAGCAAACTTTAAAAAATATGTATGGTAAATTACCATTCTTACCGGAACTATGTAAATTTTGAAAAGCACCCTTATTTTGTGATTTAAAAAAAAATCTTGCTTGGAGATTATCTTTAAACAAAAGGAGGGTGATTGCAGAAAAAATTTGTATTTCAATAGAAAATTATAGCACACACCCTTGTAGATTATCAAATGCTAATCCTATTTATTCATTTTTGATATTTGAGGTATTTGCATCTCTTTGTAAACTACAAGTAACTGATCATTTTGTTATCCACCTGTACATTGGACTGAATTCTGTTATCTTGCACATATTGTCAGCCTTTACCAAATTTTTAATTCTTACAGTTTTCTTCAAATATCTGACTACTACTCTAAACTGGGAGCTCTGGTAGCATAGTGCCTAAGGCACTTGACTGCTAACCAGAAGGCTGGCGGTTCAAACCCACCAGCCACTCCTTGGAAGGAAGGTTGGGC
>NW_006921661.1:6985897-6995370 GCF_000298275.1 Orycteropus afer afer | reverse complement strand
AGGGGTCGCTATGAGTTGGGGTTGACTCGACGGCAAATAACAACAACTCTCTAAATTAGTTTTTAATTTATTATTATTATTATTATTGTGATTTGGGTGAAAGTTTAGAGAGCAACTTTACTAGGTTCCAATTTTTCTCCTACTGAAAACTAAAACTTAACTGCCCAGATCCTTATCAAGACTAGTTTGCCTTGCGTCTGGCCTTCCCCAGGATCTGAAGAAATACTGAGAGCTAAAGCCTGATGATGCCTTGATCTGTACATCACAGGAGTCAACACCACACAAGACAATTGCATGGGCTAGATTTCTCTCTGGACAAGCTACTGTCTGAGTCACTAAGGAAGCCTGGTAAAATCATCAGTATCACTAAAAACTTAAACATTTGAGTTTCAGGAAACTATGAGCAGTGGAGTGCATAAATGAAAGATTTTCATCTATCAACTTCTTAGACTTTAATACAAACTTTTATATTAATGTTTTTCTTTTCCATTTATCTTTTAATGTTTGGCACTGAAACAACTGACCTTTGCCACCACCTCTCTAGATGGTTCAACTGATTTTGCAGGAACAGCACCAACAAGAATGAGTCCTCAGGAGACTATTGCTTAAACCCTGATTTTCCCTAATCAAGAAATTTATAATTTCTCTAGGTTGTTCAACCATGAATGAATATCATTAGTCTTAAGCAAAATGGAGGACTGACAAGGTTGAATTTTACTGAAGCCCTTAGTTAAAAAAATCCCTCACTCATTTGTGTCTTATGGAGGTTTACTACAAACAGCTGACCAAGGCAGATTTAATGATCTCTTTTTTTGGGGGGGGGGGGTGGGGGGGTTTGTTTGTTTAAATAACTTTAGAATAGGCTTTTCCCTTCCTTGTGTCCCCAACTTTCCTCTTTCCTTTTCTCTCTTCCTGGGTCCTCCAGGATCCATGTAGCTTTATCATGAGAAAACATTGTGAACAAGATAGCCCTAATCTTAGTAAATCACTGGCCTAATCCACTGTCCAGTCCACCTAACTTTCCTTCTTCCTACTGCAGTGGCCCCTTGCACCACTGCAATTCCTTCCTCCCTTTCCTTACTTAGTCCTTTATTCTCTCTTGTAATATTTTTTTGAATAAAAACCATCCTTGCCTGTTTTAACATTGATTTTTTTTTTTTTTTGACACCACCCACTTGTTAAGGGCCTCCAATGGCTTCTTTTGCTCTTAAAAGGTTATCTAAACTCCTTATTATAGCCTACATGACCCTCTATGATGTGTTTGTCTCCAGCCTTCTTCTTCAACTCAATCTTCTATCAGTTCCCTTGCTCTTAAACTGCAGTTGTTCAAACACCCTAAACCCATTCTTAATCTAGGATCTTCTTTCTACCTTTAATACCTCCCTCCACCAGATTGTATCATGGCTGTCTCCTTCTTAAACCTTGAGGTCTGAACTTAAAAATGAAAGGCATTCCCTGATGAACCTAATATCTAAAAGAAGTTTCTCCACATTCTCTCTTGGTTCTATAAGTTTTCTTCATAGAACTGAACCCAGTTTTCCATTTACCTATTGCTTACGTGGGGTCTGCCTTTCCCATTAAACTGTAAGCACTATGAGAACAGGAACTAGGTATATCTTTTCACCAGAGTATCCCTAGGGTCAGGAGCTCTGGTAGCATAGTGGCACTTGACTGCTAACCAGAAGGCAGGCGGTTCAAACCCACCAGCCACTCCTCGGAAGTGAAGGTTGGGCAATCCTACTTCCGTAGTGATACTGCCTCGGAAACCCAAGGAGGGGTCGCTATGAGTCGGGGCCGACTCGACGGCAAACAACAACAACATCCCTAGGGTCAGGTCCCTGGGAGGCTTCAACAGTTGCTGCTTGAGTACTAACCTAAAGGTTGTAAAGGGGCATTCAAAAACGGAGGTACTTGACATAATTTAGGGGGCAGACTCCAGTGCAGCTCAAATTCTATCTTTAATTAAACTTTGGCTTATCCAAAATGCCCCTTTCTGCCTTTCTGCTTAATTCCTATTAAGAGAATAGCACCTGTGATTTATCTACTTAATGACATGCAACTTTTTGTAGAACTTTAACCACCCTCAGCAAGCAATGGAGGGTTTTTGAAGAAATATTGTCAAGATGGTCACAGGAGAATGTCTGTGCAGCATGGCCTAAAAAGAATGTATACGTAGATATTTCAGAAAAGCTGTTTGTTAGAGTGGCTCCAAGAAGTCTATGTTAGAAAGTAAATCAGCTACCTTATAAAATTTTAACTTGCTATTGTCCTATGTCTATACATAATCCCAAGCCCCCATAATTGTGGTCATGTACTCCCTCCCCCACTTTTCTGTATAAAAGCTCACCTCTCCCTTAGAATATTGGAACACTTGGTACTTTGATTTTGTACCCTGTGTTTCCTGGTTCAAACTCTATTTTCCACCTCAGTAAAATTCTTCTGATTCTACAGAGCAGACTTTTTACTTTTTGACAGGGTTGGCAGTTCTAACCCACTCAGTAACACCACAGAAGAAAGGACTGGCAATCTTCCATAAAAGCCAAGAAAACCCTGTGGTACTCAGTTCTCCTCTGTGATACATGGGCTCACATGAGTCAACACGAACTCAACAGCAATGAGGTGTTCTTTGATTTTTGTCCCCAGGATGTAGCTCAATGTCTGTTTAGTAGGTGAAGGGAGAAGGGTTGGGAGGTAGGGTGAGTGTGGATGGTGTCTGTCAGCAGTCTCAGAAGCCTGAGTCATGAAGGGAAATAGTGTGAATCACTAGCGGAAGTTTAACGGTCACATCAAGTTATTTTATTTCATTACTCATCAGGCTCCTGTGCCTGTGTCTCTGTGATCTTGTCTCCTCTTGGCCTGTCAGTCCAACCCCCACTGATGCTTTATCTTCTTGCTCTGAATTTTACCCTCTCTTGCAACTGCAGGTATCACAGAGCAGTGAAAAGAACACTGGAAGGGTGGAGGGGCTGTGTAGTATCAAGAGACTGATTATCTCAGTGACCTCTTCCCCTATACCACCTGCACACATGCTGTGTCCTAGGAAACAATGTAGCACAGTGGTCAAGAATTTCTGTGGTCCAACAAAGCTGGGCTTGAATCCTAGCCCTGCCATTTATTGGCTGTGAGACCATACCCTTTCTGAGTCTTAGTGTCCTCATCTGTAAAATGGGGATTAAAAGATCTGTTTTCTATGGTTTTATGGATTATAATAAGATATTATTTGTAAAGTACTTCCCATAGTACCTGTCACATAACAAGTGCCCCATAAATAAAGCTTGGAATAGGCTGCCCTTGGCAGGAGTAGGCTTCTCATCACGGGGGGTGTATAAGCAGAGTTAATGCTTTTTGTCTAGGTGGCTCTAAAAGAAGCCTTCTAGCTGGCTTCTTGCTGAGATCCCTCCCAGGCCCCCAAATCTGAAATTCTTACAGCCTGGAAGTCAGTTTGCACCCCCTTCTCTCTCTTCTAAACTCTTCTCTAAGGAGAATGCTATATACTTCTCTCTGTGTTTCTTCTCATTGTTGTCAGGTGCTTTTGAGTTGGTTCCAACTCATAGCAACCCTATATACAACAAAATGAAACACTGCCTGGTCTGCACCATCTACAGTTGTCATGTTTCAGCTCATTGTTGTAGCCGCTGTGTCAATCCATCTTGTTAAAGGTCTTCCCCTTTTTCGCTGACCCTCTACTTTACCAACCATGATATCCTTCTCCAGGGCCTAGTTCCTCCTGATAATATGTCCAAAGTATGTGAGATGAAGGCTTGCCATCCTCACTTCTAAAGAGCATTCTGGCTGTACTTTTTCCCAGACAGATTTGCTTATTCTCTTGGCGACTGCCACAGTGCTTTGAATGTTCTTCAACAACACAATTCAAATGCATCAATTCTTCTTTGGTCTTCCTTATTAATTGTCCAGCTTTTGCATGCATATGAGGTGACTGAAAATACCATAGCTTGTGTCACATCAGTGACATCTTTGCTTTTCAACACTTCTGCAGCAGATTTGCCCAATGCAATATGTCACTTGATTTTTTTAAATGGTGATTTGGGTGAAAGTTTACAGAGCAAATTGATTTTCTATTCAACAATTTATACACATTTTGTTTTGTGACATTGACTGCAATCTCCACAGTGCAACAGCATTCTTACTACTTATTCCCTGTGTTTAACAGCATTCTTACTACTTATTCCCTGTGTTTAGCATTCCCTTTCATCCTTCTTTCCTATCCCTTCCTCCTTTCTGATATGTATCTCCAGGCAAATGCTGCCTTTTTGATCTTATATGGTTGATTGTTCTATGGAGTGCTTACCTCACTAGTGTTATTGTTCACCTTAAAGACTTACCTATTCTTTGCCTGAAAGTTTTGCCATGGGGTGAATTCAGTTACAGGCTTGAAGGGTGTCTAAGGGCCATAGTATCAGGGGTTCTACCAGTCTCTATCGGACCAGTAAGTCCGGTCATTTTTACGATTTTTAGTTTTGTTCCACATTTTTCGCCCACTTTATCCAGGACCTCTTATTGTGATCCCTTTTAAAGAAGTCAACAGTGGGAACCAGGCACTATCTAGTTCTTCTGGTCTCAGGATCATGGAAGCTGGGGTTCATGTGGTCTGTTAGTCCTTTGGAATAATTTTTTGCTTGTGACTTTGATTTTCATCCCTCTTCTTTGCTCCGAATTTGGAGGAGAGGGGTGTCACTGATGCTTCCATGGACGTTGATTATGGATCTAAGTAAAATGAAATCCTTGACAACTTGAATATTTCCTCTGTTTATCATGTTTTGTTTTCTTTATGTTGAGGTGTAATCCATACTGAAGGCTGTAGTCTTTGATCTTCACCAGTAAGTTCTTCAAGTTTTCATTTTCAGCAAGCAAGATATGTCATCTCCGTATCACAGGTTGTTAATGATTCTTCCTCCAATCCTGATGCTGTGTTCCTCTTCATATAGTCCAGCTTCTTGGATTATTTGCTCAGCATACAGATTGAATGAGTATGGTGAAAGGATAACCATGACACACAC
This sequence comes from Orycteropus afer afer, assembly GCF_000298275.1. Taxonomy (NCBI): domain Eukaryota; kingdom Metazoa; phylum Chordata; class Mammalia; order Tubulidentata; family Orycteropodidae; genus Orycteropus; species Orycteropus afer. The sequence continues at coordinate 6,990,352 of NW_006921661.1, read as the reverse complement.
TCCTCCTGATTTTAACCACACAGTATCCCCTTGTTCAAATGACTGCCTCTTGGTCTATGTACAGGTTCTGCATGAGCACAATTAAGTGTTCTGGAATTTCCGTGCTTCACAATGTTATCCATAATTTCATATGATCCATACAATTGAATGGCTTTACTTAGTCAATAAAATACAGGTAAACATCTTTGACTGAAGTTGTCAAAGATTTCATTTTACTTGGATCCACAATCAACACCCATCGATAAAGTCAAGGTATCAGGCATCATATTGCACTGGGGATATCTGCTGCAAAAGACCTCTTTAAAGTGCTGAAGAGCAAAGATGTCACTTTGGGACTAAGGTGCACCCAACCCAAGCTGTGGTATTTTCAATCACCTCATATGCATGTGAAAGCTGGACGATAAGGAAGACCAAAGAACAGTTGATGCTTTTGAATTGTGCTATTGGTGAAGAATATTGAAAAGACATAGACTGCCAGAATGAACAAATCTGCCCTGGAAGAAAAACACCTGGAATGTTCCTTGGAGGCAAGAATGGACAGATTTCATCTCACCTACTTTAGTCATGTTGTCAGAAGGACCATTTCCTAGAAAAGGATATCATGCCTGGTAAAGTGGGGGTTCAGAGAAAGGGGCAGACTCTCAACAAGATGGATTGACACAGTGGCTGCAGTGATGGGCTCACGTATGGCAAGCCTTTTGTGGATGGTGCAGGACTAAGCAGTGTTTCATTCTGTCATACATAGAGTGGCTATGAGTCAGAGTCAGCTTGATGGCACCTAATAACAATAACAAAAAAACATCTTTTTGGTATTCTCTGCCTTCAACAGTAGCAATGATATTCATTTTTTCCATGTCCTCTTCTGAATTCAGCTTGAATTTCTGGTAGTTCCTGTCTAGGTACTGTTGCAACTATTTTTCAGTTATCTTCAGCAAAACTTAACTTGTGTATGATATTGTTTGATAATTACTGCATTCTGTTGGATCACCTTTCTTTGGAATGGGCACAAATATGGATCTCTTCCAGTCAGTTGGCCAGGTAGCTGCCTTCCAAATTTCTTGGTATAAATAAGTTAGCACTTCCAACACTGTATCCATTTCTTGAAACATCGCAATTGGTATTCCATCAATTCCTGGAGCTTTGTTTTTTGCTAGGAGGTCTGGTGGTGGTGTGCCTAAGGCATTTGACTGCTAACCAGAAGGCTGGCGGTTCAAACCCACCAGCCACTCCTCAGAAGGAAGATGGGGAAATCTACTTCCATAGTGGTATCACCTCGGAAACCCAAGGAGGAGGTCACTGTGGGTCAGATCTGACTTGATGGCAGTGAGTTTGGGCTTTTTTTTTTTGGTTTTTGTTTTTTGCTAATGCCTTCGGTGCAGTGTGGACTTCTTCCTTCAATACCAAAAGTTCTTGATCATATGCTACCTCCTGAAATGGTTGATTCTCAATCAAATCTTTTTGATACAGTGACTCTATGTATTCCTTCTATCTTCCCTTGATGCTTCCTGAGTCATTCAAGGACTGACAGGTACCTCAGAGATTAGAGGCCTCACACTTTGGGACACAGACCCAGAGATGGTAAGTGGTTCCTCCAACATTGCACATTTGCTGTTGTAGCCAATAAATATACCCAATAAAGACAATAAATACACAGGAATCAAATCGACTACATCTATGGAAAGAGATGATAGAGAAGCTCAATATCATCAGTCAGAACAAGTCCTTACCTTTTGGGAATATGACCAAAAAAAAATACATATAAAATAATGTATCTGGGAATTCTGGTAAGATGGAGGAATAGGCAGACAAGCTACACAGACCCTCTTCAACATAGAAAAGAGAAACCAATTGACAGAGATACAGAAGATAATCCTGGAGCCTTGAGCTTTGAAAGGACGTATACAGAAGTGGATGTGGCACCCACTAGTGGAAAAACTTGAACAAAAACAGTGATTATGGAGACGGTTGGAGCAGTGGACTGTCAGCTACTCTGACGGGACCAACAGCTGGAATATTTCCAAGTGGTGTTGGGACCTGAGAACTGACCTAAAGATCAGTCCTGGTCACAAAGGGCTGCAGGGACGACTGCACTGGTGGCCTATGACTAGGACTGGAAATAGCAAGGAGGGAGACAACCTGAGCTGTGGACTTTTGGCTCTCCAGAGGGTGCAGCCATTTTGAATGTTTGTAAATGGTAGCCATTCTGGATATTTAAAGTGACAGAGGGTGCAGCCATTTTGAATGTTTACTAACGGTGGCCATTTTGGATATTTAAAGTGACAGCATTCTCATTTGGATTCCAGGGACCTAAGAATAGGCTCCGTTTGCTAAGGACAGCAGGGATGTATGGGAAGCTGACAATGGGAAAGGAGATAGGTGGTGAGTGTATAAGTGCTGTCAACTAGCAAACAGAGGAGGACAGCACAGTACCCTACTTACATAGATAACATCCAATCACAACAAAGAAAACAAAAAGCATGGGCAAGTCACTCAAACATAGAATCACCAATTCAATATAAACACAAAAACGTCACAATGCCTCGGAGACAACAGAGCATCACAGTCCACACAATGAAGCAAGATAAAGCAGGAGAAACAAGGGACCAGGATACAGACACAAAACACATCCTTGAGGAGGATGCAGCATTGGAACTCTCTGATAAGAAATTCAGAAGAATTATATTTAGGTACTTTCAATGAATTGAAAGACAGATCAAAGAAAACACTGACAAAATTGAAGAAAATACAGAGAAAACCCTAGAACAATTTCAAAAGACAATATAAGAACAAAATGACAAAATAAATGAAAAATTAGAAATGATACAAAATCTACAGACAGAAATCCAGAAAATTAACACTAAATTTTCAGAAATAGGTAACACATTGAATGGGCAAAGGAGTAGAATTGAATCAATGGAAGACAAAATTAGTGAGATTGAAGGCAAATACCTCAATACTTCTTTGGAAAGGAACCAATCAGAAAAAAGATCAAAACAAAATGAAGAAAGCCTAGGGTTCATGTTGAATACTATCAAAAGAAATAACCTAATATGTGTAATCAGAATTCCAGAACAGGAAGAGACAACTAAAACCACAGAAAAAAATGTCAAAGATTTTGTTGGAAGAGAATTTTCCTGGTATGATGAAAGATGAGAATATATTCATTCAAGAAGTCCAACAAACCCCAAACAGGAAAGACCCCAAAAGAAAATCACCCAGACATATCATCATCAAACTCACCAAAACCAAAGACAAAGAAATAATCCTAAAAGCAGCATGGGAGAAATGAAAAATTACCTACAAGGGGCAACCAATAAGACTAAGCTTGGATTTCTCAGCAGAAACCATGCAGGCGAGAAGACAATGTTGTTGTTGTTATGTGCCATCGAGTCAGACCTGACTCATAGTGACCCCTCGTTGGGTTTCCAAGGCAGTATCACTACAGAAGTAGATTGCCCAACCTTCCTTCTGAGACAATGGGATGGGATATATAAAACCCTGAAAGAGAAAAATTTCCAACCAAGAATTATATACCTAGCAAAATTGTCCCTGAAATATGATGGTGAAGTTAGGAGATTTCCAGATAAGCAAAAAGTAAGGGAATCTCTTAAAACCAGACAAATCTTACAAGAGATGCTAACGGGAGTCTTTTGGATGGACAATGAACAACAGCAAACAACAACTGACCATTAACACACATGATGACATAACCCAGAAACCAACCCAGTTATAGAAGTATCCAAAGTAAATAAGCCTACAAGCTTGTAAACAGGGAACTAGAGACATCAATTGACAAATGAGGATAACTACAAACCAAAAAGAGGGAAAAATTGTATAGTTACAGAACTTCTAAATGGTAGAGAAGTCAAGACAACTACAAGATATAATGGACTGTTCTAAACTTGGGAAGAAAACTATAAATCATAGGGTAACCTCAAAGAGAAATGATAAGCCTTCACATCAAAATAAAAAAGAAGACCAACACAAATATTTAGCAAGAACTAAAACAGTAGCAACAAAAGAAGTGATGATACGATTCATAAACAAAATAAGCTCAGCACAGAAAATTATATGGAATAAAGAAATCAACACCATGAAAAAGCACATAACAAAATGACAGCAACAAATTCATACTTATCGATAATTACATATCTGGCAAGGGACTTGTTTCTAAGATTTATAGAAAACTCCAACACCTAAACAGCAAAGGGATTAACAATCCAATTGGAAAATGGGCAGAAGACATGAATAGATGCTTCACCAAGGAAGATATTCAGGCAGCCAGCAAATACATGAAGAGATGCTCGTGATCATTGGCCATCAGAGAGATGCAAATCAAAACAACAATGAGATACCATCTCACCCCAGCACTGATGGAAAGATTCAACAAGACAGAAAATAACAAATGCCGGCGAGGATGTGGAGAGATTGGGACTCTCATACACTGCTTGTGTG
>NW_006921661.1:6978412-6985502 GCF_000298275.1 Orycteropus afer afer | reverse complement strand
AATCACAGAAGGACAAATATAGTATTAGTTTGCTGTTGTGGAGGGTCAAGGAAAGGTTTATATATGGAGGAAAACTTTCTTTGTTGTTTACCAGGGGTGGGAACACTACGAAAAAAAAAATGCATTGACCCATGTCACTTTAGTTTTGTGTATTTCACTGTACATAAAATATATTTCAATAAAATGCACTTTAAATAATAATAATATATCTGTGCTTTGCTTCACAATAATCCAGAGGGAGGCAAGAAGTCATTAGAGGTTTAGATAAAATAAGATTGGTCATGAGTTGGTGATTATTTTAGCTGCAGGATGGGTACATGGGAGTTCATTGTTGTACATTTAAAATGCTTTATAATAAAAAGTTTTAAAGACGAAAAAGAGTTCTAAGATGCTGGAACACTTATAATGTAGGCATTTCTGTCATATATTGCTAATGAGATTGTAAATTGGTATAGCCTTTATAGAAGACAATATGCCAATATCTATTGAAAAAAAAGGTACATATCAGAATATCATTTTTAGAAGTCCTGTGTGTATACTTACCATGTGTGAAGTAATACACAAACACACACACAAATTCACATATGGATACTCACTGCAAACTTGCTTGTAAAAGCAAAAGATTGGTCTAATTACCTAAGTGTCCTCAATAGGGAACTATTTAAATAAGTCATGGTAAATCCATTCAATGGAAGAACATGTAGACACTAAAAGAATTATTGTTTTTATTCATTATTACTCAATTTTACGCACCAACCACCAAAGCCAAAGATGAGGAAATTAAAGATTTTTACCAACTTCTGCAGTCTGAAATTGACCAAACATGCAATCAAGATGTGTTAATTATCACTGGTGACTGGAATGCAAAAGTTGGAAATAAAGAAGAATCAGAATCACCAGTAGTTGGAAAATATGGCCTTGGTGATAGAAATAACACTGGAGATTGCATGATAGAATTTTGCAAGACCAACGACTTATTCGTTGCAAATACCTTTATTCAACAGCACAAATGGCAGCTATACACGTGGACTTCACCAGATGGAGTACACGGGAATCAGACTGACTACATCTGTGGCAAAAGGTGATGGGAAAGCTCAGTATCTTCAGCCAAAACAAGGCCAGGAGCTGACTGTGGAACAGACCATCAACTGTTCACATGCAAGTTCAGGTTGAAGTTGAAGACAATACAAGCAAGTGCACAAGAGCCAAAATATAACCTTGATTAAATCCCTCCTGAATTTAGAGACCATCTAAAGAACAGATTTGATGCATTGAACACCAGTGACTGAAAACAAGAGAAACCGTGGGATGACATCAAGAACATCATCCAGAAGGAAAGCAAAAGTTCATTAAAAAGACAGGAAAGGAAGAAAAGACCAAAATGGATGTCAGAGAGACTGAAACTTACCCTTGAACAGAGAGTAGCTAAAGCAAATGGGAGAAATGACAAGATAAAAGAGCTGAACAGAAGATTTCAAAGAGCAGCTCGGCAAGACAAAGTCAATTATTATAATGAAATGTGCAAATACCTGGAATTAGAAAACCAAAAGGGAAGAATACACTTGGCATTTCTCAAGGTGAAAGAACTGAGGAAAAAAATTAAGCCTCGAGTTCCAATATTGAAAGATTCTGTGGGCAAAATTTTTAATGATACAGGAAACATCAAAAGAAGATAGAAGGAATATACAGAGTCACTGTACCAAAAAGAATTGGTCGATGTTCATCCATTTCAGGAGGTGGCATATGATCAAGAACCAATGGTAATGAAGGAAGTCAAAGCACCACTGAAGGAATTAGCGAAGACCAAGTCTGTAGGAATTGACAGAATACCCACTGAGATGTTTCAACAAATGGATGCTGCACTGGAGGCACTCACTCGTCTATGCCAAGAGATTTGGAAGCCAGCTACCTGTCCAACTGACTGGAGGAGATCCATATTTGTACCCATTCTAAAGAAAGGTGATCGCACAGAATGTGGCAATCATTGAACAATATCGTTAATATCACACGCAAGTTAAATCTTACTGAAGATAATTAAAAAACAGTTGCAGCAGTATATTGACAGGGAACTGCCAGAAATGCAAGCTGGCTTCAGAAGAGGACGTGGAATAAGGGATATCATTGCTGATGTCAGATGGATCTTGGCTGAAAGCAAAGAATACCAGAAAGATGTTTACTTGTGTTTTATTGACTATGCAAAAGCAATTGATTGTGTGGATCATAACAAATTATGAATAATATTGACAAGAATGGGAATTCCAGAACACTTAATTATACTGATGAGGAACCCGTACATAGACCAGGAGGCTGTCATTCAAAGAGAACAAGGGGATATTGCATGGTTTAAAATCAGGAAGGGAGTGTGTCAGGGTTGTATCCTTTCACCATACTTATCTGTACACTTAGCAAATAATCTGAGAAGCTGGACTATATGAAGAAGAACATGGCATCAGGATTGAAGAAAGACTCATTAATAACTGTGATACACAGACAATACAACTTTGCTTGCTCAAAGTGAGGATGACTTGATGTACTTACTGATGAAGACTGAAGACTACAATCTGTAGTATGGATTACACCTCAATATAAAGAAAACAAAAATCCTCACAACTGGACCAATAAGCAGCATTACAATAAATGGGGAAAAGATTGAAGTTGTCAAAGACTTCATATTACTTGGTTCTACAATCAACACCAATGGAAGCAGCAGTCAAGACATCAGATGACATATTGCACTGGGCAAATCTGCAAAAGACCTCTTTCAAGTGTTGAAGAACAAAGATGTCTCCTTGAAGACTAAGGTGTGCCTAACCCAAGCCATGGTATTTTCAATTGCTTCATATGCATGTGAGAGCTAGACAATGAATAAGGAAGACCAGAGAACAGTTGATGCTTTTGAATTGTGGCATTGGCGAAGAATACTGGAAGTACCATGGATTGCCAAAAGAACTAACAAATCTGTCCTGGAAGAAGTGCAGTCAGAATGCTCCTTGGATGCAAGAGTGGCCTTACTTCATCTCACCTACGTTGGTCATGTCAGAAGGAACCATTCCTTGGAGAAGGATATCATGCTTGGTAAAGTGGGGGGTCAATGAAAGATTGACTGATACAGTGGCTGCAATGATGGGCTCAGGTATAGCAAGGATTGTGAGGCTGGCACAGGACCAGGCAGTGTTTCGTTCATAAGGTCGTACATAAGGTACATAATGTCACTATGAGTCGGAGACAACTTAATGTCACCTAACAACAACAACAACAAAAAGAATAAAGATGCTTTTTAGGTACTGATCTGAAATAATCTTCAAGTGCAAGATTGTGTGTATAGTAATATTCTACTTTATGAAAAAGATACTTATTTATGTATAAAATATCTCTGAAGTACATAAACCAGACATCATGTAGGCCTCTAAGGAAGGGTTTACAGGGGAAAATGATAACAGCAAAGCTTAGATTTCAATGCTCCTATTTTATACCTCTTCAATTTTATTCCATGTACATGTACTGCCTATATAAAAAATCCTGAATAAAGTTTTCAAAGAAATAAAAACAAAATTAAGGCATTCGAAAATATAATTACATTTGGGAAAATGTTTGTAATGTTTTGTCTGGTTAAAAAAGTATATAAAATTTTATCCATATAATTAAAAGTATATAAAAATATATACTCATGTTCAAGTTCTGAAAACACACAAATAAAAAAGAATATTAGGCAAGAGTGCAAATATTTTACTTTTTCTTTAAAACATTTAAAATGTATTAGAATACAGGGTATGGTATATGTATGGTAAATCACAGCTTGGCCAAAACATACTAGATTTAGATCACAAAAATCTGATTTCATGCAAATTTTCAGACAGAAGCTTTTTACATGATATGAGGTGCACCTGGTCATACTGCCAGAGCTGGTTCTGTTCAGTTTTCTGCTAGCCTCACCAGAGGAACAAGATGCTGGACCAGTAACTGCAGTTAGTCACATCCTCATCCTCTGCACTCCTTCACTGGACTTAGGACAGTCTGTTTGTTTATGGGCAAGAGTCTCTAAACAAACATGAACAGCTTTCTCATGTTGGGAAAGCCAGGGTGTTAGATATCCTTCTTCACACACACAACTTCCTTCCTTGAAAAAGGGCCACAGTGGGAAACCGGAGATGAGATCTGTCCAGAGAGGAAAAGAAGTCAGGAGTGTGCAGTAGTGGCCTGACTCGAATCCACAGGACCCACCTCAGCCAAACTCTAGTCTCTGCTCTGCGTCCTCCGGCTCTGCTACCCGCTGCCCACCTACATTTATAATTCATTGATCAGAACAAGTGATGTGGCCTCACCCAACCACAAGGGGGCCACCAAGTGCAGTCCTGCCATGTGCCCAGAAAATGGAAAGCCAGAAATACTTGGTGAACATTATTAACTATCATTCATCTACTGCAGGATGTCTGTCTCACACACCCTTCTGAAGCAGCTATGGAAGAGTGGAAGCTATGGAAGTGACTGGGAGCCAGAAGATGGGATGGAACCCTAACTCTGCCCCTTACTAACTACGTGACTTCCGACAAGTCATTTAGCCAATCTGAGCCTGTTTTCTCATCTATCTTTCAGGACAGCTGGATGACTGAGATAGCTTATGCTGTCTCATTTTGCAACCCCACACTTACTGCCTCTCAGTCACCTTGGCCTGCTCCTAGTAGTATACCATGTCTCACATTGTTGTTGTTGTTGTTATGTGCTGTCGAGTCGGACCCGACTCATAGCGACCCCTCCTTGGGTTTCCAAGGCAGTATCACTACGGAAGTAGATTGCCCCATCTTCCTTCTGAGGAGTGGCTGGAATGTCTCACATTAATCGGCCCTATATCCTTTTCTTTCTCTCTTCTATTACTCATTGTGCCCATACTCCAGACCCATACATTCAACTCATTCTTGGCGCTCTCTGCTTGCATCTCCCACAAGTGTCTCAAACTTGATTTATCTAAAACTGAACTCAGTATCTTCCTCTCCAAACCTGGTCTACATCCAGTGTTCCCCATCCCAGCAATACTTCCAGCATCTACCCAGTTGCTCAAGCCAGAAATCTGAGGGTTTTCCTTGACTGTACCCCAACATCCATGGCTAGCAGCAGCAGCAGCCATTTTTTACCATGTGACCAGGGAAATATAGTGGAAGCCGAACTGAAGCAAGACAGAATGAAGCAAACACACAGAGAGAAGCATGGCAGAGCCAGAGAGAGGACTTCCTGGGTTTCTACAGGACTTCATACTTTGATTCTGTTCTTGAGCCCAGTTGTAGCCCCACACTTGGATTTTATAAGACCCCAGTACCTTTTCCAATAAATCCTCTCCTCTTGTTTTTATTGCATTTGGTTTTATTGCATGTTAGTTTGTATTGGGTTTCTATACTTGCAAATATACCAAAAAAAAAAAAAAAAAAAAACCTCACTGCTGTCAAGTCAATTTGACTCATAGCAACCCCTCCTTGGGTTTTTGAGGCAGTATCTCTACGGAAGTAATTGCCCAATCTTCCTTCTGAGGACTGGCTGGTGTGTTTGAACCACCAGCCTTCTGGTTAGCAGTCAAATGCCCTTATGCACTACGCCACCAGAGCAAATATAAGATCCTACTTCTGTAGTGATACTGCCTCGGAAACCCAAGGAGGGGTCGCTATGAGTCAGGTTTGACTCGATGGCACATAACAACAACAACAATTAAGATAAATATATTGTATCAGTCAGGATAGGCTAGGTTATGCTGTGGTAATGAACAACCCCACATTTCAGTGGCTTAACTCTACAATATGTCTATTTTAGGACAAGAAGTTATCTATGGTCATTACAATCCTTCAGGAAGCAGTCACTATATTTAATGTGGTTGGTCACTGTACCTGAGAGAAAGAGAAACTCTAAAGGGTCTAGCACTAGCAAGTCAAAGCTCCAGTTCAGAAGTAATAAATCACCTCCATTTATAACTAACTCATTGACCAGAACAAGTGATGAGGCCTCACCCAAGCACAAGGGGGCCACCAAGTGAAATCCTGATATGTGCCCAGAAGGTTGAGAGCCAGAAATATTTGGTGAACATTAATAAATACCATTCATTTCCTGCTGCCTATTTTATGCCTGGCCTTGGGCTAGGGGCCCGGGACACAGGAATGAGTAACTCATGGCCCTTTCTTAAAGAACTTATCACGACTCAGTGCAGAGCCAGTGCTATGGCACAAGTGTCCATACTCTGGTGTCTCTAGAAGAGGGAAGGTCTAGACTAGGATCACCAACTGAAATGTCCATCAAGAAGGTAGTGTGGACTGGTGGGGAAAGGGTTGCTACAGCAAACTGGAGAATGGAATTTAAAAGATGCAGCCATTTCTCAGCTCCAGCCAATTGTTACCTGGCAGAAATGATGGCCTAGCATTTTCATGTCTCTCAAATTCTCAAAAGAAGTTAAAAAAAAAAAAAAAAAGTGAAGATTTACAATTTCTAAATGTTGGCAACTATTAAAACCTAAATGCATGCATATGTGCATATAAATAAATATGTACATCCATCCATCCTGGCTAAAGAGAACATATCTGGGGCAAATTTAGGGGCCCTAATATATGGCATAAATAGACTATCAAGCATAACCCAAAATGCACAAACAGCAGAAGAGAAACTAGAGGAATGGGACCTTTTAAAAATTAAATTTTTATGTGCTTCCAAAGACTTCTCCAAAGAGTCAAAAGAGAACCTACAGATTGGGAAAAAATATTTGGCAATGACATACCTGACAAGGAACTTATCTCTAGAATTTATAGAAAACTCCAACACCTCAATAACAAAAAAGACAAATAATCCAATTAAAAATGGGCAGAAGACATGAATAGACACTTCATCAAGGAGGATATTCAGGCGGCCAGCAAACATATGAAGAAATGCTCACAATCATTAGCCATTGTTGTTGTTATGTGCCATTGAGTCAGACCCAACTCATAGTGACACCTCCTTGGGTTTCTGAGGCAGCATCACTAAGGAAGTAGATTGCCCAACCTTCCTTCCGAGGAGTGGCTGGTGGGTTTGAACCGCCAGCCTTCTGGTTAGCAGTCAAGTGCCTTAGGCACTACGCTAC
>NW_006921661.1:6966081-6978032 GCF_000298275.1 Orycteropus afer afer | reverse complement strand
AACCAAACTATGGTACATACAATAATGGAATACTATGCAACCCTAAAGAATAACCTAGAATCTACAAAACACCGCATAATGTGGATGAACTTGGAGGACATTATGCTGAGTGAAATAAGTCAATCACAGAAGCACAAATATTGTATTAGTCCATTATTGTAAAAGTCAAAGAAAGGTTTAGATATGGAAGGAAATTTTCTTTGTTGGTTACCGTGGGTGGGAGGGAACAGGAGGGAACACTGTTAGATAGGTAGAGATAAGTATTGATTTGGTGAAGAGAAGAGCAATGCACCAAATGTGAGTGATCAACTCAGTGGTGGTATTGAGGAAGAGGAAGACAGAGAGAAGTATGTGGGAGGTACAGATAACAAAGATGAACCCTTCTGCACATACAGTACTGCATCGTCAGTGAAGGCAAACATGGGTATACAGGTGGATAGATGGGTGGACAGGCTGGACTATTAGGTATGTCTATGAAGCAGAGAGTGCACCCAAGACTGTGTATAGGGTTGGCAGACAATGGTCCTATAACTGTATTTGTATGATCTGAATTCCCAGGTGTATAGTAGAGCTGACAAGGGACAAGGCTGTAGTCACTTCTTGGTCACAGCCAAATACCCAGAGAGAAGGAGTAGTTGAACCTGTGGGCTCGGGACCACAGTCACAGGGGACATCAAGCTCAATTGGCATAACATACTATACAAAACATTGTTCCACCTCCTACTTTGGCGAGTAGTGACTGGGATCTTAAAAGCTTGTAAGCAGCCATCTAGATGCAACAATGGGTCTCCCATCCAGAGCAAAGAAGAATGAAGAAAACCAAAGATTCATGGAAACAATTAGTCCTAGCGACTGATACCCCATGCGATCTGAAGCCTATATGACTATGAGACCAGAAGAACTAGATGGTGCCTGGCTACCACTGTCAACCACTCAGAGGGGGATCCATGTAGGAGATCCCAGATAGAGAGGGAGAACAATGTGGACAAAACTCAAAATCATTTGGGAAAAAAAAAAGGGGGGGGGGGACCAGGTTTGCAGGTCTGATAGAGCCTGGTGGAACCACTGAGACTATGGTCCCTACCTGCCCTTCAGGTCTGGAATTGAACCCACACCTATGGCTTCCAGCCAAACAAAAGACAGGCATGTGAGTTGAACATTTACTTGAGGTAGATATACTCCTTGAAGAGAACAGTCATGGGAGAAAGAAGGGCTGTTTATGCACTGGGGGACAGCACAGGAGGCAGGAGGGCATGGAGGGGTGCACACAGGGAAGAGGTAACTATCAGGAGAAAGTGGGAGGGGAGCTGTTGCATTGTGGTAAATTGTAGTCAATGTCACGAGACAAAGTGTATGTGAGCTGCTGTATGGAAAGTGAATTTGCTCAGTAAATTTTCACTCAAATCATAATAAATAAATAAATAATATAAGGGTGAAATAAATAGGAAAACAATCATGAAAGTAGGCAGTATGATGGCAGCTATTGAATAAAAAGAAAGGAAGATGAATGCTGATAATGAATATGGGGATTCATGTGAGAAGAGGACTAAGGTTGAATGGCAGAAATATCCCTGAACATTCCCCTACAACTCCCTTTCCACCCCCATTAACTCCCCACAACTCCCTTTCCACCCCCAATTAATCCTCCACAACTCCCTTTCCACCCCTAGTAACCCCCCACACAACCCCCTTCCCACGCCCATTAACCTTTTATACATTTTTCCAACCAAAGCACCTCCATTATTCCTCTCTGTTCTGTTTAAATGAAATAAACCTGTATGAGCTCTGGAAAAAAAAAAAAAAGAGAGAACATATCTGCAGGCCAGCTCCAGCCTAGGAATGCCAGCGTGTTCCCCTCAGTCCAGGATAAGGTGGGGTGTGATGATTTACCATGCTCTGTGCTAGTTTGTCCACACTAAGAGTGCTGTCCTGGGCTGTGGGTGCTGCACTTAATGGGACACAACTAAATGAGGCCTGGTCCAGAGGCAGGTAAGCAGGATAGGAAAGAGACTGCAAATAGTTCAGTTGTACTTAGTATTTACTAATAACCTTCTATATGTCAGGCCAACTACCATGTGCTAGACATACAGAGGGAAACAGACATAGCTCAACCCTTGTGGAGCCCACTGCCTTGAGGGGAGGTTAAAGGAACTGGGATAATTTCCACAGAGAAGAAAGCTCATGGAGGACAGTGATGATAATAATAACGATATTTACTGAGTATTTACTCTGTGCCAACACTATGCTCAACACTTTATCTGCAATTAATTCTTCCCATACTTTGAGGTAGATACTGTAACTGTCCTTGTTTCATGTGGTGCATTTGAGGCTAAGGAAGGTTAACTCAGCCACTACACCGTGTAGATGTATTCTCTGTGGTCCAGAATAATGGGATAGGCTGTCGAATGTGAGAATATGCTTAAGAGGGCATATTACATAGTAGCCGGCACTATCAATGAGTGCTGAGTAAATGGTGGTTTCTTTCTCTGTCATTGAAGGCATTCACAAACAGACTGTATGATTAGGGCTGCTAGAGAGGGAGGCCAAGTATCAGATGGGAACACTGTGCACAGCCTTCCAACCATGAGAATAGAACTCCACTCTTCCTGGAATAATTATTTCCCTTCTTGGCAGTACTACTCCAAGGTAATTATCAACTACATTTTACCCCCTGTATCCTGTGAAATAAAACAGCAGTGCTTGCTCCATGGATGGGAGATTAAGGCCAAGAAAGGATATGAGCCAAATTATGGGTACACAAACCAAACCATCAATCAACTAATACTGACTGAGTGTCCATGGCAGGTAAAGTACATCGTTCTGAGCTCTAAGTCAGTATACACAGCAGGAAAGAGCATGAGAAAAGGGCTTCTACCTGGGATCTAGTCCTGGCTTTGGCACCGATTTACTATGTGACCTTGAGCAAGTTTCTTCCTAAACCTGGTCCAGAGGCAGGTAAGCAGGATAGGAATCTCTGTATAATGATAAATAATAACGTGTAAAGTCCCTTTCAGCTTCAATAACTGATATAAATCATGCAATGAGTCAAAAATCAGACCTCAGATGTGGAAGGAGTCACCTTTATTTCACAGCAGTCAGTGAGGCCACAGAACCCTGGGAGCTCAAAAAGACTTTAGATACGATATTCTCTAAGGCTACTCTAAGGAGCTCTGGTGGTGTAGTGGTTAAAGCAGTTGGCTGCTAGCCAAAAGGTCAGTGGTTTGAACCCACCAGCCACTCTGCAGAAGAAAGATGAGGCAGTCTTCTTCTGTAATGATTTACAGCTTTGGAAACTCAATGGGGACACTAGGAGTTGGATTTGACTTGATGGCAGTGAGTTTGGTTTTGGTTTGACAAGGCTACTCTACCTAGTATGGCAGCTACCAGTGGCTGCTGAACACTTGAAATGTGGCTAGTCCGAAATAAGGTATGCTGTCAGTATAAAACACACAATAAATTTCAAAGACTTAGTATAAGAAACAGAATGTCAAATATCTCATTAATAATACTATTATATTGCTTTACATTGAAAATATTTTGGATATACTGGACTACAATTATAAAATAATTATTAAAATTAATGTCATTTGTTACTTTCTGTGTGTGTTTGAGCATCTTTTCATGTGCTTATTGGCTGTTTCTATAGCTTTTTTAAATAATTTTTTTTATGAAAATATATACACCACAACATACACCAACTCAACATCTTTTTACTTTATGTGGCTACTAGAGAATGTAAAATTTCAATGTGGTACATCATATTTCTATGGGACAGCACTGGTCTAAAGGGAAACTGAAGCCTAGAAAGGGTAAACAACTTGTTCACAGACTGTAACCACAGTGACCTGATTTCTCATTCAGCGCTCTTTCCACTTTAATAGGCTATGGAAGCCAGCCTCCAAGATGGCCCCTAATGATCCTCAACTTTTGTCACCCTCATGTATGTAGTCCCTTCCACACCAAATAGAGCTAACTCATAAGGATACTGCAGAAATGACTGTGTAACTTCTAAGGCTGGGTCCTAAGACTTTGGCTTCCACCTTGTCTGGGATCAATTGCTCTAAGGAAAGTCAGGTTCCCTGTCATGAGAACATTCAAGCAGCCTTATTAGGAAGTCCACATAATAAGAAACGAAGGCTTCCTGTCAACAATCAACACC
Source organism: Orycteropus afer afer (assembly GCF_000298275.1). Taxonomy (NCBI): domain Eukaryota; kingdom Metazoa; phylum Chordata; class Mammalia; order Tubulidentata; family Orycteropodidae; genus Orycteropus; species Orycteropus afer. The sequence continues at coordinate 6,973,873 of NW_006921661.1, read as the reverse complement.
AACCAGGCATGTGAATGAACCATGATGGAAGCTGATTCCCCAGCCTCCGTCAAGCCTTCAGATGACAGCAGCCCTGGCTGACATCTTGACTACAAACTCATGAGAAATCCTGATCTAGAATCACCCAGCTAAGCATCTTCCAAACTCTCGACTCACAGAAAATATATGAAATGATAAATATTTATTGTTGTTTTTAAGTTGCTAAGTTTTGGGGCAATTTGTTACATAGCAATAGATAACTAATGCATAGCTTTAGAAACTTAGAGATCTCAAATAAGAAAAACTCATTTCTATCTCTGGCAACTACCTGGCCAACTGACTTCAAGAGATCCACATTTGTACCCATTCCAAAGAAAGGTGATCCCATGGATTGTGGAAATTATTGAACAATATCATTAATATCACACACAGGTAAAATCTTACTGAAGATAATTCAAAAATCATTGCAGCAGTATACTGACAGAGAACTTCCAGAAACGCAAGCTGGATTTAGAAGAGGATATGGAACAAGGACTACCATTGCTGATGTCAGATGGATCTTGGATGAAAGCAAAGAATACCAGAAAGACGTTTACTTGTGTTATATTGACTATGCAAAAGCATTTGATTGTGTGGATCATAAAAAAATATGGATAGCATTGAGAAGAATGAGAATTCCAGAACACTTAATTGTGCTCATGAGGAACCTGAACCAGGAGGCTATTGTTTGAACAGAACAAAGGGATACTGCGTGGTTTAAAATCGGGAAGGGAGTGTGTCAAGGCTGTATCTTTTAACCATACTTGTTCAATCTGCATGCTGAGCAAATAAGCCAAGAAGCTGGACTATATGAAGAAGAACATGGCATCAGGATTAGAGGAAGGTTCATTAACAACCTACGATACGCAGACGACACAACTTTGCTTGCTGAAAGTGAGAATGACTTAAAGCATTTACTGATGAAGATTGAAGCCTACAGTCTGCAGTATGGATTACACCTCAATATAAAGAAAAGAAAAATCCTCACAACTGGACCAATAAGCAGCATCACAATAAAAGGAGAAAAGACTGAAGTTGTCAAAGACTTCATACTAGTTAGTTCTACAATCAATGCCAACGGAAACAGCAGTCAAGACATCAGACTAAGTATTGCATTGGGCAAATCTGCTGCAAAAGACCTCTTTAAAGTGCTGAAAAGCAAAGATATCTCCTTGAAGATTAAGGTGCGCCTAACCCAAGCAATGGTATCTTCAATTGCTTCATATGCATGTGAGAGCTGGACGATGGATAAGGAAGACCGAAGAAGAGTTGATAATTTTGAGTTGTGGTGTTGGCTAAGAATACTGAAAGTACCATGGACTGCTAAAAGAACTAACAAATGTGTCCCGGAAGAAATGCAGCAGAATGCTCCTTGGAAGTGAGAATGGCCAGACTTTGTCTCACCTACTTCGGTCATGTTGTCTGAAGGGACCATTCCCTGAAGAAGGGTATCATGCTTGGTAACGTGGTGGGTCGATGAAAAAGGGGAAGGCCCTCAATGAGATGGATTGACACAGTGGCTGCAATGATGGGCTCAAGTATAGCAAGGATCATAAGGCTGGCACAGGACTGGGCAGTGTTTCGTTCTGTTGTACATAAGGTCACTATGAGTTGGAGGCAACTCCGCGGCACCTAACAACAATCTCTGGCATTTGTACAGTAGGAGAAGGGAAATCATGCTTATATTTCCTCCAGCCTCTGGCCTGCTCAAGTTACCCCAACTAAATATAGCTAAATTATCCTAGGAATCTAATCCAAGAAGACAGGACCTCTCTTTATTCTTTAAAGAGGCTTTTTCTGCTTCCCTTTATTATAGAAAGCACCCAGGCCTCTTGACAAAAAAAAGCACCACATCATGTCACCTTCACCTGGGCCATCCAGAGACTTGATGGCTACCCAAACAAAGGAAATGGAGTCCAGGATTGCACAATTAGGTACAGTATCAAGGTAGTAAATAATTGAGAATAATTGAGAAATGACATGTAAGTTTCTCTAAACTGAGAAACTGGTGTCAATAGTAACAACAATCCCTTATATTTATACTGTGTGATGCTTTTTATATACACCTAGGATCTCTGGGATAGGTGAGGAATAGATTAAATAAACTTGAATACAGATGGAAACAATGGTTCAGTTTCTTTCCAAGGTAGGGCCATTCCAGCTGTGGAAGCAACCTTCAGTTGAGGCAGTCCTCTAAAGTCAGTGTGCACTTGTAGGTTTCCTTAAAGGCCTCAAGGAAAAGTGGCATTACTTCATCCACAGTGACATATCTCTGGAGCTCCTTACTTAAGGAAGTAACACCTGTCCCCACCAGCCCACAGGGGACAATGCGGTCAAACCACGTCAGGTCCGTACAGCAGTTCAGAGCCAGCCCGTGTGATGTGATGTGCTTCCCACAGCGGACTCCTGCAAGGGAAGCAAAAGGATCTTAGAACAGATGCCCTCCCCTTCCCTGGCTTCAGGATCCTCCTCAGTTCAACGAGAGGACTGGAGTGGATCACTGGTTTTTCAACTTTGTTGCTGGAGAACCCGAAGAGTTGTGCAGATTTGGGAAGGGGAGAAAGTGGAAGGTGCAGCTGCACTTATTATGTATAACAGGGTTTCTAGGAAATGTCCTTTAACACCAAGTCTGTGTTGCTTAAAAAAATAAGTATAAAAACTGCTAAGCACACTTATTCTGACATTGATTCATGGGATATTTCCTGGCAAGTCACTTCTATAACTCTTCATCTGTACAAATGAGTGTTGGACTAAATGTGCTCTGAAAGCCTATATATATCTATTTAGAGTCCTAAAAACTCTTAAATGAAACCAGCTCTGATTCAAAGCGCGCGCCAGTAACACCTCCTTGCAGCCCGAGCTCTGCCCTCAGCCTCCATTGGTCCAGCACGCCCGCCCCCGCTCCTAGTCCTTGACCCAGCTCAGCCCCACCCACTGGCGCTCACCGATCGCGCATATCTTGAGTTCACCCAGCCAGACCCCAGTGTAGGGCGGAGGTCTCGCGCGCGCAGTCGGCAGGCCCTGGAGCTCGCACAGGCGCACAGCGCACGCCTCCAGTGCCGACACGTGAGTGCGCAGGCGCAGGCCGAAGCGCCGCAAATCGAGCACGGGGTGGCAGAGCAGTTGGCCCGGGCCGTGGAAAGTGGCAAGGCCGCCGCGGCCGGTGGCGCGCACCTCGGCGCCCAACGCCCGCAACTGCGCTGCCTCCTCAGGCGTCAGGCCGCCGCGCAGCCCAGCTGTATACACAGGACCTGCGGGCTCGCTGAGAAGTAGCGCGCCCGCTTCATCCCCTGGTCGGGCCTTGGTGTCTGGCTCTGCTTGCAGCCGCTTCAGCCAGTACTCTTGCAGCTCCAGAACTTCGGCATATGGCACCCGGCCCAGCTGCAAGAGCCGTACCGCTGGTAGTCTCATTATGCAGCTGTGGCCTCCTCAGCGCTCCGCCCCCTGCCTTGACCTAGGGGCGTGCCGGGAGGGGCGGGGACTCAGGGACACTCGCGATCCGCCGTTTTAAGGGCAAGTTGCAGGGTGCTGGGAGGTTTTGTGACCCCAGCATCCAGCACAGGTTCGGCTTATCCATACATTCATTTCAACAACCAGTATTTAGTGCTTAAGTGTGTTCTGTAAGGAGCCATCGTAGCGCAGTGGGTAAGAGCTGGGCTGCTATAACCGAAAGGAGCGCTCTGAGCCTGGGATGGCCCAGCAGAGTTGTTCCAAATTTCCAAAACAAACAACAACAACAAAAACTCACTGCCATGGAGCTGGATCCGACTCATAGCTACCCACTCCTTGGCTTCCCCAGGCGGTATCACTACGGAAGTAGATTGCCCAACCTTCCATCCGAGGAGTGACGGGGGTGGGGCGTTGTGCGGCGCTACAATTTATGCCCTTTCAGTGGCGGGTACAGGCTGCACCTGGGGATGCGTGTGTAACCTTTGACAAGGCTGCTTCCTGAGATGGAGGGTAGTTTCCAGAGAAGGACTGAATTAATGCGTTATCAGCAACCAACTCCCAGAAGCTGCAGGGAAAGACTGGCTGGATCCTGAGGGCAAATCCTGGGCAACACCCCACATCCACAATGTTGTAGTTGGAATGTCATTTAAACAGATGTGCATTTACTAAAGGTTTTTTTTAAAAAAACTTTTTATTGTGATTTGGGTGAAAGTTTGCAGAGCAAATTAGCGTTCTATTCAACAGTTCATACACATTTTGTGACATTGATTGCAATCTCCACAAGGTAACATTATTCTCACTTCCTGTGTTTATCATGTCCATTCATCCTTCTTTCCTATCCCTTTCTGCCTTCTGAGCTTTATCCCTGGGCAAATGCTGCCCTTTTGATTTTGTTTGGTTGATTGTTCTAAGGAGGGGATACCTCCCTTGTGGTTTTGCTCATCCTAGCTTGGCTGGAGTCTTAACAGCTTGTGAGCCGCCATCTTAGGTGCAACTGTTGGTCTGTCTCCATCCTGAGCAAAGAAGAGTGAAGAAAATCAAAGATGCAAGGAAACAATTAGTCCAAAGGACTATGGACCACATGAACCCCAACCTCCATGACCTTTAAACCAGAAGAATTAGGTGGTGCCTACCTACCACTGCTGAAAGGGATAGAATAGTAGGTCCTGGATAGAGTGGGAGAAAAATGTGGAACACAACTTAACAATTCAAAAAAGACTTGTTGGTCTGATAGAGACTGGTGGAACTCCCAAGACTATGGCCCTTAGACACCCTTTAAGCCTGGAACTGAACTAACCCATGTGGCTCAGCTTTCAGCCAAACAACAGACTGAGTACCAACTATTTGTTAGGCCCATTGCTAAGTTTTGATTATTGTTGTTGTTAGGGGCTGTTGAGTTGTCTCCTACTCATAGTGACCTTATGCACAGCAGAACGAAACACTGCCTGGTCCTGTGCCAGCCTCATGATTTGGGGTATACCTGAGCCCATCGTTGGAGCCCTTTGTCTATCCATCTCGTTGAGGGCCTTTCCCTTCTTTGTTGACCCCCCACTTTACCAAGCATGATATCCTTCTCCAGAGAATGGTTCCTTCTGACAACATGACCAAAGTAGGTGAGACGACATCTGGCCATTCTCAGTTTCAAAGAGCGTTCCGGCTGCACTTCTTGCAGAGCAGATTTGTTGCTTCTTCTGGCAGTCCATGGTACTTTCAGGATTCTTTGCCAGTGCCACAACTCAAAAGCATCAACTCTTCTTCGGTCTTCCTTATTCATTGTCCAGCTCTCACTTGCATAAGAAATTGAAAATACCATGGCTTGGGTTAGGCACACCTTAGTCTTCAAGGAGACATCCTTGCTCCTCATCACTTTAAAGAGGTCTTTTGCAGCAGATTTTCCCAGTGCAATATGTGATCTGATATCTTGATTGCTGCTTCCATTGGTGTTGATTGTAGAACTAAGTAAAATGAAATCCTTGACAAATTCAATCTTTTCTCCTTCCACCATGAAGCTGTTTATTGGACCAATTGTGAAGATTTTTGTTTTCTTTATATTGAGTAATCCATACTGCAGACTGTGGTCTTTAATCTTCATCAGTAAGTGTTTGAAGTCATCCTCACTTCTCAGCAAGCAAAGTTGTGTCGTCAGCATATTGCAGGTTGTTAATGAGTCTGCCTCCAATCCTGATGGCACATTCTTCTTCATATAGTCCAGCCTCTCGGATTATTTGCTCAGCACACAAGTTGAATAAGTATGGTGAAAGGATACAACCTTGACACACTCCCTTCTTGATTTTAAACCAAGTATCCCCTTGTTCTGTTTGTACGACAGCCTCCTGGTCCCTCATCAGTATGATTAAGTGTTCTGGAATTCCCATTCTTCTCAATGTTAACCACAGTTTGTCATGATCCACACAATTGAATGCTTTGGCATAGTCAATAAAACATAAGTAAACATCTTTCTGGTATTCTTTGCTTTCAGCCAAGATCCATCTGTCATAAGCAATGATGTCCCTCTTCCACGTCCTCTTCTGAATCCAGCTTGCACTTCTGGAAGCTCTTTGTCAATATACTGCTGCAACCGTTCTTGAATTATCTTCAGTAAAATTTTACTTGCATGTTGATATTAATGATATTGTTTGATAATTTCCACATTCTGTGGGATCACCTTTCTTTCGAATAGGTACAAATATGGATCTCTTCCAGTCAGTTGGCCAGGTAGCTGTCTTCCAAATCTCTTGGCATAACTGAGTGAGTGCCTCCAGTAGGGCATCCATTTGTTGAAACATCTCAGTGGGTATTCCGTCAATTCCTGGAGCCTTGTTCTTCGGCAATTCCTTCAATGCAGCTTCGACTTCTTCCTTCAATACCATTGGTTCTTGATCATATGCCACCTCCTGAAATGGATGGACATTGACCAATTCTTTTTGGTATAGTGACTCTGTGTATCCCTTCCATCTTTTTTTGATGCTTCCTGCATCATTCAATATTTTGCCCATAGAATTTTTCCATATTGCAACTCGAGGCTTAAACTTTTTCCTCAGTTCTTTTAGCTTGAGAAATGCTGAGCGTGTTCTTTCCTTTTGGTTCTCTAACTCCAGGTCTTTGCACATTTCATTACAGTAATTGGCTTTGTCTGCTCGAGCTGCTCTTTGAAATCTTCTGTGCAGCTCTTTTCTTCCATTTGCTTTAGCTACTCTCTGCTCAAGGGCAAGTTTCAGAGTCTCTTCTGACATCCATTTTGATCTTTTTTTCCTTTCTTGTCTTTTTAATGACCTCTCACTTCGTGGATGATGTTCTTGATGTCATCCCACAATTCCTCTGGTTTTTGGTCATTGGTGTTCAGTGCATCAAGTCTATTCTTTAAATGGTCTCTAAATTCAGGAGGGATATATTCAAGGTCATATTTTGGCTCTCATAGACTTGTTTTAATTGTCTTCAGCTTAAACACACATATGAGCAGTTGGTGGTCTGTTCCACAGTCAGCTCCTGGCCTTTTTTTAGCCAAAGATAGTAAATTTCTCCATTGCCTTTTGCCACAGATGTAGTCAATCTCATTCCTTTGTATTCCATCTGGTGAAATCTACGTGTATTGTGTATTGTGTTGTTGAAAAAAGATATCAGCAATGAATAAGTCGTTGGTCTTGCAAAATTCTATCATGCGATCTCAAACATTATTTCTATCACCAAGGCTGTATTTTCCAACTACTGGTGACTCTTTTTTGTTTCCAACTTTTGCATTTCAGTTTCCAGTGATGATCAACACATCTTGATTGCATATTTGGTCAATTTCAGACTGGAGAAGTTGGTAGAAATCTTCAATATCCTCATGTTTGGTTTTGGTGGTTGGTGCATAAATTTGGATAAGAGTAGTATTAACTGGTCTTCCTTGTAGGCATATGGATATTATCCTATCACTGACAGCATTGCACTTCAGGATAGATCTTGAAATATTCTTTGTGACAATGAATGCCACACCATTCCTCTTCAACTTGTCATTCCCAGCACAGTGGATCATATTGTTGTCTGATTCAAAATGGCCAAAACTGTGCTTGGCACACAGTAAATTTTGAGTAAATATTTGCAGAATGAATGAGCAATTTGTTAGGTAAATAACTCAGTTTCCCCAATCATAAAAGGAAATGATGGGTCAAGTTGGCCTCCAGATGTCTATTGACCCCAAATTCTCAATATCTGGGGGCTGACATTTTGCTACTAGCATAGTGCCTATGGCATTTGACTGCTAACCAGAAGGCTGGTGGTTCAAACCCACCAGCCACTCCTCGGAAGGAAGGTTGGGCAATCCTACTTCCGTAGTGATACTGCC
>NW_006921661.1:6959724-6965981 GCF_000298275.1 Orycteropus afer afer | reverse complement strand
TGCCTCGGAAACCCAAGGAGGGGTCGCTATGAGTTGGGGGTCGACTCGACGGCACATAACAACAACAACAACAACAACCCTTAAAAAAAAAAAAAAGGGTATATCTCACAGCTTGCTGAATCAAATCTAAACTCAGTTCACAAGGCTCATCTCAAAGGCTGCCTCCTCCACAATGTTCCCACCACCCCTTCCCATACATTGCCACTCTGTTGACACATATTCTGTCTTGGTTATTGTGAGTTGAGTTTGTTACTCCTCACTACCCCAACCTTGGTCTGTGAGCTCTGAGAAGATAGAATAATAGCTAATTCTTAAATAGCACCTATGTACTAGTCATTCTAAAAGTTTTTGTATCAATTCATTTAATATCTTAACAATTCATAAAGTAGGTACTATTATTATCCCCATTTCACACATGAGGAAACTGAAGCTCAGAGTAAGTAACTTGCTTATCATGGCTGTTAGTAAGTGGCAGGGCCAAGAATCAAATTTGGGTAGTTAGGCTCCAGAGTCCTTGCCCTTAACCAGAAGCCTGTCTCATTCCTTTTTAAATATCCTATAACTCTGCCAAAAGAGCAAGGAGGCTGCATCTTCTGACCTCCTCTAACCCCACAAGAGGAAGACAGAATCACCATCAATAGCCAAGGGCTATTCCTGTGAAGCCAGACTGTGCTGCCTCCCTCCAGCCCTTTCATCAACCCTGATACCAACCTTTCCTCCTGCAGCACCCACCACCACCTTTCTGCTGGGTTCAATAATTCACTGCAGTGGTCACACAGAACTCACAGATTATGGGGTTTATGAGGGAAGCACCAGGCTACAATTCAAGTTCAGGAACAACACTCAGTCTCTCTCCAAGCAGTACATGTCTTTCAGTGTCTCTCTGTGAGCAATGCGTGTCTCTTTCTCAGCAGCATGTGTCTCTCAGGAGCGTGTTCCTCTCAGCAGCACGTCTTCTTCAGCCAGCAGTCAGAGAGACTCCTGCCTCTAGGAGAGCTCCTTTTGAGCCTGGCACAGTGGCCAAATTAACCAATCATAACATCAGAATTATAAGCACCTGAGACAGAGAGAACTTCCCAGAACATTGCTTTGTGCCAATCTCAACAGAAATAACTATAACACTCAGGAGCTCCTCAGTTGCTCATGGCAAATTCCACCACAGACTTTACAAAGACTTATGGCTAGAAAAGGCATACCAGGTAATTTACTACACCGTAAACTCAAATCCCATGGTTTGGCAAATGGTAGATTCTCAGTAAATGTTTCCCAAATAAATGAGCAAATGCAGTGAGCTGGGTATCAGAAGGGCTTGGGGTGTCCCTGAGTGCCCGTCTGCCTACTGAGCTCCTGCATTTCCTCAACATTTTGGGTCAATGTATTGTTTTGTGGTGTTTATGAAACATTAATTCATTCATCCATCCATCTATCTGGTAAGAGTACCTAGGCAAATGATGATGCCATTTTTGAGATGGGGAAAGCACAAGACTTGGTGGGGGCAGGGTTGATATTCAACTGGTGCATTTCAGGATTGCAGTACCTGCTGTGGCACCAGCTGTGCCAGTTGGTGAAATCCCTTCTGCTTTAAGCCCCTTGTCACTTCCAGCTTCTTGGCCCTTCCCCAGGGCCCTCAGATCCTCCCACTATCCAGTAAAGGGTTAATACCTAGCCCAGAGATGGGTCTTCAGGATGCTGATCCAAAACTATGGGGACCTGTTGATGCCTGTACTTTAAATGGTTTTTTTGTTTTGTTTTGTTTTTTAAATATCATTGCTGGGCATTGTGGGAAGAAGCAAGTGAGTCAAGGGTTCATTTCTGGAAATAAAATGTTCAAGATGACTATGAGACATCCAAGTGAAAATGTCAAAAAAAGTTGAATACAAAGAGGAGAGGAGAGGTCTGTGCTGGTAGTGGAAGTTGTTGGCTCTCCACTGCCTACAGAATCAAGTCCAAACCCCCTTAGGTTAGCATTGCAGGCCTTTATCATCCAGCCCACACACAACTCTCCAGCTTCATCTCTTGCCACCTCCCTATCAAGCCCCCTGTCATCTTCTGGTTCAGAGATCACTCTGTGTTCTAATATATACTATTATTATTCTCTCTTCCTGGAATGCCCTTCCATTCTTCTCCATATCACCACCCTCCATCTTCAGGATCTAGCTCACATGCCTTCTCCTTTCTGAGGCCTCCTACCTAATGTTCTGCCTTCCACTGTTCCTCCACACAGGAGCCCATAGTGTCTTGTACATCTCTATTTAAATTCCTGCCTCCTATACACTGGGGAGCTCTGGTAGCATAGTGGCTAAGGCACTTGACTGCTAACCAGAAGGCTGGCGGTTCAAACCCACCAGCCACTCCTTGGAAGGAAGATTGGGCAATCTACTTCCGTAGTGATGATACTGCCTCGGAAACCCAAGGAGGGGTCGCTATGAGTCGGGTTCAACTCCATGGCACATAACAACAACAACAACAACATACACCGGGTCAGGAGCTCTGGTAGCATAGTGCCTAAGGCATTTGACGGCTAACCAGAAGGCTGGCCATTCAAACCCACCAGCCACTCCTCGGATAGAAGGTTGGGCAATCTACTTCCATAGTGATACCACCTCGGAAACCCAAGGAGGGGTTGCTATGAGTCAGGTCCGACTTGATGGCAAATAACAACAATAACAACATACACTACTAGGTCAGTGACAGGGCCTACTGACTCTCTGGGCCTAGCTGAGGTCCTGGCATGGAGCAGTTTTCCTTAAACTCTGAAGGAATGGATGCTGAGACAAGAGAACTGACTATACTGCAAATCCGCTCTCACTCCATGGCCTCTGTGCATATTGAGCCATATATTTGGACTAACTAAATTTAGTCTTCTCAAAAGAATAGGCTCTTTGAAGGCAAAGACCACTTCCCCCATATCACTTCTCACTCTTTCACAGACTGAGAAAGACATAAATGAAAAGAATGGAGGAGCCTGGTCAGACAGAAATGAGTCTGAGCCTGAACTCTCAATAGCTGTGTAACCTTAGGGAGATTACTTAACCTTTCTGAGACTCTGATTTTTCAGGTATAAGAATGGGGATAACAATACTTACCTCATAAGGTAGATATGAAGACTGAATGAAATGTTTCTAACAATGTTCAGCACAGGCACAGGTACACAGTGGATGCTAGGTGCATCTGAGTTTCCATTTTCCACCCTTCTAATATCTGTTCATCTGGTTTTGAGGGCCATGGTCAAGAGGCAAGATGAAGGAGAGCAGGATGGGTGTTGGGAGAGGAAGTGATTAAATGTTGAACGAGGATCTGGTGGTTGTGGGATCAAAGCCAGGATGGTCCTTTGGGAAGGCCAGGCATGAAGAGGCAGGCTGCCTCTCTGCCTGGAAGGAAGAAGGATGTCCGGGGGTCAGGGATGACACTAGTGCTTTTGGCCATGGGAAAATAGTGAAATTTCTTCTAAGGAGGAAAGGCAACAGGAGTCGCAGGATATCCATATTGGCCTATGTTGCAAAAATAAATGCTTCTGGAAATAAATACATATATAAATAAATAGGTACAGATTTCTTAAAATCCCCCAATGCCAACTTCTTGCTCAACACTTCCAAAGATGAGGGGAGCATAAAAAACTGAGAAGGGAAACAAAGAAATTCCAGATTCTGGCTGCTATGGGGAAATTACAAATGAGGTCTGACACTATCTTTTGTTTCTTTTTCGTTATGAAAAAATACTTTGCTTCACATGGGCACCCTGCCACCATTGGGAGAATTATGAGAATCTAGTTTGTTCCCAAAACACTACCATGGGGAGGTGACATCATGAGGGAACATTGTTTTTCCCTAAGGCAGCCCTCACCAAAAATAAATAAATAAAACAAATGGTAAATAGATAATGTCATGAAAGAAACACTGAAATGGAATGAGATGCATGATGTCTGGGCACGTGTTTTTATATACATCCTAAATGGGTGCCCTGAATCAAGTCATTTTCTTTCTTTGTACTTCAGTTGTTTCATCTGCAAAATGAGAGGAGTCCCCAGATGACCTCTGAAGACTCTTTTATCTCTAATATTCTGAGTATCTGGGATATACTTTTTTAAAGCCCTCGAGGAGAACAACAATGAAAGTTGGAAAGAGTAAGAAAAGTGCTAAGCTGGATGGTGGAGCTGAATGTTCCAGACTTAGAGGAGAATCTGAGAGGTCACCTGGTTCATTCATTCATTCATCCATCCATTTAAGTATTCCTACCAGAGCAAATACTCTGTGCTGGTCCATAGAGCAGTAAAGACCAGAAATAGATCAGACTCAGTCCCTATGCTTATGGAGCTCACAGTCCAGGAGAAAGGATGACCCAGGGGTGAAACAGGAGGGTAAATGATAATATTACCCTAGACTATGAGCTGAGGACAGAGTGATATAGAAGGTATGGTAGGAGTACAGAGTGAGGGAGATCAGTTCAGTTTGAGGAAGCCAGGAAAGGCTTCCAAGGAAAGAATCTACTTGAAGGACAAGTTCACCAGGTAGATAAAGGGAGAGACAGCAAAACAGCACATATGCAAGTACCACTGTGTGACACAACCATTCCAGTTCCAGAGGACCAGTGTTCTGCCTTCAGGGAAAGACATCTCAGGGTTCTGGAAATGATTAGACCAGAGTTTCTCAAACTCAGATCTGTAGTCTCCTTGGGGTTAATAGATGTATTATGAGGAGCCTGAAACTTATCTGCAAGAACTTTAAATTGTTTTATTTAATTTTAGTAATAATCCAAACAAATTAAAATAAGTATGTTCTGAATTATCTGGAGACCACCATCTGCCATGACACTCTAGCATTTACTTTTGAATTTATGATCATTTTGGTGCCAAATAAAAAAAAAACAAACTCACTGCCATCGAGTCGATTCTGACTCACAGCGACCCCTCCTTGGGTTTCTGAGGCGGTATCTTTACAGAAGTAGATTGCCCAGTCTTCCTTCTGAGGGGTGGCTGGTGGATTTGAACCACCAGCCTTCTGGTTAGCAGTCAAATGCCTTAGGCACTACACCACCAGAGCCAAATAGTGCTATGTTGATTGTTATAACCTAACCAGAAAAATAGAGAGGGGGACTTGATAGACAATGCTTCTGTGCTAAGCTAAAATCAAATGTGGTCTTGGTGCGCTGTGAAAATGAAGATTTCCCATGCATTTGGCACAGAGAAGTATGGTTGGACTGCCCGCAGCACACAGTGCTATGGGTATGGCAGACTCAAGAACCTGTGCCATAGCAATCTGCACCAAACTCAGGTTTTGAATAGCACTTTAATTTCGGCAAAAACACCCTCAAATGGTATAGCCATGATGGCAAACAGTTTGGCAGTTCCTCAAACAATTGAATATAGAATTATCACATGAATCAGCAATCCCAGTCCTAGATGAAATGAAGGCAGGAACACAAACAGAAACCTGCACACTAATGTTCATTGCAGAGCTTTTTATAACAGTCAAAAGATGGAAACAACCTAAATGTCCATTAACAGATGAATGAATAAGCAAAATGTGATATATACATACAATGGAGTATTGTGTAGCCACAAAGACAAATGAAGTTCTGATGTATGCCACAACATAGATGAAGCTTGAAAGCATTATTCTGAGCGAAATAAGGCAGTTGCAAAAGGACAGATACTTTATTATCTCACTTATTTGAAGTAAGCGAATACATAGAAACCAAAGATTATTAATATTTACCAGGGATGGAGAGTAGAAAATAGGGAGTTTTTATTTGGGAGGGCATTGACGGTGGAATATTTTTTGGGGGGGAGACCTCAGTGCCATTGAGTCAATTCCAACTCATAATGACCCCCATTGGGTTTCCAAGGCTGTAAATTTTTACAGAAGTAGATTGTTCCATCTTCTTCCTACAGAGCAGCTGGTGGGTTTGAACCACTGGGCTTGTGGTTAGCAGCCAAATACTTTACTCACTGTGCCACCATTTTAGAAAAGGAAAGTGATAGTGGTGGCACAACGGTGGCACAACATGAAAAATATGTTCAATGTCATCAAATTGTAATATGGAAGTTGGGCTGGTGATGTTTTGGTGTGTGTATTTGCACCACAATAATAATTTTTAAAAAGTCCATTAGCAGGCCGGAAGAGCAGGAGGAAGGGGTGGAACCCAGGAAGCCAAAGAGAAGAGTGTTCAGCCAGGGGGCAGTTTAAGCATAGGTACTGAAACAAGATGGGCTTGTGCTTACTCACTGATCTGCACTGAACACGTTCCCTTGTTACCCT
>NW_006921661.1:6945059-6955894 GCF_000298275.1 Orycteropus afer afer | reverse complement strand
TCGGGCAGTGTTTCGTTCTGCTGTGCATGGGGTCGCTATGAGTCGGAAACGACTCGACGGCACTTAACAACAACAACAACATTAGAAAAGAATATCACCTGGCACATTAAGTTAAAAGTTTTATTTCAATTTTACAGATTTAGTAATTTTATTTTTTTTCCATTTGATTTGGCCTAGAGTTGTGTAAAAACTATAAGCATAAGGAATTTATACTGAATGTTGTGCTTGTAATATCTTAAGTCTGTGAGAATTTTGTTGCTTTCCTGTAAGTGGGGACCATCCATTATTTGATTTTGAGAAAAACTCTGGTAGCCACTTGGTGAGCAATCCTCATTGTTAAGAATTACTTCTTGAGTTTGATGGGAGTCTCCTGCTGCCACCTAAGGTCAAAATGACCTCCAAAAAGATGAACCATATTCTATCATCACGTAGTTCAGAATAGGTACATAGGACCTTTAGCTGGTAATTGCATTCTCCTGGGCTAGGCACACCTGACAGGCACTCTCCTTCTTTCCCCTGCCCCCAATGTGTACCCTTTGCCTCAGCCATGCCATAGTAGTTGATACCTTAGCAATGTTTGCTAAACAACTTGGGTAAATTCCTTAATCTCTCTTTCTCTAAGCTCCAGTGTCCTTATCTGTAAAGCAGTCATGCTAATAAAAATAATACCTTAGTTTTCTGGGTTGTTGTGAAGATTAATTGAGCAAGTGCCTGGAATTCAATAATAATAGTTCTAACAGCGTAGTGCCTAAGGCACTTGACTGCTAACCAGAAGGCTGGCTATTCAAACCCACCAGCCACTCCTCAGAAGGAAGATTGGGCAATCTACTTCCGCAGTGATACTGCCTCGGAAACCCAAGGAGGGGTTGCTATGAGTTGGATCCGACTCGATGGCAAACAACAACAGCTACCATTAATGCTAAACATTTTTCCTGGTTTATCTCATTTAATCCTTATGACACCCTACAAGGCAGATGGTTTATCTCAATTTTAAAGCTCAAAAAACAGTCTCAGAGAGCCGAAAGGAATTTGCTCAAGTGGATGAACTGGGATTCAAACCCAGCTATCAAACAAGCAACTTGCTCAACTTAGTCATGCCCTGCCACCTATGGGAATTCTGCCTGCCTTTTTAAGATCTTTACCGGAATTAAGTGCTCCCCCTATGTGTATGCATACATTTTCCTTGGCCTCCTTGATTGCAGGAATTTAATCTAGCTTTTTATCATAAGGGTCAGTTTCCCAGGATACACCCTCTGTAGGGTAGGGCATAAGAGGTAGTTTATCAGGGGTCTAGGAACAATCAAATGTTCCCTGGCTTGGAGCCTGCATCTAGTGAAGTCACCCACATCAGAGCCCCTTCCCAGAAAACCCCCACCACTCCTTTTCCTTGGCCAGGTCCCCAGGGACTCACTTAGGTCTTTGTTGTATTCAATGGAATTGAATGGAGCCAGGACATTTGGCTCCAGCTCCTGCCCTGATAATCCAGTGTCTGACAAGTCATTTGAGTCTTTTGAGCCTCACACTCTTTAAGATGCGGTGGGGTGGAGGCGTCTGTGAAACCAGTGCTTGGTGAAGTCTGACTCATCTTTAGCATTCTATCTGTTTAAAGCTTCAGCCGGAACATCATCATGAAACCCGTGACCAGATGAAGCTTTTTGGAACAGGGAACTTCTTGAGACTACATTTATTATAGTGTATGTTCATGAATTGCAAGAAAGGAAAAATTTTGATATTGAAAACATAAACTCACCATAGTCATGTTTGGCTTCCATGAGACAGAATATTCATCAGTAGAGATAAGATTTTTCTGGTTTAAAAAAATACCATGATGGGCCTTTCTGGATGGGAAAGGTGAGCCCTCCTCCCCGATCCTTTGCAAAGGGCATGATCTGGAAGGAGAAGGCAAAAACAAGAAAGATATAAATTGTGCTGTGTAAGAGACTAATGGGAGCTTTGGTATTGTTCACCACAACCTGTCTATCAGCTTGTCTTACAGTGGTGGCTTGCATATTTCTATTATGCTGGGAGTTCTGTCACCAGTATTTCAAATATCTATCATGGATAGGTTTCAGCAAAGGTTCCAGACTAAGACAAACTAGGAAGAAAGGCCTAATGATCTACTTTAGAAAATTAGCCGGTGAGAATCCTAATGAGCAATGAATTCCAAAGAAGAATGAGGAAAACCAAAGACACGTGGAAAAAATTAGTCCAAGGGGCTAGTGAACCATGAGAACCTCAGCCTATATGACCATGAGACCAGAAGAACTAGATGGTGCCTGGCTACCACTGTGAACCCCTCAGAAAGGGATCAGTGCAGGAGATCCTGGATAGAGTGGGAGAACAATGTGGAACAAAACTCAAAATCATGAAAAAGACCAGGTTTCCTGGTCTGATAGAGCCTGGTGAGACTCCCAAGATTATGCACCCCCTAGTTACCCTTCAGTTCTGGAACTGAACTCACTCCCATGGCTTCCAGCCAAACAATAGACAGGCATATAGGGTGAACATTACATCAGGAGATACATTCCTTAGAACAATCAATTTTGGGAGAACAGAAGGGCAGTATTTGCACAGTGACATAGCTCAGGGTGCAGGAATGCATAGGAAAGAGGGACATAGGCAAAAGGTAACTATAGGGAGGAAGTGGGAAGAAAGCTGTTACACTGTGGGGAATTACAGTCAATGTCATGAAACAAAACGTGTATGAACTATTATATAGAAAATGAAGTTGCTCTGTAAACTTTCATCCAAATCACAAAAAAAGAAAAAAAAGTGAGTAAGAACTTTCAAAAGATGAAGCCAGTGAGAAAATCCTTGTGATAGGGAACAGCTAATAAATCTTTAGGGAAGTAATGTTTGACAGTCAATTTCTTTCTTGTTATTGCCCTCTCCCCTTGCCTGTAACCGTCAGTAATAGCCTTGTGTTAGTGCCTCTTTGGGAGAAAGAAAGAAGAGGGGTGGTATACAGTGTGGGGCAGACAAAATACAGTACAGCATTTTCAACCTACTGGTTTTTTAATTTTATAGATTGTGTTTTGATCCAGTATCTAAGAAATCTTTGTCTAACCCAAGATCACAAAGGTTTTTCTCCAAAATGTTTTTCAGTTTTAGGTTTTACATTTAGGTCAATGATCCATTTTGAGTTAAATTTTGTATATGGTGACGAGCATGGCTCAAAGTTCAATTTTTTGGCATTGGATGTAGATATCATCTAATCATTTTAGCACCATTTGTTGAAAAGATTATCATTTCTCCATAAATTGCCTTTGCATCTTTGTGAAAAATCAGTCATTCAGATAAAACAACAACAACTAAGGTCAAATTATATGTTGTGTATGGAAGACACACTTTAGATTCAAACATTCAAATAGGTTGAAAGTAAAAGAATGGAAAAAGATATGTCATGGAAACTGCAACCAAGAGAGCAGGAGTGGCTATACTAATATTAGACAAAGCAGAGTTTAAAACAAACAAAATGTGACTAGAGAAAAAAGGATGTTTTATAATGGTAAAAGGCTTAATCCATGAGGAAGATATAACAATTATAAATATATATGCACCTAACAACAGAGCCCCAAATACATGAAGCAAAAATTGACTGAATTAAAGGGAGAAATAGACAATTCATTAATAATAGTTGAAGATTTTAATCCTCACTCTCAATAGTGCATAGAAGGTCAATAAGTATAAAGAGGACTTGATCAACACTAGAATCCAACTAGATGTAATAGACAACAAAAAAACAACAAAATACACATTCTTCTAATGTGCACATGAAACATTCTCCAGGATAGACCATTTGCTAGGCCATAAAATAAGCTTTAATATATTTAGAAGGATTGAAATAATCCAAAGTATATTCTCTGACTACAATGGAATGAAATTAGATATTGTCATGGATTGAATTTTGTCCCCTAAAAATATGTGTCAAAGTGGGTGGGCCATGATTCTCAGTGCTTTGGCAATTATGTAATGATATAATCATCCCTCCCATGATATAATCTGATGTGATCAGCCAATCTGTTACAAGGGGATTAGGGTAGGTTGCAACACCCTTACTTTGATCACCACACTAATCTGATGTAAAGGGAATTTCCCCTGGGGTGTGGCCTGCATCACCTTTTATCTTAAAAGGTGTAAAAGGAGGGAGAATTGAGTAGAGAAAGAGGAACCTGACTACCACCAAGAAAGAAGAGCCAGGAGTGGAACATGGACTTTGGATCTGGGGTCCCTGCGCTGAGAAACTCCTAGACCCATGGGAAGATTAATGTCAAGACACATAGGGATTTCCAAGGGATGCTGGGCCCATGGATGTTGAAAGGAGACAAGAATCTTTCCCCAGAGCCAACACAAAGAGAAAGCCTATGGCTAGAGCTAGCATGCTAAATTTAGATTTCTAGCCTCCTAAACAGGAGCTATGGTAGCTAGTGCCTAAGGCACTTGACTGCTAACCAGAAGGCTGGTGGTTCAAACCCACCAGCCACTCCTCGGAAGGAAGGTTGAGCAATCTACTTCCGTAGTGATACTGCCTCGGAAACTCAACGAGGGGTAGCTATGAGTCGGGTCCAACTCGATGGCACATAACAACAACAACAACAACAACAACAACAGCCTCCTAAACTGTGAGAGAGTAAATTTCTGATTGTTAAAGCCATCCATTTGTGGTATTTCTGTTACAGCAGTACTAGAGAACTAAGACAGATACGTATAACAAAAGGCAATTTGGGGAATCCATGAAAATTAACACACTTCTAAATAATAAATGGGCCAAAGAAGAAATCACAAGAGAAATTAGAAAATACTTTGAGATAAATGAAAATAAAGATACAACATGCCAAAACAATGGATGCAGCTAAAGTAGTACTAAGAAAGAAATTTACTACTGTAAATGCCTATGATAAAAAAGAAGAGAGATCTCAAATCAATAATCTAATCTTCCACTTTAAGACACTAGAAAAAGAAGAGTTAACTAAACCCAAAGCAAGCAGAAGGAGTGAAATAGTAAGGATTAGAACAGTGCTTGGCCAAACCACTGGGAACCATAAGCCTAGCCGAGCTGACAAAATTAATCATCACAAATGGCAATCCTAAATTTTAATCAGTTGTGTTTTCATTTTCATTCACTGTAAAATAATTTGATTTCTCTTTTGATCCATGACTTATTTAAAAGTGTATTATTTCATTTTCAAACTATTAGAAGATTTTCCAAAGATCTTCCTGTTATTGATTTTCAATTTAGTTGCATTGTGGTCAGAGAATATACTTTGTATGACTTGAATCATTTTAAATTTATTAAGACTTATTTTAGGGGCTCTTGTAGTGTAGTGATTAAGGCATTTGACTGCTAATCAGAAGGCTGGAGGTTCAAACCCACCAGCCACTCCTTGGAAGGAAGATTGGGCAATTTATTTCCATAGTGATACCACCTCGGAAGCCCAAGGAGGGGTCACTATGAGTCAGATCTGACTCGACAGCAGTGAGTTTGTTTTTTTTTGGTTTGAAGACTTATTTTATATCTCAGAATATAGTCTATCTTGACAAATATTCCATGAGCTCTTGAGCTGAACATATATTCTGCTGTTTTGGGGTGGTGTGTTTTATAAATGACAATTGGTAAATTTTTTGACACTATTATTTAAATCAAGAGCTCTGGTGGTGTAGCGCCTAAGGCATTTGAGTGCTAACCAGAAGGCTGGTGGTTCAAACCCACTAGCCACTCCTCAAAAGGAAGACTGAGCAATCTACTTCCTTAGAGATACCACCTTGGAAACCCAAGGAGGGGTCACTATGAGTCAGAATCAACTCAATAGCAATGAGTTTATTATTATTATTTAAATTTTCTATATCCTTATTTATTTTCTGTCCATTTCTAATAATATGGAGGAATTTTGACATTTCCAACTATAATTTTTTTTTCTATTTCTCCTTGCAGGGCTATCAGTTTTTGCTACATATATTTTGAAACTTGGTTATTAGCTGCATAAATGTTTGGGATTAGTATGTCCTCTGGATGAATTGACCCTTTATCATTATGAGATGATCTTCTTTGGCCCTGGTATTATTCTTTGCTACTTGTTTCTTGCTTGTCCATCCATTCTTTGATTCCTTTTGCTCTTTTTCTGCCTTCTTTTGGTATAATTAGGTGCTCTGGTGGCGAAGTGCGTAAGGCATTTGACTGCTAACCAGAAGGCTGGTAGTTCAAACCCACCAGCCACTCCTCAGAAGGAAGGTAGGGCAATCTACTTCTGTAGTGATATTGCCTTGGAAACCCAAGGAGGGGTCACTATGAGTCAAAATCGACTCAATGGCAATGAGTTTGGTTTGATTTGGTATAATTAAATATTTTTCATGTTTCCATTTTATCTCTTTTGTTGATGCATTAGCTATAATCTTTTGTTTTGTTATTCTAGTGATTGCTTAAGGGTTGGAATGACAAAAAATGATAATGCAGGATCCCTGCCTCTCATAGTGTACAGTTTAGTGGAGGAGACAGGTGTGAATATACCTGTTAGGTGCTGTCAAGTCAGGCCCTGACTCATAGTGACCCCATGTACAACATAATGAAACACTGCCCAGTCCTGTGCCATTCTCACAATCGATTTTACGTTTCAGCCCATTGATGCAGCTACTGTGTCAGTCCATCTCATTGAGGGTCTTCCTCTTTTTTGCTGACTCTCTGATTTACCAAGCATATATTATGTCTTTATTTTAGTCTTGATTGCAAGTAACAGAACTCCAACTTGACCTAGCATAGTAAAAAGGGGCAATCATGAAGAGGACCAGAAAGCAGATGGGCCATTAGGACAACTGTACTCAAAGACTGGAATCTCCGCAAGACTGTCTCAGTCACTGACTCTTGCCTCTGTTCCACCCCTTCAATAATTTATTATAGAAAAAATTTTTAATATACAAAAAAGTTGAAAGATTTGTATACATATGTATCACCATTTACATCTACACCTGTTAACATTTTGCTATTTAATTTACTGCATATCTATCCATCTACCATTTCTATTTTATTTTGCATGTTAGATTTATTTTCTCAGACTTAATCTTCCCTAATGGCCACCAAAATTTCCTATTTCAAACCTCCTAACTTGAATTCTGCAGCTCCAGGTAAAAAAAAAAAAATCCTGCGGCAGAACTCAAATCCATCTAATTTGGTTTCTACCCTGCCCCTGGACTAACTAAGGGGAAGGGATATTGTAACCTATTACATGGTTGGCATGGAGAACAAGGCAGGAAAGGAAGAGAAGCAAATCAAACAACAGAAGTGTAATAAGTGCTGTAATAAAGGGAACAGTAAGAGATTGTGGAAATGCAAAGAGAGGCACACAATCCAGCTGGTATAGTCAAAGTCTGGCTTCTTTCAAAGAAGATATTTCCTGTAGTGAGTCTTAAAGGACAAGAGAAGTTCAGAACTGGGAAAAGACCAGAGGCGAAAGAGATTACAGAGCTAAAGGTACAGAGTGGGTAGAGAGGCTGAAGAGGTATATACTAAAAATAGAAAAATAATGTGTGCTTCAGTGTTGAAATATTTATTGTCCAGGTAGTATTGAACTGGCTCTTGGAGTTGATTGCATGCAAGCTGGTTTAATATCAGCCATGGTAGGAGTATTTACACCATGGAAATTAGCAAATGAGGGCTATAAAGACCTTCTTCCAACATTCTCTCCTGTAGGCTGGTGTATTTCTATTTTAAAATTTTCCTCATAGATTCTGTTTCTACCCTAGAATTATTATCTGGCCTAGAATTTATTCATTCATCTCACAAACCTGCCTACTTGGTGCCAGGCCTGTGCTGGGTGTTGCAGATATGACATGACCCAGGAGCCATGGCACCTATGTTAGAGCACTCTCTACATCCTCACATACTCCCAGAAGCCCAGGGCCATGTGCTTGCTCATGCTGGACTGTGCAAAACATTATACTAAGAGCTTTAAAGTAGACAGATTGCTATCAGGAAAGAAATTCCTTAGCCTGTAGGATTGTCTTTCTGAAGAATTTATTAACATTGATGGGGTTGTAGTTGGCTGTTGGGTACCTCCTGTTTGGCTCCCATGGGAGGTTACAATAGATTTGGAAAATTTTTCAAAGTGCTCCATCAAATCCATGAGTAACAATTCCCCCATTCAAATTTTCCTTTCTCTAAGGTGGTGGGTTCAAACCAGATGGTAACCATCAACAATTATTAGTCAAATACCCAATGACCTATGTGTTAGAATGAGAATGTGGAAAAGGATAGAATCCTCCCAAATTAATTTTATGAAGCAAGCATAACCTTGATACCAAAAGCAATCAAAGGTATCACTAAAAAGGAAAACTACAGACCAATATCCCTCATGAATATGATACAAAAATCTTCAACAAAATCCTAGCCAACAGTCTCCAATAATATTAAAAAAAAAAAAAAAAAAAAAAAAAAAAACATCATGACCAAATGGAGTTTATACCAGGTATATGCAAGGATGGCTTGACATTACAAAAACAATCAACATAATCCATCACATAAATACAATAAAGGAAAAGAAACACATGATCATATCAATCAATGCAGAAAAGGCACTTGATAAAATCCAATATCTATTCCTGATACAAACTCTCAGCAAAATAGAAATAGAAGGGAAATTCTGCAACATATCAAAGTGCATACATACAAAACTACCAGCCAACATTATTCTCAATGGAGAGAAATGGAAACCATTCCCTTTATGAATAGGAACCAGACAAAGATGCCCTCTATCACCATTTCTATTCAACATTGTATTGGAAGTCCTAGCCAGGACAATAAGGCAAGAAAGGGAAATCAAAGGCATCCAAATTATTAAGGAACAAGGAAAATTATCCCTATTTCCTGATGATATGATCCTATACTTAGAAAACCCAAGAGACTCAGCAAGAAAACTACTGGAACTAATTGAGAAATTTAGCATAGTAGCAGGATACAAGATCAACGTACAAAAGTCAGTTGGATTCCTCTACACCAGCAAAGAGATTGCTGAAAAGGAAATCAATGCCATTTACAACAGCTACCAAAATAAATAAAATACTTGGGAATAAATCTTACCAGGGACAGAAAAGATCTATACAAAGAAAATGACAAAACACTACTTCAAGAAACCGTAAGAGATCTACATGAATGGAAGAACATACCATGCTCATGGAAAGGTAGATTGAACATTGTGAAAATGTCAATACTACCAAAGCAATCTATACATTTAATGCAATTTCAATCCAGATCCCATCAACATTCTTTAAGGATATGGAAAAACTAATCACTAACTTTATATGAAAAGGAAAGAGACCTTGAATAAGCAAAGCACTATTGAAGAAGAAAGGAGCTCTGGTGGCACAATGCCTAAGGCATTTATTTGACTGCTAATCAGAAGGTTGGTGGTTCAAATCCACCAGCCACTTCACAGAAGGAAGACAGGGCAATCTACTTCCATAAAGATTTACCACCTCGGAAACCTAATGGGGATCAACTATGAGTTGGAACTTGGTGGCAGTGAGTTTGTTTTTGTCTTTTTTACTGATGAAGAAGAACAAACTAGGAGGTCTCACGCTCTCAGATCTCAAAACCTGCTATACAGTCATAGTAGTCAAAACAGCCTGGTAGTGGTACAATGACTGACACATAGACCCCTGGAACAGAATTGAGAACCCAGAAATAATCCATTGACCTATTGTCAGCTGATCTTTGACAAAGGTCTGAAATCCATTAAATGGGGAAGAGATAGTCTCTTTAACAAATGGTACTGGCAAAACTGGTTATCCATTTGCAGAAAATGAAACAAGATCCATACCTCACACCATACATAAAAACTAACTCCAGATGGATCAAAGACTTAAATGTGAAATCTAAACCTAAAAAGTTCATCAATTAAAAAACAGAAGGAAACTTAGGGGTCCTAATTTATGGCTTAAATAAACTATCAAGCTGTTCTGGTTATCTAGTGCTGTTCCGACAAGAATATACCACAAGTGGGATGGCTTGAACAAGCAGGAGTTTATTCTCTTACAGTTTGCTGGGCTTGAACTCCGAGTTCCAAATGCCAGGCTCTAGGGGCTGGGTGAAAGCCCCTCCATCTTGGGTTTCAGCTTTGCCTCTTACTCCCGGCCCACTGAAGCTAGAGGCATCTCTTCACTCAGGCAGCTACTGGCTGTTGAGGCTAACAAGCCCAAGGTCAACAAATAAAATGGCACAGTCCCGATCTTACCAAACCACATGGCAGGCCATTAATTCAAGTCCATTGGAAGTCCCAAGGTCAGCAGAGCATGGCAGGCTGCTGAACAAAGACACAACTACATGCAGGATTCAAGTGTGCCATAAGCTAGAGACCATTCCCAAAGCTGTTTCTTACATATGGGAAGCAGACCACATCCCTAAAGCAGCTACTCAGCTGCTTGTGGTGGGTCCCACGATGGAGCTGATTGCCAGTCCCATCATGGGGAATAACTACCACCAGCTGCCCAGCCACTCAACCAGGCCCAGCCAAGTTGACACACAAACTTAACCACCACACAAGCATAACCCAAAATGCACAAACAGCAGAAGATAAGCTAGATGCTTGGGACTTTCTAAATATTAAATTTTTATGTGCATCAAAGGACTTCTCCAAAAAAGTAAAAAGAGAACCTACATAATGGTAAAATTATTTGGCAATGACATATCTGACAAGGGACTTATCTCTAAAATTTATAGAAAATTCCAGTACTTCAACAACAAAAAGACAAACAATCCAATTAAAAAATGGGCAGAAGACATG
This sequence comes from Orycteropus afer afer, assembly GCF_000298275.1. Classification (NCBI taxonomy): domain Eukaryota; kingdom Metazoa; phylum Chordata; class Mammalia; order Tubulidentata; family Orycteropodidae; genus Orycteropus; species Orycteropus afer. The sequence continues at coordinate 6,945,125 of NW_006921661.1, read as the reverse complement.
AACAGACACTTCACCAAAGAAGATATTCAGGCAGCCAACAAACACATGAAGAAATGTTCATGATCA
>NW_006921661.1:6942539-6943499 GCF_000298275.1 Orycteropus afer afer | reverse complement strand
TAATGTCATGAGACAAAGTGTATGTGAACTGCTGTATGGAAAGTGAATTTGCTCTGTAAACTTTCACCCAAATCACAATTAAAAAAAAAAAAAAATGTCCATGTAACTAGAACTAATGAGGGGCACAAACATGTATGATAACTTCTTAGACAGAGTCAACTACCCTGACAGAGAGAGTTGTTGAACCTGTGGTTTTGGGACTATGGTCACAGGGGATATTATCATGTTCAATTTGCATAACATACTACACAAAACATTGTTCTTCATCTTACTTTGGTGAGTAGTGACTGGGGTCTTAAAAGCTTGCAAGTGGCCATCTAGATGCAACAATGGGTCTCTTCTCATCCATAGCGAAGAAGAATGAAGAAAACCAAAGATGCATGGAAACAATCAGTCCGAGGGACTAGTGGGCCATGAGAACCTCAGCCTGTATGACCATGAGACCAGAAGAACTAGATGGTGCCCAGCTACAACTGTGAGCCCCTTAGAAAGGGATCAGTGCAGGCGATCCTGGATAGAGTGGGAGAACAATGTGGAACAAAAACTCAAATCATGAAAAAGACCAGATTTACTGGTCTGATAGAGCCTGGTAAGATCCCAAAGACCATGGCCCCTAGTTAGTCTTCAGGTCTGTAATTGACTCAATCCCATGGCTTCCAGCAAAAAAACAGGCATATAGGGTGAACATTTACATCAGGTAGATACACTCCTTAGAACAATCAATCATGGGAGAACAAGAGGGCGGTATTTGCACCACGAGATAGCTTCAGGGTGGGCAGGAATGCATAAGAAGGAAGGAGGACATGGAGCAGAGGAAACTACAGGGACAGGGAAGAAGTGGGAAGAGAGCTATTACATTGTGGGGAATTGTAGTCAATGTCATGAAACAAAATGTGGATGAACTGCTGTATGGAAAAAGAATTTGTTCTGTCATCTTTCACCCAAATCACAATAAAAAAT
>NW_006921661.1:6923198-6941245 GCF_000298275.1 Orycteropus afer afer | reverse complement strand
CCTTCCGAGGAGTGGCTGGTGGGTTTGAACCGCCAGCCTTCTGGTTAGCAGTCAAGTGCCTTAGGCACTATGCTACCAGAGCCCCTGCTAATAATGACCTGACTAACACCTTAAGAGATCCTGGTAAGATCCTGAGCAGAAAATCCAATCAGCCATGTCTAGACTTCTCACCTACAGAAACTGTGAAGTAATGAATTTGTTTTAAGTTGCAAGTTTGTGGCAATTGGTTGCATATCAATAAAAAAAAAAAAAAAAGGATTACACTTTTAAAGAAATAAAAAAAAAACAAACAAACCCTCACTGCCCGTCGAGTTGGTTCCAACTCATAACAACCCTTCCTTGGGTTTCCAAGGTGGTATCTCTATGGAAGTAGATTGCTCAGTCTTCCTTCTGAAGAGTGGCTAGTGGGTTTGAACCACCAGCCTTCTGGTTAGCAGTCAAATGCTTTAGGCACTACGCCACCAGAGCTCCTAAAGAATACAAAATTATAAACAAAATTTATGAACCTAAAGGGGCCCATGCAAGTGTTGGGTCCTAATTGTGTCTGTGGACTTAAAATTGAGGTACTGGCATAACTGAAATGGGATGACATCAGGCCTCAATTAAAACTGTATTCTGAATTAAACTGAAATCTTTACTTCTACTGTTCTAAAGAAACAATTCAGCCTTTTTGTCAAAGTTTAACTTTGTCAAAGTTTAACTGCTGTAACACAAAGAAAGCAAGAGTCAGGATTCTGGCTTGGAAGAGAAATTGTTTATTGAAGATGTCTATTAAGAGTGTTAGAGCTCTGGTAGCTAGTGCCTAAGGCACTTGACTGCTAACTAGAGGGCTGGTGGTTCAAACCCACCAGCCACTTCTTGGAAGGAAGGTTGGGCAATCTACTTCCTTAGAGATACCGCCTCGGAAACCCAAGGAGGGGTCGCTATGAGTTGAAACAACTCAACAGCAGTGAGTTTATTTGTTTTGTTTATTAAGAACGTTTACTCAGCTTGGTCTGAAAAGAATGTCTTGGTCAAGCATGTCCCTGGAGGTTAGAAGATAGTATTAGAATTGATAATGTTAAGATAAAACCTATTACTCTCTCATAATTTTGTAGTCAAGATAAGGTAAATGTCAATTAACCAAGTCTCAATCAAACTTCATTTTCACTCATTGGAATCTTTTGCTCCATTTCTGCTAACTCTTTATAAACCTTTAACTAGGTAAAATCATAAGTCTGTTACTGTAAGATAAGGGGAGAGACACTCAGTTTATTCCTGGCAGAATGGCTTGTTAAACAATCCAAGATGTAACAAATAAATTTACTGTTGTTAAATGTTTAAGATTATAATTTAACAAACCTCTGTAACTTTTTGCCATGCTTCTCCCCCTCCCTGTGTCTGCCTTTGTTCATTTCACCTGATAAAAATTTCTTTCTAGGTCCATCAGGGAGAATAGAATAGCTGTGTAGCTCAGGGGGCAGGAGTGCATGGGAGGGAAGGAAACAGGGAAGAGGTAACTATGGAGAGGATGTGGGAGGGGAGCTGTTGCATTATGGGAAACTGCAGTCAATGTCATGAGACAAAGTGTATGTGAGCTGCTGTATGGAAAGTGAATTTGCTCTGTAAACTTCCACCCAAATCACAATAAAATTTTTTTAAAAAAATTCTCTCTCTCTTTCTCGCTGCAATTTGGAACACACACTGCAGCCTCTTGCCTGGGTGCTTATGTGTCTTCCTGTTTCACGAAACTTTTTTTTTTCCTTCAATGAAACTCTATGGTAGTTAAGGTTGTGTGTCAGCTTGGCTGGGCCATGATTTTGAGTGGCTTGGCAGCTGGACGTGGTTATTCCCCATGATGAGACTGGAATGTGACATAATCAACTCCATGGTGGACTCTGCTATGAGAGATTCAGGGATGTGGTCTGCTTCCAGAATGTATGGGGAAGCTTTGAGAAAGGTCTCTAGCTATTTGGCACAGTTAGATCCTGCATTTGGCCAGGTTTTCATCTCCAATTCCTGGACTTGAGCCAGTGGCCTGCCATGTTGGCTGCCAATCTTGGGATTGTTCCTGGATGTGAAGCAGTAGTTTCCCATGTTGCCTGCTGCTCGTGGAATTGTTGATCTTGGGTTCAGCGGCCAGCAGTTGCATGAGTCAGAAGGAGCCTCTAGCCTGCTCCGGTGGGCCTGGAACATGAGACAGAGCTGAAGCCCAAGGTTGAGAGACCTTCATCCAGTCCCTAGAGCTGGCACTCTGAATTCGGACTTCTAGCCTCGTAAACTGTAAGAGAATAAATTCCTATTTGTTAAACCCATCCACTTGTGGTATTTCTGTCATAGCAGAACTAGAGAACTAAGACAAATTTTTTGTTTTTATTTCAGCTGATTTTATGTCAGGTGCTTCACTATAACAAGCTGTATTAATTTTAATCTAAATTCCTCTCTGCCTCCAAGGAGAAGAGAAGAGGGTGGAACAAAGGGCATCAATTACAATATGATGTCAGAATTTTGGGTGAGCCAGATATCCAAAACCAATTTTTTCTCTTTGGAAGGCTTTAGGCGATCCCTTGGAGATCTTCCTCTGGAACCTCCAACTACACTTCCCTTGACAAGGCAAAGCCTCTCCTTAGTTGGCCACACTGATTCCTCACTTAGCTCTGGAGCTCCCAGCAGTTCATTCTCTCTGTTGGGGTCACAGTGCCCTCTGTGTGATTATTTTAAGAAGACCTCAGCTCTCTTCTTCCAGGTTCACATCTAAACCTGAACCCAAACCCAATGCCATGGAGTCAGTTCTGACTCATGGTGGCCCTGTAGGGTAGACTAGAACTGCCCCACAGGGTTTCCAAGGCTGTAAATCTTTACAGAAGCAGATTGCATCATCTTTTACCATGGAGCAGCCAATGGGTTCAAACCACCAACCTTTTAGCAAGCAGCCAAATGTTTTAACCACTAGACCACCAGAGCTCCCTAGGTTCACATCAATCCCTAGGAAACACCTGCCTTTGCCCAGCAAAACCATCTCTCTTCTGTTCTACAAATTCCTTTCAATCTCTAATCTTTAAATTCCTCAGACACGTGTCAAGCACTATACCAATGATCCTCAGGGTCACGTATCAAGCTTCTGAGTGCTTTTCTTGAAGTACCCTCTCTCCCTGGGTTTAAGGAGTGAAGAGAATAGCCCTTCCCTCCCCTATCCTCTGACTGTCATGCAGTGGAAAGAACATTGACATGGGACCCATGGCATAGGAGCCTCGAGCTCGAGTCTGGGTTTTTGATACTAACTGGCTGTGTGTCCTTGGGAAAATTTATTTTCCATTCTGGGCCTTGCTTCCCTGGCATCTTCCTTTGAAGATACTGGACCAGATTTACTCATTTACAGGCACACCTCATTGTATTGTGCTTTGTTTATTGAATTTTCAGTTAACTGAAAGTTTGTGGGCCTGCATTGAACAAGTCTATCAGCACATTTTTCCAACAGTATATGCTCACTTCATGCTTCAGTATCACATTTTGGTAATTCTCACAATATTTCAAATTTTTCCACAGTACTACTCTACGCTTAGTAGACTGTAGTATAGTATAAACATAACTTTTACATGCACTGGGAAACCGAAAAATTCATGCGACTCACTTTATTGCAGTGGTCTGGAACAGAACCCACAATATGTCTGAGGTATGCCTGTATTTAGTAGATGCTTGTTGAGCCCCTATTATGTGCCAGGAATTGTTCTGGGCACTAGGAATCAGCAGAGAACAGTCTAGATGATCTCTGAGAGCCTTCCACCCTCGAAATCTCAGATGTTTTCCATCTTTCCGACTCACTTCCCATTCACCCCCCATGATGGGCAGTCAGTCCTGGCTTCTAACATGACCACCTTATCCACCTCAGCAGCGTATAGCCTTCTCTTGCCAGGATCTTTGATGGAACTGAGGTTGAGCCTCCTCTGTAGGCAGCATTGCACTCTCTCTCTCTCTCTCTGCTACTGCCCATCAACCTGGTCTGCCTGGCCTCAAAGTACAGCACAACCAACGACAACGGAAAGGTTTATTTGTAGAGGCCAGGAAGTCCCCCAATGACCCCTCTCCATCCACCTCTGGGACAGGAAGCCCCAGAAGGAAAAAACAAAAGATGAAACACTGGCTGACTTCCCAGCCTCCAAGGGTTCAGCAGCACTCTGGTCTGGAGGATTCCTCCTGCCCAATGGACAGTGACCTCCCTCAAAACTCCTTCCTTGTCACTAGACCCCAGGCCCTCAGTTCCTTTCCTGAGGATCCAGAAGGACTTAGGTGACGTAAAAGAGGTAAAGAAATGAAGATTGACTCTCTGGGAAAGGATACATGACGTCTTATCCAAAGCTTAGCCTCTCTGTGTGGGAGGGAGGGAAGCTAAATGCACAGAGCGGGAAAAATATTCTCAGTGGTTAAGAAAGCAAGTGACTCATTTGCTCTGACCTTTGTCTACCCCTTCCCATAGCCAGGGATGTTGAGGGTGAGAACGGGGATGAGAAAGATCTTTTTCAAGCCTTAATTTCTGCTTCCTGGGTTGTTTTTGGGACTCTTAGCTATGATACCTCTTATGCCCATCCCTTTTCTTACAACAGTTTAGCTAACTTTCCTGGAAAAAAACTGTCACCAAAATGTATGCAGCCATACTAGGTAGAAAACGAAAAACAAGGAGATATTTCAATTGTTCCAGAAGCCTACCCACAGTCTACACAGTGGCTGGACTGTATTTAAAAAACAAACAAAACTTCATTGTGGTACACTGTATGTCAATAAAATTTTCCATTCGTCCTATTTTTTTTTTTCCTGTAGAAATTCTATTTAGCAGTCAAAATTTCCTTCACATTCATCACTGTTGAACAATAAGATCTTTCATCTTCCTGCTCATCCTACTTTTAACTCAAGTCATAATCAGTTTTAGGCACAAAGGTTTTTATTTTCTCAAAATCAACTTTTAACTATTCAAGGTTACTGCTATAGCAAGCAGATTTTGTGAAAGTATGTATTGTTAGAAGCTCTGGTAGCGTAGTGCCTAAGGCACTTGACTGCTAACCAGAAGGCTGCCAGGTCAAACCCACCAGCCACTCCTCGGAAGGAAGGTTGGGCAATCTACTTCCATAGTGATACTGCCTCGGAAACCCAAGGAGGGGTCGCTATGAGTCGGGTTCGACTCGATGGCACATAACAACAACATGTATTTAACAGTTTTCATTCTCTGTTACTACAGATTAATCTTTTCTTTAAATAAAGTTAGATGTACTATTTTTGGTTTTAAGATTGATTTTCATCAGAAAATAACAGTGACACATGATATATTAAAGTTCAATTCTAGCCACTCCAAGGGTGTTTGCGATCTGCATGGCATTCCATCAGCACAGGCATAGCTCATGGACATCCTGTGGCAGTGCCGAGTGCTAGGCTCTTTTTGGTAGAGTGTACATCGCCACACTGCTGCTGCCACAGTGTCCTGAGTGCTAGCAGAGGTGCCAAACAGCTTTGCAATGCCAGGACTTAAGGCTGCTATAGTTGTTTTTCATATTATGCATGATAAATTGTAGCACAATAATCATGATATAAAAACTTAGTAGCAAAAAATAAAATGAATGTTTTACTACATTTGATTATCATACAAAAATAGGCATATTTTCTATTTCAAAAAACATTAACAGTACCTAATTTTTTAAAACTTGTAAATTAACAAAAAATATTATTAATGGAGTTGAAATGACCATGTGAAAAAAGAAAATTAGGGAAATGCTCAATCCAAAAAAACAATAATGAATTTAGAACAATTTGTAATAATAAAAAAGCAGCTAAATGGAAAATTGTAAGAATTGTCATACTTTCGATGGTAGGACATGTTGTGTGGCTCTCTAAGGGGGCTGGGAATGGCTTCTGATCAGGGACTACAAAGTGTGTGATGACAATAATGCTCTGTGTATAAACTGGCAATAGCCCTTATTTTCTAGGCAACAATTTAGCAAAAGCATTGGTTTTATTCACAAATGAGTTTCCTAAGACATTTTACAAAAAACTTCTATCTCTTTCAACTAGAGATATTATAAATTTTTAAAAGACAAATAATTCAAATGCCATTTGACCTATTTTTAAGTGTACAATTCAGTAACAATAATTACATTCATCATGTAATGTGCACCCATCACCACTATTTCCAAAAGCTTCTCCTCACCCCAAACAGAAACTTAGTACCCAGTTAGCAATAGCTCCCTGTTCTCACCTCCTTCCAGTGCCTGGTAACTCCTGATATGCTTTGTCTCTATGCTCTTGTCTGTTCTACATATTTCAAGAGAAATGTCTTTCAGTATTTGTCCTTTTTTGTCTAAGTTATTTCATTTGGCATAATGTTTTCAAAGTTCTTCTATGTTGTAGCATGTATAAGAATTTTATTTCTCTTTATAAATAATCTATTTGTATAGATGTACCACATCTTGTTTCTCCATTCATCTTTTGGGTCATTTGAATTTTTTTTTTTTTTTAAACTTTATTTAGAGACAGTAAACAGACTGAAATGATTGTATGTTGATTTAACATGCTTTTTGATATGTCCTCCATTGGAGCATATCTTTAAAATTAAATTTTTTGCAATTGAAATATAACATGCATAGCAAAACATATAAATCTTAAGTGTACAGCTAAATGAATTTTCACAAAGTGACCACATCCATGTAACCAACACTAGAACACTGCCAGAACCTCAGAAGTTCCCCTGTGCCTCCTTCCCATCACTCACTCTTCAAAAGTAACCACTATCCTGATTTCTAATATTATAAATTAGGTTTGCCTGTTTCTGACTTTATTGAGGTGGAATCATACACTATGCATTCTTTTATATCCAGGTTCTTTTGCTGTGTTGAAATTGTTAATGATTTCGGAACAAGGGTCCCTGCATTTTCATTTTGTGCTGGGCCCCACAAATTATGTAGTTGATCCTGGTTGTGTCTTGTGTTAGATTCTAACATTCCAGCCTCATAACTGAGTTACCATTAGCTCCATGTTACTATGGAAGAAATTTAAGCTTAGGTATGTAACTTGCTGACAGTTACATACAAAGTAAAGGGTGGAATTAGGATTCAAACTCTAGTTTAACTGCAAAAGTAGTGGTCCTTCTTATCTGGACTGTTTGTTGCCTCCCCAAGAGAAATGCCTTTAGTTTGAACATTATGGAAGAGCTGAGTCTGCAAAAACAATTCAGCAGTGCTGGCAGGGGTATGGTAAAGGGCTTTCATCAGAGCTGGAATTTCAAACAAGCCCTGGGTACATTATTTTTTTTAGGACAACCTACATGCATGAACATGTGCACACACACACCTGCTCATATATAATACCTAGCCCAGGGCTTGCCTTCAGAAGCAGTTCAATTATGTATATAAGTAAATAGAGTGTTCTGGAATGCTGGTTTGATTCCTTTGTTTGACCAGTGAGGAAACAAGCTCAGAGAGGGAAGGGAATTGTCTAGACTGCACAGTTCATAAGTTTATAAGAATTAGAAACCACACCTCTGCCTTTGACTCCTTGTTGAAGTACAGCATGAGGATGGATTGATGGGAGGTGAAGATGGGGAAAAACTGGAGAAATATCTGAGCAAAAAGGAAGCTTGAGCCTGAGGTTAATCCTGCACCTCAAGCAAAACTTACCCATCAGTGTCTGAGAAATGCTCTACTTCTGACCCTGGCTCAGCAAAGAATCTCCCCACTTCCATATAAGTATTTATAATAATGCTATTGCTCAAGACCCCAAAACACCTGCTTTAAAGCATTAAGCAGTTTGGATTAGGAAGATTGAATTGTTGTTTCATTCATAAGCAAAACACAAAGGCAAAATATAAACAAGATGAAGCAAAAGAGACTTAATTACCCCATAAAAACAGGAGAGATTCTGTGAAGCAAAAACACAAAATAAAGCACTATGATCTGCCTGGGGCTGTCCTGGAAGAATCGGTACCCTGCGATGGGGCTCAACTTCTGACCTTCTCTGTGGAATCTCCCAACGCCCGCACCAGGACGTAGCTGGGTCTGACATGGAGTCATGTAGCTAAAAAAGAAAGATTCTGACACTGCATTCATTTTAAAGGAGCTCTGGTAGCTTAGTGCCTAAGGCACTTGACTGCTAACCAGAAGACTGGAGGTTCAAACCCACCAGCCACTCCTCCGAAGGAAGATAAGGCAATCTACTTCTGTAATGATACTGCCTCGGAAACCCAAGGAAGGGTCTCTATGAGTTGGGTCCGACTTGACGGCACATAACAACAACAACACCAACATTCATTTTAAAGATCTCTCTCCCTCCAATTTCTTCTTTGACATGAAAAAGAGGCCTAAGAGGAGCTCTGGTAGCATAGTGGCTAAAGCACTTGACTGCTAACCAGAAGGCTGGCGGTTCAAACCCACCAGCCACTCCTCGGAAGGAAGGTTGGGCAATCCTACTTCCGTAGTGATGCTGCCTCGGAAACCCAAGGAGGGGTCGCTATGAGTCGGGGCCGACTCGACGGCACACAACAACAACAACAAAGCTAGGCAGTCCTAAAGAGGGACAACTATTTGCTATCACACCCCTCCTCTACTTTTTTCACAACCCCTGAACTTCAAATTGTATTTTGTTTCAATGTGCCTTATTAAAACTATCTCAAGGCTTGTGAATTAGCCCAGGGTGAAGTCCAAAGTCCTTAAAGATTTCGTACTTTTACACAGTGTGTTAGTTCAGGTCCTCCAAAAAGCAGAGCTAAAATGAGATTAAATGTACAAGGAGGATTTTTTTTTTCTTTTTTTAATGGAACTACTCATGGGGGAAAGAAGGTTGAGTCATAAATCCCACAATGCAAGTCTGACCCCAAATGAAGGAGCAAGGGAAGGCAGGCTAGGTGCACCCTAGATTGCCAGGCAGTCTAAGGTAGGTGGAGAATCATGGAGCCACAGTCGGCCATCAGAGGAGTCCCATGTCTCTCAGCAATATGCCTATTTTAGTATCATCGCTGTGCTCAGTCCTTCTGGGAGCAGCCTATGGGAAGTGTAGCATCAGCATAAATTAGGTGACCAACTTTAGAGCACAGCATCTGGGGCCCTTGGTCAATTCCATGCTGTCGTTGGTGGTCTGCAAGTACATTTCCGTGGCCCCTGTAACATGCTTTTCTCTCTGCCTGCAAGGCCTCTTTCCTCAGCCTTTTCTGTTGGCCAACTTCTCCTGATCCTTTAAAACAGGTCTCAGATCTTGTCTCTGTGAAATCCTCCTTGAACTCCCTGGTTTCAATGCTCCCATGGCATCCTGTAACCAGAAGTCTTGTTGCAGCCATTGTACTCTTTGTAATTGTTTATATGCCTGTCTTCTCCTCTAGAAAGAGCCCCTCTAAAATGGGAAACATTTCCATATCCCCAGATACGTATCAATAAAAGTAGGGGGCATAATTGAGTGAGCAGATAGATACATGGACAGATAGGTGGATGGATGGTACAATGTTATCAGGGCCTGGTCTCATTTAAGAAATTATGACAAGGTGAGGTGCACTAACATTCTCCTTACTCCTCAAACCAAAAACCAAACCAAACTCACTGCTGTCGAGTCGGATCCGACTCATAGCAACCCCTCCTTGAGTTTCTGAGGTGGTATCTCTACAGAAGTAGATTGCCCAATCTTCTGAGGAGTGGCTGGTAGGTTTGAACTGCTAGCCTTCTGGTTAGCAGTCAAATGCCCCTCATTATCACTCATATCCATTTCTATCCTCCTCCAACCCACTGCTATAGCCCTAGTTCAGTCCCTCTTCCGCCATCTAACATCTGGACTATGGCAGCAGCCCATTAGCTGATCTTTTAAACCAATGTCTCTTCTGCTTCATCCTCTACATAGCATCAAAATATTTTAAAAGGAAAATATCCTTCAATACTACCACTCATCTGTCACTTTTCTGTACTGTGGTGGCTTGTATATTGCTATGAGGCTGGAGGCTATGTCACTGGTATTTTGGACAGGTTTCAGTGGAGCTTCCAGAAAAAGACAGACTGAGAAGGATGGGACTATCCACTGTTGAAAAAATTGGCCACTGAAAACCTTATGAATAGCAGTGAAGCATTGTCTGATATATTACTGGAAAAGTTTGTGAAGAGCCATGAAATATTGTCTGATATAGTGCCAGAAGATGAGACTCTCAAGTTGAAGGCACTCAAAATATGACTAGGGAAGAGCTGCTTACTCTAAGTAGAGTTGACCTTAATGATGTGGATGGAGTAAAACTTTCAGAACCTTCATTTGCTGATAGGGCACAACTCAAAATGGGCAGAAACAGCTGCAAGCATTCATTAATAATTGGAAGGTGAAATGTACGAAAACGAAATACAAAAAAAAAAAAAAAAAAAAAAAAAAAAACCACCACTACCACCAAAGTCGATTCCGACTCACAGTGACCCCTGTTGGATTTCCAAGGTGGTAAATCTTTATAGAAGTAGACTGCCCCATCTTCCTTCCATGGAGTGGCTGGTAGGTTTGAGCTACCAACCTTCTAGCTAGCAGTCAAATGCCTTAGGCACTGTGCCACCAGAGCTCCTTTGTATGAAGTATGAATCTAGGAAAATTACAAAGTGTCAAAAATGAACTGCAAAGGATAAAGATAAGTATCCTAGGCATTAGTATGCTGAAATGGACTGGTATTGGCTGCTTTGAAACAGAAAATCACATGAGCTACTATGCCAGGAATGATAAATTGAAGAGGAATAGCATTGCATTCATTTTCAAAAAGAACATATCAAGATCTATCCTGAAGTACAATGCTGTCAGTAATAGGATAATATCCATATGCCTACACAGAAGACCAGTTAATACAACTATTATCCAAATTTATGCACCAACCATCAAAGCAAAAGATGAAGAAATTGAAGATTTTTACCAACTTCTGCAGTCTGAAATTGACCAAACATACAATCAAGATGTATTGATTATTACTGGTGACTGGAATCAAAAGTTGGAAACAAAGAAGCATCAATAGTTGGGAAATATGGCCTTGGTGAAAAAAATCATGCCAGAGATCACATGATAGAATTTTGCAAGACCAATGAGTTATTCATTGCAAATGTCTTTTTTCAACAACATAAATGGTGACTCTACACATGGACCTCACCAGATGGAATACACAGAAATAAAATTGACTATATCTGTGGATAGAAGAGATGGAGAAGCTCAATGTCATCGGTCAAAACAAGGCTAGAAATTGACTGTGGAACAGACCCTCAATTGCTATTCTGCAAGTTCAAGTTAATGTTAAAAGAAATTAAAACAAGTTCACAAGAGCCAAAATATGACTTTAAGTATATCCCACCTGAATTTAGAGATCATCTGAAGAACAAATTTCATGCATTGAACACCAATGACCAAAGACCAGATAAGTTGTGGATGACATCAAGAATATCATACATGAAGAAAGCAAAAGGTCATTAAAAAGACAGGAAAGGAAGAAACTCTGAAATTTTCTCTTGAATGGAACATAGCTAAAGTGAAAGGAATTAATGTTGAAATGAAATAGCTGAATAGAAGATTTCAAAAGGGAGCTCAAGAAGAAAAGTAAAGTATTATAATGAAATGTGCAAAGACATGGAATCAGAAAACCAAATGGGAAGGACATGCTCAAGCTGAAAGAACTGAAGAAAAATTCAAGCCTCAAATTGCAATAGTGAAGGATTCTATGCACAAAATGTTGGGTGGACAGAATACACAGAGACCTTGGTACCAGCAGGTACCAGGTTGATGTTCAGTAATTTCAGGAGATAGTACATGATCAAGAATCAGTAGTATTGAAGGAAGAAGTCCAATCTGCACTGAAGGAACTGGTGAAAAACAAGCCTCCAGGAATTGACAGAATACCTACTGAGATGTTTCAACAAACAATGCAGCTCTAGAGGTGCTTGCTTAACATCTGTCTATGCCAGGGAATTTGGAAGACAACTACCTGGCCAACTGACTGGAAAAGATCCATATTTGTACCCATTCCAAAGAAAAGTAATACAACAGAATGTGGAAATATAGAATCATATCATTAATATCTCATGCAAGCAAAATTTTTGCTGCAGATAAATAAAAAATGGTTCCAGTACTACATTGACAGGGAACTGCCAAAAATGCAAGCTGGATTCAGAAGAGGATGTAGAATGAGGGATATCATTGCTGATGTCAGATGGATCTTAGCTGAAAGGAAAGACTATAAGAAAGATGTTTACCTGTGTTTTATTGACTATGCAGAGTCACTTGACTATGTGGATCATAACAAATTATGGATAACATTGTGAAAAATGGGAATTCCAGAACACTAAATTGTGCTCATAGGAACCTATACATAGACCAAGAGGCTGCCGTTCAAACAGAACAAGGGAGATACTGCATAGTTTAAAATCAAGAGGATGTGCATCAGGGTTGTATCCTTTCACCATACTTATTCAATCTGTATGCTGAGCAAATAATCCAAGAAGATGAATTATAAGAAGAGGAACACAACATTAAGATTGGAGGAAGACTCATAAACAACCAGCAATATGCAGATGACACAAGCTTGCTTGCTGAAAGTGCAGAGGACTTGAAGCACTTACTGATGAAAATTAAAGAATACAGTCTTCAGTATGGATTATACCTCAACATAAAAAAAACAAAAATCCTCACAACTGGACCAATAAGCAACATCATTATAAATGGAAAAAATTTAGCCTGACCCAAACCATGGTATTTTCCATGGTCTCATGTGCATGTGAGAGCTGGACAATGAGTAAGGAAGACAGAAGAAAAATTGATGCCATTCAATTATGGTGTTGGCAAAGAATAATGAAAATACCATGAACTGCCAGAAGAACAAACAAATCTATCCAGGAAGAAGTGCAGCTGGAATGCTCCTTAGATGTGAGAACAGCCAGACTTGGTCTCACCTACTGTGGTCATGCAGTCAGAAGGCACCAGTTCCTAGAGAAGGGTATCATATTTGGTAAAGTGGAGCATCAGAGAAAAAGGGGAAGATCCTCAATGAGATGGATTAACCCAGTGGCTGCAACGATGAGCCCAAGCATAGCAAGGATTGGGGGATGGCACAGGACTGGGCAGTGTTTCGTTCTGTTGTACACAGGGTTGCTGTGAATCAGAGCAACTAGACGGCACCTAACAACACAACATCCCTCAATAGCTCAAATAGCTCTCTATTGATAAGAAGGAAGCTCCAAAGGCCTTCATGATCTGGCTTGTTGGCCTCTGCAGCCCCTCCCTTGCTATGCCCTATCTCACACTTCAAGCTTCCACAATAGAGAGCTGCCCACAGTTTCCCCAAATTCACATGGTTGGTTGATACCTCTATTTCCTCTGTTTTGCCTGGGAACCCACGACCATTGAGTCAATTCCTACTCATAATGCCCTTATAGGATAGAGTAGAACTGGGCCATAGGGTTTCCAAAACTGTAAATCTTTTGGAAGCAGACTGCCTCATCTTTCTCATGGAGTTGCTGGTGTGTTAGAAAGGCCAACCTTTTGGTTAGCAGCATGAATGCTTTAACCACTAAGCCACCAGAGCTCCCACATGCATATAGGGAGACCATTTTATTTCTAAAAAACCAAAATGACTCCATGTAAACTAGTTACAAAGATGTTTCTAAAGAGAAGAGGAGGGAATCGACTAGAAAACCAACCACTGGCTAATCTTAGTGTGATTGCTGAACCATGTTTCTCTTTTTGCCACTTAATGGGATCAGCTGGCATCAGGTTACTAGGTGGTCTCTGGCTTGGCCAGAGATTTAATTTCTGCAAATCTTTAGTTGTAGTCTGTAGCTGTTGTTACGTGCCGTCGAGTCGGACCCGACTCATAGCGACCCCTCCTTGGGTTTCCGAGGCAGTATCACTACAGAAGTAGATTGCCCAACCTTCCTTCCAAGAAGTGGCTGGTGGGTTTGAACTGCCAGCCTTCTGGTTAGCAGTCAAGTGCCTTAGGCACTATGCTACTAGAGCTCCTTTAGTTGTAGTCTAGAGGTTTTAAAATGATTAAAAGAACTTCAATTATTCAGGGAATTCCAAGGGGTATCTTACAGGAAGCAAGGGAAATTACCTAAAGTTGCATTAGATAAAGTCTGAGCTAGTTTATGATTAACAAATATCTGTCACAAAGGGGGTTTGCAAAGACTTAAATCACTGTGCCAGTCTGGGCCTCAGTTTCCTTATTATTAACACTTTCAGATGGGTGGGGTTGGGGATGAAGTTGACAACAGTGCAAACATTTTAGCAGTTTGGGTGAAAATCAAATGAGCAAAGCTGCAGGCAAAAATATTTTTGCAGTTTTGGGCCAGGCTTTTATTTTTAAACTATGGGCTGGAGTAAGAGAAACCCCTTGAAATCAAAGTAAGATATCTATTTTTAATTTTATTTCACAGGACCAGCTCACCTTTGAAGATGCTCCTGAAGGTCATCTCCTCTGTAAAAACCTTTCTGACCTTCTCCCCCAAGGAAAATGGTCCATTTCCTCCTTTGAACCCCTGTTGTAGTTTGTTGTATTCCTCATACTTTTAGTGTGGGACCCATCATACTCCATTTTTCTCCCTGCTAAAGTGTGAGCTCCTTCAGGGTAGGATCAGTGTTACTGATCATGAGGGTGTTACTGTTTCATTTATTCATTTATATTTTAGTCACAAGAGTTCTCTCTTGTCATTACAGTTTATAGCAGAAATACTTCTTTAATTTACATTCAAAAGAACAAATTCAGTTGAAATTTTAGTCTTTTTTCTTCCATTTTGTTGCTTTTTCATCTCACGTCTTTTCCATCTTCTCAGTTTTTTATTGTGCTTTATTTTCATAATGGCATCTTCAGTAATATTCTTTCACACAGATACACTGCGCATGCTTCATTTTCTAAAGAGATGTGTCCTTTCTCTTTTTTTCAAAACTTGTAGTCCTCTCAATTTTGCTCTTATTTTCTTTCCTGGAAGACATGGTCAAGAAATATTTCACTTGCAAGAAAATGTTTTATGAAAACTAATAGAACAAGCAACTGGATAAATGGCAAAAGATATTTGGCCTGTGTGTTGGGGAGGTCATAGCAAGGGATGGGGACTGAGGTCCACAGTAGAGCTCCTGACTTGTCAAAAGATGACAGCCAGCTAAGTAAATCAATAAAAGCCTGAAATATACTTAAATGTGGAATCTATTCTTTAAGTTCAGGCAATTAAATCAACTAAAGTTTGGCCCACAGGGCATTTTTTAATTGACTGTAGAGATCCTATCTTTATCGTTAATGCGTGGAAGGACCACCGGCCACTCCTTCTAGGGGAAAACAAAACGAGAGGTGACACTGCCATCTGCTGCTCATTAGCAGTACCTGCAAGCCTTTACTAGGATTTGGGCGCCGTGCTCTGCTGCCTTTGAGTCCATCCTGACTCACAGCTACACTATAGAATGGAGTAGAACTGTGCCATAAGATTTCCAAGGCTGTAATGTTTATAGGAGATTGGGCAATCTACTTCCATAGTGATACCGTCTTGGAAACCAAGGATCCGACTCGAGGGCAGTAAGTTTTGTTTTTTAATGTTTATGGAAGCAGACTGCCATATCTTTCTACTGTGAAGTGGCTAGTGGGTTTGAACCACTGACCTTTTGGTTAGCAGAAGAGCACTTTAACCACTGTATGACCAGGGCACCTCTGGGTGACAATGTCAAAAAACCAAACCAAACTCTGCCATGGAGTCCATTCCGACTCATACCAACCCCCTTTGGGTTTCCGAGGCAGTAAATCTTTACGGAAGTAGATTGCCCAGTCTTCCTTCCGCGGAGTGGCTGGAACCACCAACTGCTGGTTAGCAGTTAGATACTCATAAAATGTCAGATTTGGAAGGACTGATGGCGGTAGGTGTCCACCTGCTCCATCCCTTTATTGTATGTGTGGGGAATCTGAGGCACATGGAGGGTTTATACACCAATACCAAGAAGCTATCTAGGCAGCTTCTGGGTAAAACTCATGAGCAGGATTTGTCCTCCAGTGAGCATCAGGGACGTGCTAACACAGAACCTTAAGTATGACTGGGAGAGAATGAAGGGAGAGGAGAAAGGATTATTTAGAGGGAGAGCTGCCAGATGAAGTTGGAAGCTATTGCAAAACTACAGAAAAAGGGGTAAAGGCTAAGGTAAGAACATGGAGAGAAAAGAGTGGATTTGGGGGAAAAAAAAAAGTACAGAAAGATAACAGTCAGACTTGATGGATCCAGAAAAACAAGGCGTGAGAGTGCCAATGCCTGCAATGAGTTGCACTTTGTGCTACCAGATTAATGTCTATAAACCTTCAGTTTAATCATTCATTAACTCCAGAGTATTTTGGCTTCATACTGGGACTAGGACACAAGACACTCTGTTGCCAGGTAGATAGTGAATTCCTTTCCTCATCCCCCAACCAGTCCCCGTCACTGGCCTGTCAGGATTGAGTGGAAGTCAAGAAGCTGGGTATGAGCCCCAACTTCAGTCAGTTTCTAGCCATATGACCTTGGAGCAGGTCACTTACCATCTGGAAATTTAGTTTACTTATCTGAACAATGATAAAATAACAATGATTCCTTGTATGAGGCAGTTATGTTGAGCCAAGCTGGTCATGAGCTAATGCCTAACATCACATTGAATCCTCACACCCTTATGACATGAGTACTACTATTATCCTCCTTGTTCAGATGAGGACACTGAAGCTGAGAGCAATGAAGTAGCTTTCTGAAGGCCACACAGAGCTGAATTCAAATCCAGATTGTTTAATTCCAAAGCTTTATTACTTTTTAAACAATTTAAAAATTCTTTTATTGTTGAGAATATACACAGTAAAATATACACCAATTCAACAGTTTCTACATGCACAATTCAGTGACACTGATTATATTCAAGTTTGCAGTCATTCTCACCCTCCTTTTCTGAGTTGATCCTCCCCCATTAACATAAACTCATTGCCCTCTGACATTCTTATCTAATCTTTTCAGTTGCTGTTGTCAATTTGATGCCATATAGTTATTAAAAGAGCATCATGCTCCTATTTATAATAGCAGAAAGATGGAAACAACCTACATGCCCATCAATAGAAGAATGGATAACCAAAGTATGGTACATACACACTGTTATTGTTGTTGTTATGTGCCGTTGAGTCGGACCCGACTCATAGTGACCACTCCTTGGGTTTCCGAGGCAGTATCCCTACGGAAGTAGATTGCCCAACTGTCCATCCAAGGAGTGGCTGGTGGGTTTGAACCGCCAGTCTTCTGGTTAGCAGTCAAGTGCCTTAGGCACTATGCTACCAGAGCTCCCACCAAAAAAAGATATAAAACAAAAAACCAAACCCATTGCCATCAAGTTGATTCTGACTCACAGTGACCTCCACTGGGCTTCCACACACTAAAGAATAATGTAGAACCTGCAAAACACCACATAACATCAATGAACTTGGAAGACATTATGCTGACTGAAATAAGTCAATCACAGGACAAATATAGTATCAGTTCCTTATTGCAAAAAGTCAAGAAAAGGTTTATACATGGAAGGAAACTTCCTTTGTTGGTTACCAGGGTAATCACTATGCTACAACATTTATTGAGCACCAACTAAGTCATAGGCCCTGGACACTGAGAATACCAAAAGAAATAATACACCATCCCTTTCCATAAGGAACTCGTTGCTTAGTAGAAGAGATAGTCAAATTGACACTGTGATTCCCTGTTATAGAGAAAAGCTCAGAAGTTTATGGGAGCAGAAAGTAGGAACCCTAAATTAGCCTGGGGGTCACAGAAGGCACTGACTTTTTTTTTTAATGTATTTTATTGAAATATAATTTCTATATAGTGAAGTACACAAAACTAAAGTGACATGGGTCAATGCATTTTTTTTTTTTTTTTGCAGTGTTTCCTCCCCTCCCCTCTTCTCCCCTCCCTGGCAACCAACAAAGAAAGTTTCCCTCCATATATAAACCTAGGAGCTCTGGTAGTGTAGTGCCTAACCAGAAGGCTGGCGGTTCAAACCCACCAGCCACTCCTTGGAAGGAAGGTTGGGCAATCTACTTCCATAGTGATACTGCCTCAGAAACCCAA
>NW_006921661.1:6913414-6921053 GCF_000298275.1 Orycteropus afer afer | reverse complement strand
TATTAATCTTCTGGATTTCTATCTGTAGATTTAGAATCATTTCTAATTTTTCATTGATTTTGTTATTTTGTTTTTGTATTGTCTTCCAAAATTCTTCCAGGGTTTTGTCTGTGTTTTCCTTGGTCTGTCTCTCAATTCTTTCAAGATACCTAAATATAATTCTTTTGAATTCCTTATCAGGGAGTTCCAATGCTGCTTCTTCAGGGATGTCTTCCTCAGGGATGTGTTTTGGGTCTGTATCCTGGTCCCTTGTTTCTCCTACTTTATCTTGCTTCTTTGTGTGGACTGTGGTGCTCTGTTGTCTCTGAGGCATTGTTATGTTTTGTGTTTGTATTTCATTGGTGATTATATGTTGGAGTGACTTGCCTACGATTTTCGTTTTCTTTGTTTTGTTTGTATGTTATCTATACAGGCAGGGTACTGTGCTGTGCTCCTCTATTCACTAGTTGCCAGCACTTATACACTTACCACCTACCTCCTTTCCTTTGTCAGCCTCTCATATATCCTTGTCGACCATGGCAAACAGAGCCTGTTCTTAAGTCCCTGAAATCTGAATGAGAATGTTATCACTTTAAAATCCAAAATGGTTGCCACTTGTAAACATTCAAAATGGCTGTACCCTCCGTCACTTTAAATATCCAAAATGGCCGCCACTTGTGAACATTCAAAATGGATGCGCCCTAGGACACTTTAAATGTCCAAAATGTCTGCCACGTGTAAACAATCAAAATGGCTGTGTCCTCTGGACAACAGGAAGTCCACAGCTCAGGTTGTCTCCCTCCTTGCTATTTCCCTTCCTAGTCACAGGCCACCAGAGCAGTTGTCCCTGCAGCCGTTGGTGACTGGGACTGATCTTTAGGTCAATTCTCAGGTCCCAACACCACTTGGAAATATTCAGGCTGTTGGTCTCGTCAGAGTAGCTAACAGTCTACAGCTCTGACCATCTCTGTACTCACTGTTTTCGTTCAGGTTTTTCTACTAGTTGGTGCCTAATCCACTTCTGTATAGTTCCTTTCAAAGCTCAGGGTTCCAGGATTATCTTCTGTATCTCTATCAATTGGTTTTTCTTTTCTTTGTTGAGGAGGGTCTGTGTCCCTTGTCTGCATATTCCTCCATCTTACTGGAAGTCCTCCTGGCACTGAATTCTTAAAGGCAAAGGAAACTGAGGAAGGCCCATCAGGCAGAGGGCACAGCATATGCAAAGGTTTGTTAGTGAGAAACAACATAATGTTTAAGGACTTATCAGCAACCCATGTTGCTAGAACATAAGTAGGTAGCAAAGAAGGGTGAGAAGTGAGGTTGAAGAGATTAGAAGTTTAAATGTGATCTTAAAAGCCCTGGGATCGACCCAAGAGAAGTGAAATTTTATATTCACACAAAGAATTGTATACAAGTGTTTTTAGCAGCAGTTTTAGCACCAAAATTGGATGAATCCAAATGTATATCAATTGGTAAATAAAAACAAGAATCCCACTCAGCAATAAAAAGGAATAAACCACTAATATCTGCACTAATATGAATCTCAAAACCTTCATTTTATGTGAAAAAAGCCACGCACAAAAAACTACATGCTATATGGTTCCATTTAAAGGAAATTTGTAGAAAAGGCAAAACTACAGAGACAGAGAGCAGACAGGGATTATCAGGGATGGGAGCCAGGGTTAATTACGTAAGCACAGATTAAGGAGATAAGGGAACTTTTTTTCTTTTGAATTTTTATGATGATTTGGGTGAAAGTTTACAGAGTAAATTGATTTTCCATACAGCAGTTCATACGCATTTTGCTTCATGACATTAACTGCAATTTCCCACAATGTAACATCTCTCTTCCTACTTCCTCCCTGTAGTTACCTCTTCCCTGTGTCCTTCTTTCCT
Source organism: Orycteropus afer afer (assembly GCF_000298275.1). NCBI lineage: Eukaryota > Metazoa > Chordata > Mammalia > Tubulidentata > Orycteropodidae > Orycteropus > Orycteropus afer. Next base: position 6,919,178 of record NW_006921661.1, on the reverse strand, counting down.
GTGCATTCCTGCCCCCTGAGCTGTCTCACTGTGCAAATACTGCCCTTCTGTTCTCTCATGATTGATCATTCGATGGCATGTACCTACCTGATGTAATTGTTCACCCTATATGCCTGTCTATTGTTTGGCGGGAAGCCACAGGAGTGAGTTCGGTTCTAGACCTGAAGGGTAACTACGGGCCATAGTCTTAGGGATCTCACCAGGCTCTGTCAGACCAGTAAACCTGGTCTTTTTTTTTTTTTTTTTTTTTTTTTGAATTTTATTCCACATTGTTCTCCCATTCTATCCAGGATTTCCTGTACTGATTGATCCCTTTCCAAGTGGTTGACAGTGGTAGCCGGGCACCATCTAGTTCTTCTCGTCTCATGGTCATATAAGCTAAGGATCACATGGTCCACTAGTCCCTTGGACTAATTGTTTCCATTTGTCTTTGGTTTTCTTCATTCTTCTTTGCTCTGGATGAGGAGAGACTCATCATTGCATCTAGATGGTCGCTTGCAGGCTTTGTTTCTTTTTTTTTTTAATTTTTATTATGATTTGGGTGAATGTTTACAGAGCAAATTGATTTTCCATACAGCAGTTCATGCACATTTTGTGTCATGACATTGACTGCAATTCCCCACAATGTAACAGCTCTCTTCGCACTCCCCCCACCTCCACTGCAGCCACTTCTTCCCTGTGTCCTTCCTTCCCATGTACTCCTGCCTCCCCCACCAGTTGTCTCCCTGTGCAAACACTGCCCTTTTGTTCTCCCACAATTGATCACTCCAAGGAGTATATCTACCTGATGTAAATGTTTACCCCATATGCCTGTCTATTGTTTGGCTGGAAGCCACAGGAGTGAGTTCGGTTCTAGACCTGAAGGGTAACTAGGGGCCATAGTCTCAGGGGCCTCAAGAGGCTCTATCAGACCAGCAAACCTGGTCTTTCTTTTTTTTTTAATGATTTTGAATTTTGTTCCACATTGTTCTCCCACTCTATCCAGGATCTCCTGGACTGATCCCCCTCTGAGTGGTTGACAGTGGTACCTGAGTACCATCTATTTCTTTTGGTCTCGTGGACATTTAGGACCCCAGTAGTTACTCACAGAAGTAGGATGTAGAACAATGTTTTTGTGTAATATATTATGCCAACTGAGCTTGATGCCCCCTGTGACCATGGTCCTGAGCCCACAGGTCCAACAACTAACTCCATTAGGGTGGTTGAGTGTGCCTAGGAAGTTATCATAACTTTGCCCCATTAGTTCTAGTTATATGGACATTTTTACAGAATATTCAAATATGTATGCAGAAACATCATCTGCCAACCTTATATATGGCCATGTGTACATTCTCTTTTGCCTAGACATGCCTGATCATCAGCCTGTCTGCCCATATCTTTACCCATAGATTAATGTTTTTTATCAAAGTTGGGCAATCTACTTCCCTAGTGATACTGCCTCGGACCCAAGGAGGGGTCAAGGAAGGGTCGCTATGAGTCGGGTCTGACTCGAGGGCATATAACACCAACAACAAATCACTGATAATGCAGTATTGTATATGTAAAATGATTTATCTTTGTTTTCTGCACCTCTTGTTCACTCTCTGTGTCTTTTTTCCTTAGTGTTATGTTGGTCACTCACTTTTGGTATATTGCCTTTCTAATAAGGGAACTCTGTAGGGTGATATAAGTGTTCTAAAATTAGATTGTGGTGATGGTTGCCCATTATACCAAATTTACTAAATTCATCCAACTGTACATTTAAAATGGGTGAATTTTATGGTATGCACGTTGATCTTAAATAAAGTTATTAAAATAAAGCAGTGGAAAGGATTTTAATCTGGTAGGTGTCATGGTTAGATTTGTATTTTAGAATAATATCTCTGATGGTGAATTTGGAGGACTGGTTAGAGAGGGCGAAACTGGAGAAAAGGAGACTAGTGAGGAGACTGTGGTAAGAGCACAGGTGAGAGAAGACCTGGCCTGCACTCCAGGAGGGGCAGCAAGGATGGGAGCAAACCTGGGCCCTGCTTTTAAGAGAGGTGATCTGTGGGAAGTATGGCTCCTGGGGACTGCTCTATGGGCAGGCCAGCTTCTTGGAGGAGGAAATAAGTAGTAAAAGTGCCCAAAAGATGGATAGTCCCTTTGTGTGGCTAAGTGGGGTTCTGAGAGGCAGAGATGTTGACAAGGGTTATGGATGTATTTCTGGATATGAGCCAATTCTGAGAACAATGTGGGGAGTATGGGCCACTAGGTTAGAAATCCAATGCTCCAGAATGGGAGATGAGGCATTCCTCACTGAGCTGGTATCCTACACCTCCCAGCCCTTCTGACCACACCACAGTCAGGGATACTCCCTGTGGCCTGGTCGTGACAGTTCTGTTCAACATGCATTTACTGCTCCTTTCTGTGCTAGGCCCAGGACTGGGATGGGGATCAGAGATGGTCTGGCCTTGAGGACCAGTAAACTCTGAGAAAAGAATGTAGAAGGTACGTACACTGCTTTAATTTTTTTTTTTTTTTTTTTTTTAGCAACTGGGGGGATAGTACCTAAGGCATATATGACTGCTAACCAGAAGGCTGCCGGTTCAAACCCACCAGCCACTCCTCGGAAGGAAGGTTGGGCAATCTACTTCCGTAGAGATACTGCCTCAGAAACCCAAGGCGAGGTTGCTCTGAGTCAGATCCAACTCGATGGCAGTGAGTTTGGTTTTTTGGAGTTGGTGCAAAAATATGCTGAGAAGAGATTAGAAGAATCTATGATAGACTACTTTGTGGGTACACGGCCAAGGCCTGTAGCCATCTGATGCCTGGGCTCAGAGAGAGTGTGGAATGTGGCTTCAGAAGACAAGGCAACATATGTGAATAGATATACAAGTGAGGGAGGGCAGATGAGAATGCCCAGGGCTGGGGTGCTGTCTGAAGGAGAGGAGTTTCAGAAAGGAATTTTAGGTGTGAAGTATGGTAAGCCCTGGTGTGGCCCTGATTCATACTCCTTACATCTTAGGTACACAACTAAAATCTCCAAATGTCTGACACATGATTGGATTTCTGGTGGAAATCAGAAGCTGAAACAGAATCAGGCCAAGCCAGATAAGGAGCACCTTCATCCGGCTTATGTGTACAATCAGCAGGAGGCTGTGAGAGATGCCATGACGGTGGCTGGAGAGTTTTCAGACTTACAGGAATGGAGGGGAGTAGTATGTCAGGCAACTGGTTTGAACCAGTTCATTTGAGTCTGATCCCCTGCTGAGAATTTGCACCCCAAATATACTGGGTCAGAATCTACATTTTAAAAAGATCCCCAGGTGATTCTTAAAGATCTGCAGGGATTCTTATATATGTACCATCTGGGATGATTCTTAAGTAAGAATTACCTGAAGTTCTTGTGAAAAATACAGTTTCTGATTCAGTATATCTGGGGTGGAAATACTCCGCAGGGAGGCACAAACTGGAATGAACCAGTTAGAAGCCCTGAAGGCAGCTGGAAAAGTAGGAAACATAGGCATATGGAAGGAGTCCTGCCTGCTAGCACAATGGTTAAAGTGCTCCTCTGCTAACCTAAAGGTCAGCAGTTTGAATCCACCAGCTGCTCCATGGGACAAAGATGTGGCAGTCTGTTTCCATAAAGATTTACAGCCTTGGAACCCTATAAGGCAGTTCTGCTCTGTCCTACAGAGTTGCTATGAGTCAAAATCAACTCGAAGGCAGTGGATGGGTAAAGGCATATGGCTGGAAGCACATGGTGTTGGGTAGATGCAGATGGATGCTGACAGTACTGCAGTTTGATGTTGCTGAAGAGAGTATAGGGAAGGGATCAGATCCAAGGGCCTTGAACACTCTGTCCTCTGCTAAGAAATGGGGCTTTATCCTCAAATCAACAGGAACCCAACTGAAAGGTTTTAAGCAGGGGAATAACATCATCAGATCTATATTTTAGAAACATCATCCTGGAACTGGTGTTGAAGATGGACCAGTTGGGGAGAGCAAGCTGGCACAGAGATGAGGGGGGAGATGAGGATGAAGATGAGCATGATTTTTCTTTTATAAGCAGAAAAACTAAAAAAAAAGAAAAAAGAGTGATGATAATCAGGGTTTGAAATAGGGCAGATACAGGGAGATGAGGGGTATGATGGAGGCATCTCCCCATGGGATGGAGAAAGGAAAAATGAAGAGAGTTAGTTTGGGGAAATCTATCATCTGATTTTATCTGTTACTCCAGAGTCTTGAAAAAAAATATTGAAAGGTAAGATACTTCAAAGCAATCAACCTAAGATATATGGAACATTTAAAGTACTGTGCATAATGGCTGTGTATATAGCAACACCTTTGAGCTCTCCATCTGCAATGCTCTTTGCAGCTCCCAAGCCTATTTAAGACCTGGGCTTGGTCTTAACTTTTGTTCATAAAAGGTCACACTTCTCCTCCCATTTCCGATCACTGGGCCTTTGAAGGAAGCTGGATTTCCCCAGCTATCTTAATAATCTTCACCCTGATAATAGACTACTTAACAATTTCAGTGGTTGAAAGAAGGAGACAACACCTTCCACAAACAATATTCTGTAGAACAACAAAAGGCATTATAGAGCAGAACAATATTTCATTCAATTTCATCCATCCATCTTCATTCAGCCACTCAGTCAATAGCCAACAAATATTTGCTAAGGGCCAACTCCATGCCAGCCATGGCCACACTGGGCTGGGAATCCAGGGATCAAAAGACCTCTGAAGAATTCTGTTTCCATGGGAACTGAGGCTCTACCGCATGCCCTCTTATTGATCCAGGCCTGCAATTTCTGAAACAATGCTGACCGAGGATATTCTATATGGAAGAGACCCGAGAACGCCTGTCATATTTTTTTCTTTGAGACACACCCACCACCACTTCCAATTCTGTTGCTTGGTCAGACATGTTATGCTCTTCATAACCACTCTCACCCCACCCACTCTCCATTTCCACACAGTTAAATGGCCAGAAGTGTCTCCACTCACGTCTTCAGTTCCTCTTCTCACTCTTCCTCGTACCTTAGTGAATTGCAATATGGCTTTTGTGCCTTTCACTCCTCTGGCTAAGGTCATCAGAGTCCTTCCAATTCCAAATCTATTACATTTTTCTCTATCCTTATCCAACACAATTTGAGGAAAACATTTGACACTTCTCAAACTCCTTTTGTTTTCACACTACACCCGCCTTACCCCTGCCTAGTGCTCCTTCTCCCTCTGAGTTCTCTTTTTAGGCCCTTCCTCCTTAACTGCTGATGTTCCCAGCTATTGAACTTTCAATTCTGCCCCTGGATAATCTCATCCCTTCTCATGGTCTCAGTGTTCTGGATCCCCAATCTAAGTCTGTGTCTGAGCACAGATATATCCCATAGCCTATTGGACAGCTCCAAGTAGGTAAATCTTAATCTTTTCCTCTCTTATAATACGGCCTATTAATTTAGCTGTCTCCAACCAAGGTCATATGTCTCTTGTACTCTGTTATATTTCATATATATATATTGAACACATAGAAGGAACTCAATGAACAATCGAAGAATGAATGACTGAGGAACTTGTCCACTGGCTGCTCAGTGTCTGAAAAAAGGTATTGATAATCTGAAATAAAAAGATAAACTGAGCCAAACAAATTAATTAACATAGGAATGATAAAATAGGCAATTGTTAAGAAAATCTACTATTATTAATGGGGCAAAAGCTGGAGGTAGAGGTAGGGAAGAAATGGCAACCTACAGTCATTTTAGATTAAAATTATGAGGGAGTAGAATCTGTAGTAGGAGCTCTG
>NW_006921661.1:6907992-6912739 GCF_000298275.1 Orycteropus afer afer | reverse complement strand
TATACAAAGCAATTGCAAGATGTCAGTGGAGGTCCTCCTGGTCATTTTCTGAATGTTCGAGTCAGCAAAGATAGAAGTATGAACTTCTGATGACTAAGCTGAGGAATCAACAGGCTGAGTGGGGTGTGAGTGTCTCTGGGAGGAGAGTGGGGTGGCCATGGTATGAAACATGGGAATGAACCAGTGTCTGAGTGTTCTCTTGTCTTGGCTTACCCACTTTGTTTTGGCAACAAATGTTTTACATTGATTTTTATAGAACTGATCGAGATGTTTTAGAATAAGCACAACCTGGAGGTTTATCTCACCCTTCCTTGGGCTCCTGCTTCCACAGCTGTCAAGAAGGATGTATACCTACCTGTCCTTGGAGGCTATATATTCCACAAGACAGTCCACATAAGATACACATGTTCTCATACAGCTGGTTGTGTGTTGTTTAAAACTACAAGAATGACAACACTTGGAATACAGTTCTTACATATTTTGCCTAAAGTAAACAGAAGGATTTATGTGGTGTTTAGCCCTGGAACAAGGAGATATTGCGTGTTTAAAATCAGGAAAATCGTGTGTCAGTGTCATATCCTTTTGCTATACTCACTCAACCTCTAGACTGAGCAAATAATCCAAGAAACTGGACTATATAAAAAAGAATGTGGCATCAGGATTGGAGGAAGACTCATTAACAACGTGCAATATGCAGATGACACAAGCTTGCTTGCTGAAAGTGAAGAAGGCTTGAAGTACTTAATGATGAAGAGCAAAGACTACAGCCTTCAATATGGATTACAGCTCAACATGAAGAAAACAAAAATCTTTACAACTGGACCAATAAGCAACATCATGATAAATGGAGAAAAGACTGAAGTTGTCAAGGATTTAATTTTACTTGGATCCACAATCAATGTCAATGGAAGTAGCAGTTAAGAAATCAAATAACGTATTCCATTAAGTAAATCTACTGCAAAAAACCTCTTTAAAGTGTTAAAAGCAAAGATGTCATTTTGAGGAATAATGTGCGACTGACTCAATCCATGATATTTTCAGTCACCTCATATGCATGTGAAAGCTGGACAGTGAATGAACAAGATCAAAGAAGAATTATGGTGTTGGCAAAGAATACTGAATATACCACAGACTGCCAGAACAATGAAGAAATCTGTCTTGGAAGAAGTACAGCCAGAATGCTCCTTAGAAGTGAGGATGGCCAGACTTCGTCTCATGTACTCTGGACACATTATCAGGAGGGACCAGTCTCTGGAGAAGGATATCATGCTTGGTAAAGTGGAGGTTCAGCAAAAAAGAGTAAGACCCTCAACAAGATAAATTGACACAGTGGCTGCAATGATGGGCTCAAACACAGCAATGATCATGAGGATGGTACAGGACCAAGCAGTGTTTTGTTCTGTTGTACACAGGGCTACTATGAGTTGGAACTGACTCGATGGTACCTAACAACAACAACAGCAACCCTGGATACCCAAGTCCAAAGCTTCCCCCATATTTCCTCTGGTACTCAGGCTGGGTTAGGTGCCTTCTCCAGGTCCTCATGGCATCCTGTGCTTCCCTCACAGTGTATTGCTATTTACCCCCTACAGGCTGTATGTTTCCATAGATGAAGACATGATGTGTTCCCATTAGTCATACAGAGCCTGGTATGCAGCAGCCCTTTAGTAATGTTTATTTAATGAATGGATGATCAAATGACCAAATGCCTTAGTGTCAGTATGTCCTCGGCCTCTGGGACCCCTGAGTCATAACTCTTAATCTTATACTCCTTGGTTCCGAACCTGTTACCCTGCCTGGAATGCTATCCGCCTGAGACTTATGGCAGCCCCAAAGCCCACCTAGCTGGTGGGAATCCTAAGTTGCTCTTACAGGCCCCCTTCCCCTATCCTGAGTCTGGGTATCCTGTCTGCATGTAGGCTGACCACTCTTCACCCTCACTCCACCAGCCACTCCTCAGAAGGAGGGTTGGGCAATCTACTTCCATAATGACACTGCCTCAGAAACCCAAAAAGGGGTTGGTATGAGTCAGATCTGAGTCGACGGCAATGAGCTGAGAGTTGAGAGGTTTCCCAGGGAGCTCTGGTGGCGTAGTGCCTAAGGCATTTGACTGCTAACCAGAAGATTGATGGTTCAAACCCACTAGCCTCTCCTCGGAAGGAAGACTGGCCAACCTACTTCTGTAGAGATACTGCCTCAGAAACCCAATGACGGGTCGTTATGAGTTGAATCAACTCCATGGCTGTGAGTTTTCCCAGGTTGGTAGTTTGAACTCACTGGCTACTCTGCAGGAGAAAGATGTGGCACCTTGTGCCCTGTCAGGATCATTAGACTCTCTGGTGCCAATAATTTCTGGGAAGAAGTGGGAATAGAGAGGAAGAAAGAGGAAGGCCAGCTGTCTATTTCCAACATCAACCTTAGGTTTTTCTTTTGAGACTCAAATGCTGTAGAGTCCTGATCCTGTGGCTCCCACTGGTGGTATCACCTGACACTGGCATTCCCAACAGTTTTATCTGGGCTCCTTGGTTAGCAGATGTTTTGGTTGGTTGATTGTTCTAGTTTTTGGAGAACTGCTGTTATTCTCAATATTGGGCACTGATGGCATATTATCCTCAAGAAATAAGGAGAGAGTGTTTTTAAAGAAGCAGCATTGATAGGTGCTGGTAGGAATAGTGGTACTATTCCTGTTTGGAGATTTACCTTTTTCATTCCAAATAGGGAAAATATTACAGATGCCTAGAATAAGGAGTTAATCTCACATTGCTAGATACCCACTTTTCTTTTTTCCCAAAATAAAAAAATGTTTTTTTTCTAATTATAAAAATTATATATACTCTTATAAAAAATTCAAATATATGTAAGAAAAAAACAATATGAGAAGAAAATAAAAATCATCCACCTGCCATCACCTGAAGACAACCCTAGTGTTTAGAGCACGAGCTTTGGAGTTAGACACAGTTGGGCTAGAAACACATCTCCATCACTTACTACCTGTTATGAATTGAATAGCATCCCCCCAAAAGATATGCTGAAGTACCAACTTCTGTACCTATGAATACGACCCTGTTTGGAAACAGAGTCTTTGAATCTGTAATCAGTAACATTAAGTCACACTGGAGTAGGCAGGGTAGCTCCTAATCCGATATGACTAGTGTCCTTTTGAAAGAGAAGATACACACATAGACAAAGGAAGGATGCCATGTGATGCTGCAGCTACAAACCAAGGAAGGCCTGAAACTATCAGAAGCTAAGAGAGAGGAATGCAACAGCCTTTTTTCTTTCTTTCTTTCTTTCTTTCCGTGGAGCAGCAAATTACTTGGTATTGCTCTTCTAGCCTGGTTTTTGTGATTCCCACCAGATGACTGGATGGAATTATGTAAATGTGAGGTGCTACCAAGGGGATTGGATAGGTTGTTAGTAATGTAAATAAGGTACATGGCACAGTTGTCGGAGTGGGACCATGGAAATGAGGTGTGTGGAACCCTAATGTGGGGACTGGTCAGTTTGAACATTTTGCTAGGCTTAAAATGAGCCCTCTCAGAGGTAAGAAAGGGGAATTTCACTGTCATCAAGAGAAAAGACTGGAGGTGAAGTAAAGCATATCCTTGGACCCGAGATTCATGTGCTGAGACAATGGCAGGGAGTTGGCCGAGAGTCAGCAGAGAGATGGCAGAGGCAGTGGCAGCAGCAGAACCACAAGACCAGCTTGACAGCGAGGCAGGCTGCCTGACCCACGGAGCAAGAAAGCTGAGTGCCTTTGGGCAGGAGCCTTGCTGGTGGAGTGGGGTGCACGTATCCGCAGAGCTAAAAGAACTTTGTAACACCTGCCCGAGCAGGGCAGAGGCCAAGCCAAGAGGCCAAGGGCCAAAGAGAGGCATGCCTTTGGGCAAGGCAGAGGGGAGGCCATCCTGATTAAAGAATTGTAACCTGAGCATTCCTGAACCTAAATTATAACCTGTTTGTTACTTCCCTAATAAACCCCATAATCATGAGTATTGTCTCTGAGTTCTGTGTGGCCATTACAACAATTATTGAACCCAGCAGAGAAGTTGAGAGTACCATGGGAGAGATAGATGGTGTCAGATTGGAAAAATGGTTGGAGGGTGGTGGCGTGTCTTGTCTCATAGGAATAAGCCTCGAGCTGCTGACGGTGATTCTGTTTTCCCCTCATGAGGTTGGAAGAGGTCAGAGGAAGATGCCACCTCCATGTCCCTTTTGCACACACTTTCTCTTTCTCTGAAGGAGCTTGGGTGGTGTAGTGGTTAAGGCATTTGGTTGCTAAACAAAAGGTAGGTGGTTCAAACCCACTATCTTCTCCACGGAAGAAAGAAGAAATCCAATGGGGGTTGCTATGAGTCAGAATCAACTCAATAGTGGGTTTGGTTTTTTTGGTTTTCTCTTTCTCTCGGAGCCTTCAGAAGGAATCAAAATGGCTGATAACCTGATTGAACTTCTAGCCACCAGAACTGTGAGACAACAAATGTCTGATCTTATAAGCTACCCAATTTGTGGTATTTTGCTACAGTAGCCTTTGGAAACTAGGATACTACCTAGTTTTAGACAAATTAGTTAACCTCTTTGAGCTCCAGCTTCCTTGTATATAAAATAGGGATAAAAATATTACCTACTTAATAGAATTGTTTTGAAGATTAAATGTGGATATTCAAGTAAAAGGAGTTCAAATCCTCCCTAACTCATTTTATGAAGCAAGCATAACCTTAATACCAAAACCAGGAAAAGACATCAC
>NW_006921661.1:6902316-6903492 GCF_000298275.1 Orycteropus afer afer | reverse complement strand
AACTTTGTCATAGAACCCATATGGAATTGTTTCCTATTAACTCTTCCCACTAACAACATAAAATTTATTTCAAATTCTGGTTCTTCTTTCATGAAGAGAAAGGAGCTCTGATGGTACAGTGCCTAAGGCATTTGACTGCTAACCAGAAGGTTGGCAGTTCAAACCCACAAGCCACTCCGCAGAATGGAGATGGGGCAATCTACTTCTGTAAAGATTTACTGCCTTGGAAACCCAATGGGGCTTGCTATGAGTTAGAATCAACCTGATGGAAGTGAGTTTGGTGTGATGAACAGATGATTGAATCTCATAGGACTGTCTGAGGATTAAATGAGTCCCTCTATGTGAGGTCCCCACGTTCAATAAGTGATAGTTTTCTTCCCATCAACACACATGAGCTAAATGACTTCTTCACCTGTGATTAATGGAGTGAAAGTTCAGAAGGGTTCTCTGTTCTAGTTTTCTTTTGACCCTAGAACTAAGATTTCATACATTTTCTGCACAAAAAGATAGTTTCCTGGACATAGTCCAAGACTTATCTACTGGCATTTGATAGCTGTAGTTCTTTTCCTAAACTTAATCAAAGATTACCATTACTACCACCATCACCCAGACAACTGACCTGAAAACTTCCAAGATTAACACCTCTTTGTCTGGACTTTATGTTCCCACATCATGTACACACTCGATATATACCACTTCTACCTGGCTTCCACTGAAAGCAATTCTCACTTGACTCATGTGCACAGGGATTCCAAGTTCTGCAATAAAATGTGTTAGAGTTCACTGTGCTTGTTTTTGGTTTCCCATAAACTGTTGTAAACTAATAATGAGGCAGCAAAATACAGTGTTTAAGATCATAGATGCTGAAGCCAGACTGCCTGGGTTATAATTCTGGCTCTGTCACTTACTCTGTGACCTTGGACAAGTTACTTACCTTCTCTGTGCCAAAGTTTACTTATCTAAATATTTATTTAGTTTTATCTAAATAAAACTCAGTTTCTAGGGCTGTTATGAAGAGTAAATGGGTTAATGTTTGTCAAGCACTTGGAACAGAGTATAAAATATAATTAATGATATGTAAGTGTTTGGTATACCATTCAATGACATCATATTAGTAGCTTGAAGTTTGCTATGTTGTTGTTGTTGTTGTTATGTGCCGTCAAGTCAGCCCTGACT
>NW_006921661.1:6899795-6901796 GCF_000298275.1 Orycteropus afer afer | reverse complement strand
TTTTTTTATTGTGTTTACATAGTAGTTTAGGTTCCCATTCAACCATGCTGTTGTTGTTGTTATGTGCTGCTGAGTCGGACCTCTCCTTGGGTTTCCGAGCCTGTATCACCACGGAAGTAGATCGCCCAACCTTCCTTCCAAGGAGTGGCTGGTGGGTTTGAACAGCCAGCCTTATGGTTAGCAGTCAAGTGCCTTAGGCACTATGCTACCAGAGCTCCCCATTCAACCATACCTATGCAAATTGTTCAGTGGCATTGGTTACATGATCATTCTTATTATTTCAGTTCTGGTTGTTTCATTTCCATTAATCTAGTTTCTCTGCTCTTTTATATTCTCATCTTTGTTTAAAGTAATTGTTGACCAGTTGGTCTCATATAGGTGATTTTTTTTTAAAGGAGCACAGTACTTATGGGTGATATTCATTATTTTTTGAGCCAATTTGTTAATTAGCTACAAAATGACCTCAAGGGTTAGCTTTGGTTGAAGTTGTGAAGAATATTTCAGGGCAATAGTCTTGGAGAGTCCTCCAATCTCAACCAGTCCAATAGGTCTTTTTTTTTCTTTAAAAGGAATGTGAGGTTCTGTTTCACATTTATCTCATATTCCATCAAGGTCCATTTATAGTGGCCCTGATTAAAATAATTTGTAGTGGTATCATAGAATACTATCTAGTTCTTCTGGTCTCAAGGTGAATTAGGCTATGGTTAGTGTAGACTGTTGTCTGATAAAGGGGACATTTTAGTTGAAATTTCCCAACCTGAAAATTTTTCAACAAGTTTCCCTCAGTATAAAGTTCATATGCCTCTTCACACAGTCTTGCAGGCCTTGCATGATTTGATTCCCTGCAAATCTCAGCTCTCCTAAATGGCCCCTGCTTCTTCTATTCCAACTATAATGAACTCTTTTCTCCTACATGAAAACTAGCTAATTCCTCTTCCCAGCAAATGCTCATGCCTCTACCTGAAACATGAACCTTCCTTCATGCTGTTTGGAAAATCCTTCCTAGTTTCTCAGTTCTGAGGGATCATAATATGCAGTACTTTATCCCAACTGGCATCACTCTGTCCTAAAATTCTTTATTTCTCTGCTTTTATTGTCCACTGCTGTGTCCCCATTGCCTAAGAAATGTGATTTGAACTCACAACGACCTAATAGGGCAGAGTTAGAAGTGCCCTTAGGGTTTCCAAGGCTGTAAATCTTTATGGAAGCAGACTGCCACATCTTTCTCCCTCAGAACAGCCGGTTGGTTCACACCTGCTTACCTTTTGGTTAGCAGATAGTCCTTACCACTGTGCAACCAGGGCTCCTTTGAAATATAATGCACTGTTAGGTGCTATAGAGTTGGTTTCAACTCATAGCGACCCTATGTACAATAGAAAGAGACACTGCCTGGTCCTATACCATCCTCACAATCCTTGTCAATTCATTTCCTTGAGAGTCTTCACCTTTTTGCTGACCCTCTACTTTACTAAGCATCATATCCTTCTCCAAGAACTGGTCCCTCCTGATAATAAGTACTTAATAATAAATTTTTTGTTGAAAAGAAGAGAAAGGTAATGTACCAAATATGAGTGATCAACATGGTGGCATTGAGGAAGAGGAAGACATAGAGAGGTACATGGGAGGAGCAGACAACAAAGATGAACCCTTTTGCACATACGGTACCATGTTGTCAGTGAAGGCAAATACGGGTATACAGGTGGATAGATGGGTGGGTAGGCTGAACTACTAGGTATGTCTATACAGCAGGGAGTGCACCCAAGACCACGTGTAGGATTGGCAGACAATGGTTCTACAAGTGCATTTGTATGTTCTGTAAGAATTCCCAGGGGTATAGTAAAGCTGACAAGGGACAAGGTTGTAGTCAATTACTGGTCACAGCCAGCTACCCTGAGGGAGCAAGTAGTTGAACCTGTGGGCTCGAGACCATAGTCGCAGGGGACATCAAGCTCAATTGGCATAACATACTACACAAAACATTGTTCCACCTCCTACTTTGGC
>NW_006921661.1:6895311-6898234 GCF_000298275.1 Orycteropus afer afer | reverse complement strand
GGAAGGAAGATGGGGCAATCTACTTCCGTAGTGATACTGCTTCGGAAACCCAAGGAGGGGTCGCTATGAGTCGGGTCCAACTCCACGGCACGTAACAACACAACACCTACCTTAAGAGGTTGTTGGCGTTTAAAGCCTCAGGTTTACAATTGAGGAAGTTGTGTGTTAACCGGCTTAAGTGACATAAACTACCATCCAGCAGCCGGTTTTCTCCTTCTGCAAATCTCGGTATTGACACAGACTTGGCCTTCCTCCCAGGGTTGGTGTAAACGAACCAGTGAGACATGGATGTGAATGTACTTCTGCAAACCGCTGTTGTTTGTTTGTTGAATGCCTACTGTGAGTTAAGGCACTTTGGATATACTTTGCATTTAGTCTTTAGAAAAGGACATTGAGGCAAAATAACATGGTTATTTGTGCTTAGTAAACTTAGACAATTTTCAAACCAAGATCTCTTATTTCTGCGAATGCTTTCTTCTGCATTACCCTGCCTTTGCCTAACCTGTGTTGGTCTTAGAATTATTGTACGCTCAGCATTTAGAATTGGAAGAGACTTGAAAGAAAGTGACAGACATACTGAGTTAAGAAAGAATGGAAGGAAGATCAAAGCTTGATGCAGTCATTTCCTGACCTAACCCCTGATACAATATTCATCCACTTTATTCCCTGACCCCTGCACCACCTGTACCCTTTAATGTTTGGAAGGCTGCAACTTTCTTTAGAAGTTACTGAGCCATATACTCCAAAGTAATCGAACTTCTGGGTGAGTTTTAAGATAGTTTTGAGTGGTGGCCCCCAGAAAAGGACAGAATGTGAAGGTCTTAATAAAACTAGGAGTGTGAGGAGGAAAATGAGAGCTTTTTCTTTATTCAGCCTTCTTAAAGGACTCTTTTGCATTAATCAGTCTGTGAAAAAAAGATTATTATTATTTGTAAGATAAATGTACTGATTGTCCCTGACCAGAGAGATGATTCTTGGCAAAACTGGTGTCGCAGTTACCATAATTTGTAAGGTGTAATCATCTAAGAACAGAACTCTTTAAGAGCTGACCCTTGGGACTGATCTGTACTCGAGTCATCTAATAAACCATTTTAAAAATTGCTTCTTTATGCAGGTGACATACAAATGGCTGAGCTATACACTAGGAGTTCATGTTAACCAGGCCAAACAGTAAGTCCAATTTACTACTAATTTTTGTTTTGTTTTTAACTCTACGGGTAGCCTCTAGATTATAGCAAACACCACCACCACCCACACAACACACACACAACCTGGGCAAATGGTAGAGTATACCATTTTCACTACCTTTTACTACTTTTGTTTATTTTAGGAGATAGGCTGGTACACAAACGTGTGGTGATAAATTTATTGGATTTATTTATAATCTCACCTTCTGGCTGACATTGCTTTGTTGTTTCAGGCGTATTAAATAGGCCAGACAGTTCTGTTTACATCTTAGATTTATATGAATGTTTTCTTATATCTCCATTTCCACACAAGTTCCTTAGGCCCATTTCTGAATGCTTTTGAAACCTTTCCATAATGAGGTCAGCAGGTATTTGACACAAGCTGTGTAGCAAAGTAAGATGGAAGAATTATTTATATGGAACTAAAAAAGGATGGTACAGCATATTGCCCTTCTTGAATTTTTCCATGCCACCTTTCCTTGCTGAAACTTGTAGTCCAACTTGAGATCAGAAGTGAAGAATTCAAAAACTTTTTTGAATTAACTTAAATAATTTTTGACCTGAAAAATGTGCAGATGTTGTCTGTGTTCCAGAAGAATTGATGAACAGCCTGAGGAGATACATATATGTGGTCAGATACCCACTAATTTGTTTTGTTGCTAAGGGTGGCCTGATTTTTCCTATAGGAACTTTCTTAGAGTCGTAGGAATGATTTCTAAGTCAGAAAGCCCTTGCTATCTAGGATAGGTTGATTTGGCTTTGTTTAGGTTGTTTACAGGTCTAGGGGTCTTGATTTTGACTGCGATGTTTATGCCTCTGAGATTTGAAACTCTTGGCCTAGGGATGGATTTGAACTGGTTTGACTGTCTGAGATTGCTGTTGCTAAGACAATTCTGGCCCAAACCCAAGAGGCTCAGCTAACTGTGGAAATGGACAACTATTTGAGTTACTATTCATTACGATTTTGCATGTTTAAATATGAAATGAGGTAGCTGCTATAATATAAGCTTTTTGAGGTTTAACAGTGCATGACTGAGGACTGGAGTTCCCTGAAGGTGAAATAAAGTTGCTTATAATTTTACTTGTAGCAATCTCTGATTATCTAGAATTTTTATAGCATAACACATTGTCTAGTCTCTACCTGTCTACCCAACTGCATCTCATACCACTTTCTACCTCACTTATTACACTTCAGCCATATTTACCTTTCTGTTCTTTATATGGATGCTCTGGTGGCTTAGTGCCTAAGGCATTTGACTGCTAACCAGAGGGCTGGCATTTCAAACCCATCAAGCACTCCTTGGAAGGAAGACTGGGCAATCTACGTCTGTAGAGACACTGCCTCGGAAATCCAAGGAAGGGAAGGGTCGCTGTGAGTCGGATTCGACTCGACAAGCTCATTCTGACCCTGTGATTTTTACACTGTTTCCCTTTGTCTGGAATGCTCTTCTCCCAGCTGTCTTTATCTTTTAGATTTTAGCTCAGAACTTTACACATCACTTCCTCCAACAAGTCTTTAATGCTCTATTTCAAATATTCCTACCCGTGCCTAACTCTTTGTCATCCCCCATTTTCCTTCAAGCCCTCCTTCCCTAGCCCTTGTTGTTTGCCGTCGAGTCAGCCCTGACTCATAGCGACCCCTCTCCTTGGGTTTCCGAGGCAGTATCACTACGGAAGTAGGATTGCCCAACCTTCCTTCCGAGGAGTGGCTGGTGGGTTTGAACCACCAGCCTTCT
>NW_006921661.1:6887667-6895211 GCF_000298275.1 Orycteropus afer afer | reverse complement strand
CCAGCCTTCTGGTGAGCAGTCAAGTGCCTTAGGCACTATGCTACCAGAGCTCCTTAGCCCTAGGCAACCACTAATCTACTCTCTGTCTTTATAGATTTGCTTATTCTGGACATTTCATGTAAATAGAATCAAAGAATATATAGTCTTTTGTATTTGGCTTCTTTCACATAGTGTGTTTTCAGGATTTATCCATGCACGTACTTAGCTTATCCAAGCAAAGTACGAATGCTTCATTCTTTATTATGCTGAATATTCCTCCGTTATATGGATACGTCACATTTGTGTTCATCAGTTGATGATATTTGGGTTGTTTCTACATTGTGGCTATTATGTTATAAAAATTCATATACAAGTTTTTGAGTTGATATATGTTTTCATTTCTCTTGGGTATATACCTAGAATTGAAATTGATCAGTCTGGCAAACAAAAATCACTGCTAAGAAAACCCTTATGGAGCAATTCTCAGTAACACATGGGGTTGCTACTCCAGGGCAATGAGTTTGTTGTGGTAATTCTTTGCAGCATTTTGAGGAACTGGCAAATTGTTTTCCAGAGTGACTACCATTTTATATTCCTACCAGCAAAGAATGATGATTCTAATTTCTCCATGTCCTTGTTAGCCCTTTTTATTGTGTCTTTTATTTTAGTCATGCTAATGGATTAGATTTGCATATTCCTGATGACTAATAATGTTGAGCATCTTTTCTTATGCTGTTGGCAGCATGTGTGTCTCCTTTGGGGGAATACCTGTTCAAATCCTTTGCCCGTTTTTCAATTAGGCTGTCTTTTTTTTTAATGTTATCTTTTTGTTGAGTTTTAAGAGTTCATTATATATTCTGATCAAAGTTCATTATCAGATACTAGATTTGCAAATATTTTCTCCTTTTTTATGAGTCGTCTTTGTATTTTCCTGATGGTATCCTTTGAAGTATAGAAGTTTTTATTGTTGGTAAAGTCCAGTGTATTTTTTGTTTGTTATTTATGCTTTTGATGTAGTATCTGTAAAGATCTTGCTTAACTCAAGGTTATGAAGATTTAGTTACTTCTGTGTTTTCTTCTAAGAGAGTTACAGTTTTAGTTCCTATAGTTCTACTGAAGGAGCTCTGGTGGTGCAGTGGTTAAAGCTTTTGGCACCTAACCAGAAGGTCAGTGATTTGAATCTACGACCTACTGTATGACAGAAAGATGAGGCAGTCTGCTTCTCTAAAGATTTACAGCCTTGGAAACCCTATAGGGCAGGTCTGCTCTGTCCTGTGGGGTCACTATGAGTAGAAATTGACTCGACAGCAATGATTTCGGAGTTCATTTTTGTGAATGGTGTAAGGAAAAGGTCCAGCTTTGTTATTTTGTATGTAGATATCAAGTTCTCCTACCAGCTCATAATTCTTATTCTTGTCTAACATTGTCTTGCTTATTGTATCTTACCCATTAGAATATAAGCTTTTTGAAGGCAAGGAACATATCTGTCAAGCTTATCACTGTTCTAATTAGTATTACTATGTAATAATTATCCCAGAATTTAGCAGCTTAAAACAACCATTTTATTATGCTCATAGATTCTTTTTGTCTAGAATTCAGATAGGGTTCAGTGAGACTTCTTGTTCTGCTCCATGATGTCCCAGGCATCCACAGATATCTTTATCTCTGTCTCTAGCAATTGTTGCTGGGCATTGGTTGGGACTTTGTCTGGAGCTGTTGACTGAGGTACTTCCATGTGGTCTCTCTGTATGGCCTGGGTTTCCTCACAGCATGGTGTCTCAGGATAGTCAGACTACTTACACAGTAGCTCAGGACTCCAAAAGCTACCACGCCAGCAACAAGGCAGAGGCCAATTGCCTTTTCTTACTAGCCTCAGAAGTCAAGCAGTGTCATATCAGCTCATTCTTTTGGTAAAAATGAATCACTAGCCCTCCCAGATTCAAGAGGGTGAGGTGGACTCCACCTCTCCACAGGAGGATATAGAAGAGATATAGGATGGGAGATGTTTTTGCAACCATCTTTGGAAAATATAGTATGCCACGTCATTATATCTTTGGTGTCTGGTACATAATGTTGTTGTTGTTAGATACCATCGAGTTGGCTCTGACTCATAGTAACCCTATGTACAAACAGAACAAAATATTACCCGGTTGTACGCCATGCTCACAATCCTTGTTATACTTGAGCCCATCATTGCAGCCACTGTGTCAAGCCATGTTGTTTAGAGTCTTCCCCTTTTTATGTACCAGTGATATATTATTAGTACATAATAGATGCCAGTAAATATTTGTTGAATGAATACTAAGCATTATGGTAGGTGCTTTCACAAACATTTATCTCTCATAATCTTTATAAGAATCCATTGTGATCGGTTTTATTGACCTCTTAAAATAGATCAGAAGACAGAGAATTACAGCTTCTCCTCTTATCTTCTTTTTCATTGCCTGTATTGGAAGCATTTATATTATCTCTGTGGGCCCTGAGGGACATTAACTGAATATGATTGTTAATGATTTACTTGGCCTCATTCAAGAAGTATTTTTTGAGTTCTTACTATGTTTTTAACTGTTATTTTAGGCTCTTTTAAAACAGTAAACCTGACAGACAATGTCCCTGCCTTTATTGGTTTAGGCAAGGTAGTTTTAGGTTATAATAAATACTGTGAAGGAATTAAATTGAACAGTGTGAGAGAGAGACTCGATAGGTGAGGGAAGGCAGTGTGGACTATATGCTATACTCATCCTGGAGAAAAATTAGGAGTAGAGCTTATCAGGAGGGAAAATTAATGAATGAAAGTGAAAGATACTGTTACTCATATATATAGGAAGTGCATCTTGTAAGAAGTCATGTTTTATATGTATTTAAGAATTGTTTTGTGTATTTTGGTAAAAATAGAAGTTTTGACGTAATTGAATTAGATGAACATGTTTTAGAGACTCAAGAAATGTACAGAAATTATTTTTAAAAAGAGTGTGCAGTTTTGACCTTGTTAATATGAGAGAAAGAACTGGGGTTGATATGGGGTGTTAAGTACAAAGAGAAAAATGGCAAGAGTATGAATTATGGCTAAAAGGCAATGCATTCAACTAGCAAGTTTAAGAGCATGCTGGGCATGGTACCTGCCAATTACTTCTTTTACTAACATGATCCTAACTAGCATCGATAAACCAAAATGTTCTTGAATCTGTGTTACCTTTTCTATCCTTCCAATGTAGTTGATGCATAGAAGGAAGACTTAAGGAGAGCAAGGTAGGGGAATCAATAAAATGCTAAACAGTGCACATTTTTGCCTTGAAGTAATAGGGATGGCAGATATGTAAACTAAGTAGTTAAAGTATACTCAGTATTATAAGAAATACGGGGTACATTCTCTTGGAACTTGGAAATATGGCTGGCTGATTGACTTAGTGGTTTTAGGAAAGGCTTCACATAGGAGATGAGAACTGAGCTGCTGTCTAGGTGAAGAGTGGATGATGGACAAGGCCTGAGAAGAGCATTTCTGGTAAAGGGAGGGGCATATACAAAGGGGCAAGAGGAAGTGCAGAATGTTTCATAAGGCTGAAAAAAGTATGGCTGTGGAGGAGAATGGTAAGAGATACAGCTAGAAAGATATACTGGGGCCAGAACAAGAAGGCTTTTTTATGTCATTTTAGGTATTTTGGAGTTTATCCTGAGATGATGGGGAGTTATGAAAAATTTTTGAACAGAATTATACTCTAGACAATAATATCCAACTGCATTTTCAGTATCACTTAATGACCAATGGATATCTCGAAATTAACATGCCCAAAAACCTAACTCCTGATTTCTTCTGCTTTTTCCTCATCTCAGTTTAGTCCAATCATTCTTGATTTCTTTCTCATATACCCCACCATCAATCTATCAGTAAATCCTGTTTTTCTTCCTTTAAAATAAACCCATTCTGCAGCCAATTAAACTGACCATTCTCCTTCTCTATAGGGGCTAGTGTACAGTGGCTGCGAACAGCAGCCTCCTCAGTGGTGTGCACAGCCTGTTGGTACATATGGGTTGCCCTTAGGGACCTTGGAGACAGCTTTTTCTTCTCTGTCATGCCTCTGGCCTCACTAATCTCTGCTGCCCCTAACTTAGGCTCCAGATGGGTATACAAGGTGCCTTTGGAAACCCCAGGGTACAGTGGCCAGGGTCCACATTGGCCAAGTCATTCATGTCCGTCCTCACCGAGCTTCAAAACAAGGAGCATGTGATCAAGGCCCTCCACAGGACCAAGTTCAAGTTCCCTGGGCGCCAGAAGATCCACATCTCTGAGAAGGGGGCTTTACTAAGTTTAATTCTACTGAGTTTGACGACATGGTGGCTGAGAAGCGCCTCATCCCAGATGGTTATGGAGTGAAATACATCCCCAGTCGTGGCCCCTTGGACAAGTGGTGGGCCCTACATTCATGAAGGGCTTGGGAGCACTGTCCTACATGGCCTGTGCCCACCAATAAATTGAACCTCCTCTGAAGAAAAAAATAGACCCGGAATTTACCCACTACTTACTACCTTCACTGCTATTGCCCTAGTATAAACCACCATCATCTCTAACCTGCATTACTCCAGTAGCCTTCTAACTGATACCCTTGCTTTTTCCTTTGTTCCTCTTACATTCTCCCCACAGCAGTCAGGGATCCTTCTAAAAGGTAGATGAGATCATGATATTCTTTTGCTCTAAAGCCTTCTAACATCTTCCTTTCTTAATCAGATTCCTTACAGTGGCCACAGAGCCTTCATGTCTGGCCTTCTGAGCTTTCCCCAGTCATTCTCCTTCCTTACTCCACACTGGGTTCCATTCTGTCACTTGGATCTTGTTTACATTCTTGCCTCAGAACCTTTGCATTTGCTGTTTTCTATCCCAGGAACATTTTCCCCCAAGATACTCACATTTGTGGTTCCCTCCCTTCCTGCACTTGAGGCCTTCTCTAATCTAGCAAAACTTCTCAGGCGCTCTCTATCCTCCTTATCTAATTTAGTTTGGTAAGGCATCATAACAGCAAAAAAAATTCACTGCCATCTAGTCGATTCCAGCTCATAGTGACCCCCTCCTTGGGTTTCCAAGGAGGTATCTCTACAGAAGTAGATTGCCCAGTTGTCCTTCTGAGGAGTGGCATTATAGATTTGCTTTTTTATTTGCTTATTGTTTGTCTTTTCTAGAATGTAAGTTATAAAAGGGTAGGAACTTTGACTGTTTGCTTACTGCTCTACCCCCAAGCTCTAGAACATAAAGTAGGTACTCAGTAACTTTTTGTTGACTGGATGACTTGATTTGCATTTTAAAAACTTTACTGTGGCAGCTTTCTGGATAGTGAATTGGGGAGGCAGGAGAATTGGCACTTGGATTAAAGTGGTCTAGTCAAGTGATTTGGCAAGGACACTCAGGAATTCCTTGAGAGGGAGAATTGAGAGATTTGGCAACTCACTGGATAGGCAGAAGGGAAGGATAATGACTCCCAGATTTCTGGCCTGCGTGCGTTGAGCAGATGATGTTGATGAGGGTAGAGGCTATAGGGATGAATGAAAAAACCCAAGGAGAATATGTCAGAGGGTGACCAATAGCCCTGGTTTGTTCAGGACTGCCCTGGTTTTAGCACTGAGAAGTCCCATGTCTTACGAATCTCTCAGATCTGAGCAAACCGAGATGGTTGGTCACTCATATCCAGAGTGAAAAGATAGTTGAAGACAGAGCACCAAAGGGAGGAAGTAGATACAGATGTGCAGGAAATGGAGAAGAGGTAGTTTGAGGGGTGGAGGAGACGCAGTAGGGCATGGTTTTTGGAAGCTAAGAGGGGCATGTTTAAAGTAGAGAGTGATCAGTAGAGCAAGTTGAGTTTCTCTTAGAATTTTTGAGTTTCTAGCTGTCTTTGGCAGAAGTATGACATGTTATAAAGGCTCAGTGAACGTTTCTTGAAATAAAAACAGTAAGTCTCTAATTTTTTGGGAGAATGGGTTTTAAACTAAGTTACTGAGCAGAAGGAAGCCAACTTCTGATACATGTGGGATCACAGAAATAAAAATTAAGTTGGCAATGTTTGGAAAAGCAAAATTATTTCTGCATTGAGTGTTTGGCTATCTTAGGTTAATGAATACTCTGAATACTGGGCAGTGTGAGTAAGCTGTTACATTCTGTAGTTCGGAAACAAATTGAATCTGCATGATCATAAAATAGGAATTTCAGACCTGGAAGGGACATTGGTGATCCTCTACACCGTATTCTTAATGTTTTGGAGTAATAAACACTTCTTTGAGAATCTATTGAAAACACTGAACCATCTCTCCCAGCAGAAAAAGCACACACACATTTTGCTTACACTTTTAGGAATCGGGGTGGGGTGGTTAGATATGGGCATGTAGCTCCTAGGTTAAGCAAATCACTAATCTAGTACAGCCTCCCCATGTTATACCTCACTATAGTATCAAAACCAAAACCCACTGCTGTTGAGTCCTCCTAAGAGGCCCAGAAAATTAAAACATGTCCAGGATGACACAGCTAGATAGTGACTGAACTTACTCTTGAGTCAGTGGTCTATCATTATATCACACTGCCACTGTTTCAATGTAGGTTTAATCCCTCTTGAGCTGTTATTAGACTTACTTTCTTTCAAATACTTACTGAGTCACTGTGCTAACTCAGTAAAAATTGACCATAATCCCTATGTCCCATTTGAAGCCCTTCTTTTTAACTCCCTGCCTGTAGACTGATCCCTATGTATCAAAAATTTTGTCATTTACAAATATTATATTAGTCCGTTATTGTAAAAGTCAAGGAAAGGTTTATCTATGGAAGGAAATTTTCTTTGTTGGTTACCAAGGGTAGGAGGGGAGGGGAGGGAATGCTGTTAGATAGATAGAGATAAGTATTGATTTGGGTGAAGAGAAGGGCAGTGTACCAAATGTGAGTGACCAGTATGGTAGCATTGAGGAAGAGAAAGACATAGAGAGGTACATGGCAGGTACAGACAACAAAGATGAACCCTTTTGCACATACAGTACTGCGTTGTCAGTGAAGGCAAACATGGATAGATGGGTGGACAGGCTGAACTATTAGGTATGTCTATGAAGTGGGGAGTGTATCTAAGAACATGTATAGGGTTGGCAGACAATGGTCCTGTAAGTTTACGTGAATGATCAGAATTCCCAGGTGTATAGTAGAGCTGACAAGGGGCAAGGTTGTAGTCACTGCTTGGTCACAGCCAGCTACCCAGAAGGACCAAGTAGTTGAACCTGTGGGCTCAGGACCATAGTCGCAGGGGACATCAAGCTCAATTGGCATAACGTACTATATAAAACATTGTTCTACCTCTTACTTTGGCGAGTAGCGACTGGGATCTTAAAAGCTTGCAAGCTGCCATCTATATGCAACGATGGGTCTCTCCTCGTCCAGAGCAAAGTAGAATGAAGAAAACCAAAAATTCATGGAAACAATTAGTCCTAGCAATTGGTACACCATCCAGATCTGCAGCCTATATGACTATGAGACCAGAAGAACTAGAAGGTGCCCGGCTACTACTGTCATCCGCTTGAAAGGGGGATCTGTGTAGGACATCCTT
>NW_006921661.1:6831942-6887350 GCF_000298275.1 Orycteropus afer afer | reverse complement strand
GGGAGGAAGTGGGAGGGGAGCTGTTGCATCGTGGTTAATTGTGGTCAATGTCGTGAGATAAAGTGTATGTGAATTGCTGTATAGAAAGTGAATTTGCTCTGTAAATTATCACCCAAATCACAATTTAAAAAAAAAAACTGTTGTTTAGAAAATTTGGTGGACTATTAAATTTAATGTAACTTTTAAATTAGGTATTTAGAGTTGAGGAGGTTAAAACTCTTACTAAGGACTTATTTATGCCTTCTTTTGTTTGGAACAGGATGTTGTATGATTATGTTGAAAGGAAGCGAAAAGAAAATTCAGGAGCCCAACTACACGTTACCTATTTGGTGTCCGGCAGTCTCATTCAGAATGGATATTCTGTAAGTTCGTAGAATCTTAAAATGAGCTTAAATGTGTTTGAGCTATAAACTGTTATATGACATTATCACATAAAGAAAAAGAAAAGATTCAGAATTCTGGAAGTTTAAAAAAGTCACTCCAAGGTGATGATTATTTTGAGTTTTACACTAAATCTGAAACTCCTCGAAGTTTGGGTAGTATCTCTGCTGTAATGTGGAGACTGTATCCTTATTATGTAATTTTTGTAGGCAACAAGACATTAAGAGACTAACTCTGTTATTTCCTATCCTTCTTTATTCCTCTTGAAGGTGTATTAGAGACAAGATAATTCATTGCCAGCCTTTTCAAATTCAAGCCACAAACTCAGGTGTTCAAAAAATTTTATTTTATTTTTTTAACTGAACTTGATTTTAATTTTGAGCATGCATTGTGGTAGGCTTATGTCAGAGTGGCTGAAGGGTAGAGGAAGTTTTCAGGATAATGGGCTAATGTGCAGAGACATGGGCTGGGAATATTTTTATCCTCAATCATCTTCTGTGTTAAATTCTGTTTGGTATCTGGTCATCCGTTATCCTGGGACACTGCTGTGATTTTGTCATCCTAACCACAAAGCTTTTCAGGCTTGCTGACTCTCCTTAGCTACTTTCATGGTACTCGCAGGGGTACAGGGTTCATTCTACATCTCCCATGCTTTCTATACCAGTCTGAGTCCTGGAAATTGATCATTGCTCCTCTCTGGCTTCCTCCCAAAAGTAAGGTATACCTCCTCAGTTCTCATTTTCCCAAACCTCCTATTTGAAGGTTCTTTTGCTCCCAAATGAATTTTCACCAGTCCTATAGGAATTGGCCCAAGTATCAGGGCCTCTTTTCAGAAATCCACTAGTATGTAAGTTTTTTCTTCCCTTTTGACATTCCCTCAGACTCATAGACTCAGAATCTTGATTTACCAAAAATGCTGACTTAATCTGTGTTTTTGTAATAGAGTCCAGGGCACTTAAGATTTAAAACCAGAATGTCAGTTTGGTAATTTTAAATTGCTACTTTCAATTTGTATTTTTCCTTAAACCTTTACCTGCCCTCCAAGAAAGTCCTTTGCAGAAGTCATCAGGAGGCAGTCCAAATCATGCTTTGCAATTCCTAATAAAAGTTGAGTGTATGTGGTATGCATGCATATGTATTTTTTTATTTTTTAAGTATTTTTATTGAGGCAGAATTTCCACATAGTAAAAGGCACACATCTTAAGTTTATACCTGATGAAATTTTGTATATGTATACACATTCATGTAACCACCATCCAAATCAAGATATAGAACATTTTCATTTCTCCAGAAAGTGCCCTGTTCTGTCCCAGCAAAGATTTCCCACCCACCAAGGTAATCATCATGCTGAACTTCATATACAGTTATACAGTATATACTCTTATATTTGCCTTCTTTAGTTCAACATAATGTTTTTGAGAGTCATTTTGAATTCTTTAAAGAGAAAATAATTTATTTAATTCTGGTGAAAATTTCTTAAGTTTTGTTACATTTCTTCTTTTTTTAACTTTTGTTATTTATATGTTCAAATATCTATAAAGATAGAGAGCACAGTATGATGTACCCCGTGCATCAATCACTGGCTTTTCCACTCATCAACAAGTGACCAGTCTGGTTTCATCTATACCACCTTCACTTTCCCCCTCCCAACCACAGGTTTATTTTGAAGCAGACCCCAACATAATAGCATTTTGTCAATGAATTCTCAGGTCAGTAACTCTAAAAGTTAGGGACTCTTTTAAAAACAGAATCAAAATGCTATTATCCACTTGAAAAGGATAACAATAATTAATTAAA
Organism: Orycteropus afer afer; assembly: GCF_000298275.1. Classification (NCBI taxonomy): domain Eukaryota; kingdom Metazoa; phylum Chordata; class Mammalia; order Tubulidentata; family Orycteropodidae; genus Orycteropus; species Orycteropus afer. The sequence continues at coordinate 6,885,172 of NW_006921661.1, read as the reverse complement.
ATTTTTAGATCTAGTCAGTTTTCAGACTTAGATTATTTGGTAACCTTTTTTTTATTGTTGATTTATTCAAATCCAGATCTAAACTGGGCTACACATTGCATTTGCTCTGTCTCTTGAGTCTGTTGATATATCAGTTCTTCTGATCATAGTCCTTTTTTTTTTTTTTTTTTCCTTTCTCCTTGCAATCTATTTATTGAGGAAGCCAGGTCATTTGTCCTATAGAATTTCCAATATCCTAGATATTGCTAATTGCATCCTCGTGGTGTTCTTTAACACGTTCCTCTGTTTTCTTTTCTTGTAAACTAGTTGTTAAAGCTAGAGCTTGATCAGATCAGGTTTGGTTGGGGTGAGGAGAATGAATGCTTTGTGCATCCTGCAGCTTCCCATCTGGAGGTACCTGTTGGGTTGGTTCTCTTTTTATATTAGGGGTTATCATCCTGGCCCATCCATTTTGAACTTCCCCTCAGCTTTTCTTCTAATGCTTTTAGCTGACATTGACTTTCATTGTCTAGGTCGTTATTTCAAGGAGCCCTAGTCAAGTACTCAACTGTGAACTAAAAGGTCAGAAGTTTGTATCCACCAGCTGCCCTGGAAAGATTTAAACCTTGTGGGGCAGTTCTGCTCTGTCCTAAAGGGTCACTGTGAGTCAGAATTGACTCAATGGCAGTAGATTTTGGGTAGATCATTATATCATTAGGGATTATAAAATGGTAATGTTCTATTTCTGTCATTCCATCTACATTTATTAGCTGGAATTTTTTGTCTAAGAGGAACTTTATCTTATCAACTAGCCATATTTTCCCTTTCACCTAACCACTAAAAAGCTCAGGGTGTTTACAAGGCTCTGGATTTGTGGATGCAGAACTTAACTGCTGTGCCCACCTTAATAGGAACCCACTGAATCAGAGCTCCACTTCCTGCATTGTTTTAGCACCAGCAAGCCAGTGTTTCCACTCTGTTGTTTTTATGAATTTTCAGTATCCCCTGAGGTAGCACCTCCAGGCACACTGTCTGGGCTATCCAGGTTTTTTCCTGCGGTACCAATTATTTTGTTGTTGAGGCTCTTATTACAAAGTTGCCTAGGTTTTCAGTGATTAGTCCGTAACACTCTTTTCTCCATAAACTCTGTAATTATGCAGTTTTGCAGAATGTGACATTTTTTGGAATGCCTTTTTTTTTTTTTTTAAGTGAAAACATACCAATATCTGCAATTCAAATTTATGATTACAGGCATTTTACTTAACTTACTTGACTTTATAGTGAGCTCTCTTATGTTGTGAATCTTGGTGGTTCCTGATGACATTAATGTAAATATTTATTTGCTTTAGCAAAGCAATATCAATATTATTGCTAACAATATTACTGAAAACAGTTTAAGATTTCTTTGCAGGTCTTTTTTTTAATCTGTAGAATCTGCCCTCCTAAAGATGTGCAGTCAAATTACTATGGTTTAGAGTTACTCAAAGTAATTCCCCTCTATTGTTAAGTCAAGGAGTTCTGGTGGTACATTGGTTAAGGCATTCAGTTGCTAACCATAGGGTCCGGGGTTCAAACCCACCAGCCGCTCTGCAGGAGAAAGACGAAGTTGTCTCCTTCCATAAAGAGTTACAGCCTTGGAAACCCTATGGAGCAGTTTTACTCTGTCCTATAGGGTTGTTGTGAGTCTGAATCGACTCAATGGCAGTGAAAGGTTTTTCTTTTCTTTTTTTTTTTCTTTTTCTTTTATGGTTAAGTTGTGGGGCCTTGGTGGCACAGTGATTAAAACGCTTGGCTGCTAACCGAAAGATTAGTGGTTTCAGCCTACCCAGCAGCTCTGTGGAAGAAAGGCCTGGCAATCTGCTCCTGGAAAGATTCCAACTTAGAAAATGGGGCATTTCTGCCCTGTCACATGAGGCCATTGTGAGTTGAGAATCAGTTCAGTGGCACCTAACAACAACATGGTTAAGTCAACTGAATATTTAGTTAAATTCAGTTTTTTTTACTTTGCTTTTAGATTTTAGGTTCTCTCTTATCCCTTACAGGTAAACATTTTTGTTGGTTTTGCCTTCTTTTTTCATTGTTTTTGTTGTGTGCGTGTGTGTGTGTGTGTGTGTTTATTTATTTTAGTAATTTTTAAAATATTTTTGGTGCAGATATATACAGCAAAACGCATTCCCATTCAACAGTTTCTGGAAACAGTGATCAGTGGCATTGGTTACATTCTTTGCATTGTGTCAGCATTCTCATTATTTCTGTTATGGTTTCACTCTCATTGACTTAAACTCGCTGTCCCCCAACCTTCTTGCCTATGTGTTGTATATGTTTTTAATATTAGCAAATATATATGCATAGTATGCCCCTTTCTTAGGTTAAAATTTAATATTATAAGCCCTATTTTGCACTTTTCTATTATTTTTAGTATTTAACTTAAAGTAGATCCTGAGGATCACTCCATAGCAATTGTAGAAATATTCCTTATTCCTTATTATAGCCACATAGTGCCACATTGATGGATATATCTTAGTTTATTCACCAGCCTCTTACTGATAAACATTTGAATTACTTAAAATCTTTGTTTATCACAAATAGTGCTGCAATAAATTGCTCTATGTATGAGGGGTTTTTTTTTTTATGTTTTTGCCAGTGTGTTTTAGGGTTATGTTCCTAGGAGTAGGGTTGCTGGATCAAAAGGTATATGTGATTTTGTTGAGTATTGCAAATACCTCTCTACTTTTCATTCCTACTAACAGTATATGAGAGTGCCTATTTCCACACAGCACATGTTGTCAACTTTTTTTGTCTGTCTCATAGATAAGAAATGATAACTGAGTCTGTGCATCTTATTTTGAGTGGGATTGATACCTTTTCATGTTTCAAGGCTTTTGCATTTCTTTCTCTGGACCACCTGATCATATCTCTTACTCATTTTCCAAAAAGGTTATTAGTCTTTATTTTCTCTGTTTTCAGAAACTGTATATTAACCCTCTGTGATTGAGGTTGCAGATATTTTTCCCACTTTGTCATTTGTCTTTGTGCTTTGTTAGTTTGTATTTGAGTCATCTAAAAGTTGTTTATTTTTTAAAACTGTGATTTTGGTGAAGGTTTACAGAACAAATCAGTTTGCATGCAACAATTCATACACATTTTGTTTGTTAGTTTTTATAAGGTCAAATTTGTCATTGTTTTCCATTATTATCTCTGGAGTTTGAATTACAGTTTGAAGTTTTCTTTACTCTCATGTTACATCAGATTATAGAGGAATTCATCCATGTTTTCTTCTAGTATCTGTGTAGTTTTTTTCTTCTACATTTAAATCTCTGCTCCATGTAGAATTTACTCTGGTCTGGTGTGAAGGATTGATTCAATTTTATCTTGTTCCATATGACTATACAATAACTCTCATTATAACACTTATTAAAATGTACTCTTTTCCCCACACTGGTTTGAGATGCTGTATGCTTTTTCATTGTAGTATTAATACCTACATTCTATAACCCTCCTTTACTTGATTGAGAAATTTTAAAGTAGGCAAGTTAAAAATGAATCTGACTTTATTAAACTGTAGCATATATTACATGTATTTTAAGGGATACCTGGTGTTTTCCTAATTTAATCTCCAAGTACAATTGAATTATTAGCAAGGAAAACTTTAAAATTGTGTGTTCTGCTTTAAGCATTGATGAAATAAAACTGTTATTTCCTTACAGTGCCACAAGGTTGCAGTAGTGAGAGAAGATAAGTTGGAAGGTAAAGAATTTTATTGATTTAGCAAGTTTTTCCTCTTATGCCACCAATGTAAATAAAAAATCTGGTCCTAACATCTGCATTTAATATCTTTAACTATTAAACTGAAGAGCCCTATCTTCCTTTTATTAGTAGTTTCTGATAAAATATGATATATGCTTCATTTCTCATTCTGTTAAGGGCTAATAGCAACTGACTTTTATAAAGCACTTTAATCACAGGATTTAGAAACTTTTGACAGACATTCAAAATACTATCACGAAAGCCATTTGGAATACTTCATCAGCCCTAAAAAGATAGCAGCCTCTAGATAGTTTGCTGTGGTCCCTAACACCTTTTTTTAGGAAAAAATAATACTTTTCTAGAAATCAGAAGGACTTAATTTAATTTCTAAATTAAAAATTTCCACCCATTTCAAGACTATTAATACTACTGTTCTATTATTTCAAAGCCCAATTCAAAGGAATATTTATAACAGCTGAGGTATTGGTGATCTTGGACCTATGTTTTAAGACAAAACCTGGACTATTAGACTTTGTATATAAAGGACCTTGCCAGTGGGGGTCATTTCTTACCAAATTTAACTTTGAGGGATTCAGTGTGGTGATGTTCACTTTTTCTGAATTCCCACAGTGGTAGGCAAAGCAAGGTTTATTTATTCAGCAGAAACATAGTGAACATCTACTGTGTGCCAAGCTCTATGTGAGGCACTGGAGGTGCTCAGCACATTAGGCATAGTCCCTCCCCTCACAGAACCTCAAATTTGTCCCTTGTGATACTCTTTTATGTGTTTCCTCTGCAGATTTATCTATTTGATAGTGTTTTTGTTAAAGAGTTGCTTTCGCTAAACTAAACAAGTGAGTCTTCTCAGATAGAGATTACTTATTCCTCTTTAGTATATGCTAGAGTGTGAGGTTCTTCCCTGACTGAGAAAAAGGACATCGTGGTCATCATCAGTCATTAATTAATATTTACTGAGTGTCCACTGGATGAGTGATACCATAATAGTTGTTGTACTTATAACTGAATCACTACCACCTACCTTGTCCTAATGTTTCTGTTGCAGACAGATGAGTTGATGTTATACTATATATGTGGCTCTTTGGCTGTTTAGAGCTTTTTGAACCACCACAAGCTGCAAATGGTTTTAATGCAGAAGGGTTTCTTGTTAAAGTCCCTACATGCTGTGAAGTTTGTGTATTAACAGACCGCTTTTCCTGTTGACTTGTAGCAGTGAAGTCCAAGCTAGCTGTGACTGCCAGCATCCATGTGTACAGCATCCAGAAAGCCATGCTAAAGGACAGTGGGCCTCTGTTCAATACCGACTATGACATCCTTAAAAGCAACTTGCAGAACTGCAGCAAGTGAGCTCATTAAATGTTCCTTGTGGGCTTCTTTACTAATTGATTTTGTAAGATGTTTACACAGTGGCTGCCTCTTAAGAGTGAATGCCAAGTCTAGTAAAACCCCATTTATCTTATAGTAAGACACATGCCTGGCTTTATTAGTACATCATAAGGTGAAAAATAGCAGCCACAACCCATATTGAAAACCCCAGTGGACTCCCTATAAATTTATTTCTCGTATTTTTATACTGTCACTGCCACCAGAAATGTGTGTGATGCCCCTCATTACTCTCTTTCCCCTCTCTGCTTGTCTGAATCCTACCCATTCTTCAACAACTATTCCTAATTTGATATTCCTCTAACTTCTATCCAAAAGTAACTTTTTCTTGAACTTCGATAGCCAGGATTAGATCTTGTTCACCTTTTTATCTTTCACAGCACAAGGAGGTACTGGACTGCACATGTATTTTAGAATTACATTGTCATCAGCTTGAGTTTTGACTTTTCTGCTTAATAGCTCAGTAACTTTAGACACATTATACTCTTTGAGCTTCAGTTTCTTCATCTTTAAATTAGATATAGGATGCCTACTTCTTGGGGTTGTATTGAGGGTTTAAGTCAGTTCTACAAGCATATATTGCGCACTTACTACTTGATAGGGAGCTCTTGTGGTGTGGTAGTTAAAGCATTTTGGCTGCTCACCCTATAGCAGATGACAGTTCGAGTCTACCAACTGCTCCTTGGGAGAAATATAAAGTCTGCTGCATCGTTAAAGGTTTACAGCCTTGGAAACCCTATGGGGCAGTTCTACCTGGGCCTACAGGATTGCTGTGAGAATCAACTGGATGGCAGTGAGTTTGATTTGGTTTGGGGACTGCTTGATGAAATATTAAGCAAGAGACCTTGAATTCATTCACCAAATATCTGATGAGAACCTATGACATGCCTCACACTAGAGTGATTATGGCACAGTACCTGGTTATGGAATTTGTGGTCTGATGGGAGATAGGCAGTTATAATACAATGTGACAGTACTATAATAGGAGTATGGGAAGGTGTTGGAAGGCCATTTAACCAGTTTTGTGGGTGTGAGGAGGCAGAACAGAGAAGGCTTCTTAGAGGGTATGACATCTAAATTGAGGCCTAAAGACCCAGTGGAAGTATCCAGACAAAGCAGAAACGGGAGAGTAAGGACAGAGCTAAGAAAGAAAATATGGTGCTTGTGAGAAACTGCAGAACTTTCCTATGGCTAAGCTTAGAAGGAAAGGTAGCAAATAATTAGATATAAGACTGAAAAGGCAAGCAGGAGTCAGATCATTCTATGCTTTGATTACTAGGGTAAGTAGTCTAGACTTTATTCTGAGGGCAGTGAGGAGCCACTGAAGATTTTTAAGCAGATGGAATGAAATGATCAGAATTGCATTTCAGAAAGATCACTTGTTCCAGTGTTGAAGATGAATCCATTTCCTGATCATACATTTGATCTTTTTAGAAGTAGAGCAGGCTTTGGGAGATAGGGAAAATTCATGAATTGGGTTTTGGATTTAATGAGTGTGAGAAGCCTCTGGGAATCCAAGTGGAACTGTCCATTGAGTTAAATAAATGAGTCTAGAGCTTAAGGAGAGACACTTACAGTGAAGATATTTTCGAATCAGAGCAAATAGGTAAGTAGTTACGGCCACATCGATAGATATAGTCATGCAAGGAGAATGTATAGAATGAAAGAAGGGCAGAAAGTAAAACTTTAGGCTACAGTTACTAGCTGTGCACCCTTTGGATAAATTATTTAACCTCTGCCCTTCAGTTTCCTCATCAGTATAATGGGGCTGACAATTGTACCAACCCCATAGGGTTATAGAGGATTGAATGAATTAATGTATGTAAAACGTCAGAATAGTGCTTGGTATGCAGTGAATGCTGTTTAAATGATAGCTATTTTTCAGGAACAGGCAGAAAAAGAGGGGCCCAAGAGGGAGCAGCCTGAGATCAAAGGAAAATCATGAGCGTTTATGATGTTTCAGTAGCTAAGAGAAGAGTTTAGAGAAGAAGGGGTGACCCAATAATGTCAGATGATGCTGAAAAACCAAGTAAGATAGGGATTGAAAAGTGTCCATTGGATTTACTGATGGCCTTGGTAAGAGCATTTTCAGTGGAGTGACCAGATTTTGGTCTACTGAGTGGCTAGGACATGAAGAGAGAGCGCAGATAAGGAAACTTTCTAGGAAGTTTGACTATAAAATTAAGGAAAAGTAGATGGTAGCTAAAGAAGTACTTGGGGTTGAGGAAGGATATATACCTTTTTAAAGTTGAAAGTGAGTTGAACTTGTGTTGTTAGCAAAGAGCCAAAGGAGAGGAAAATGTTGAAGATATGGGAGGAGATGGAATCTCTGCTAGAGCTAGGTCCTTTAGGAGAACTAGATATAGAATTACATGTTTCTGTAAGTTCCATGAGAATAGGGATTGTGTCTCTTGATTACCACTGTATAACCAAAATGGTGCCTGGTGCAGGAGCACATTCAGTAAGTGAATGAATGAATTAATGATAGGTGTTAGTTTTTTTTTCCCCCTTTAGCTCAAAACCTTGAGTGTAATAGGCATACAAGTATTTATTAAATAAGTAAATGTAATCATATAGCTTAAGAGTAGTAAAATTAACACCCTGAAAATTTTATGTAAAATACATTATTTCAAATATAATCTGTTTTAAAACCTAGTTGTGGCATGTCAAACTCTAAAAATCTGTTCCTGTGTTGTATCTAGCAAGTAAGCAAACAAGACTCAAAGTGACTCAAAAAGTTCAAAATGAAATTTGCACAAGGACCACTAAAATAAACATAGCAAGCAGAAATGTGGTAATAGGAAGCACTTTAATGAAGCTTTACTTAAATACTTAACGTGTCCCTGGTAGAAATGTGAAGAATTTATCTCCAAGAAGTCAGTATGTGCTCCTGATAATTATGGGCCAACTGAGAGCTGACTCATTGTTTCGTGTGTTTTAAGAAGTGCTGTGACAGGAAGAAATGAAATTTTAGCATTGAGCAGAGATTATTCTTTCTTCGGACATGTTCCCAGCCTAACTTGGTTTCTTCTTCATTGCCAATTCCTGGTCCTGACCCTACAGTGTGGAATGCAGACCAAATGGAGAAAGTCTTTGTCTCAGGGCCAACTTTAAATGTTGACAATGAAATAAAACATTGCTATTTTCTTTGTACATAGAAGCACTGTGAGGCCAGAGAGAAAGAGTGGTAGGTGAAAGTAAATGGCTTCCGTCTGTTCCTAACTCTGATGCACAAAGTATTTGTGTTAACATAGGTCTTTATGATGTGGGGCATAAGTCAGTGGAAGCTTTTTAGAGCTGTAGACTCTAGCTGCCCAGTCTTCACATTGAAAGAGTTATCAAGGATTTTTGTTTTCTTAGGCCTGGTATTCTAGCAGTTAATCTTGAAATTGTGTCTGGTTGATCTCTAAGATAATTGCTGTCACCACGTAGTTTAACTTCCCCTATGTTCCATTCCAAGTTGAGTTGATGAAGGGAAAGAAGCCTCACTTGTAGTGACCTAAATAGTCCATCTTCAACATGCATTTCTTGACACTTACAATGTACCTGGTCTTGTGCTGACTGCCTGAAATACAAAAGACAAATAAGACACTTCCTTACCTTCAAAGAGCTCTCATTTACCCCAAGGAGCAAAAGATTGTGGCAAATAAAGTGTTCTTTATTAGGGAAATTTGGGGAGCTTTGCTTTGGGTACAACCTATTGAAAAGGCTGAACCAGTTATCCATTCCCAGTGTGGGATGTTACATCATAGAGTTGTATGAAACAGGGACATCTGCAGTGATTAGGGAAGATGAAGAGATGAGTATTTCCTCTAATGTGCTATACAAACTGTTACATCACATTTCTTCACTGCTTTGGTATTATTAGGAAGTATTAACAAATGGCTATAAAGGACCACAGGTTATAGGAGCCAGTGGCCCTGTTCCCAGCCTCTCCATGTTCTAAAGCATGACTCGTTCTGACCCAGGAGAGTTGTTAGGAAATTTGTTAATACTTAAAGCTCTTGACCTTGATTCAGTATTTATCGTGTATGTATCCCTCACAGGTCGAAGTTTTGTTTTAAGAAAACACGGATGACTATTTGATTTCCCAAACATGATAAAATTAATCTTTTTTTTTTTTTTTTTCTGGTGTGTTCTTACTCTGTTATGAACTAGCATGCTTTTTTTCAAAAAAAGCAAGTATATTCATTATGATGTGACAGAAGATGGCTAGTTTCAATTCTAGCTCTATTCCTAACTAGCTGTGTAAAAACCAGTTGCCTTTTAGTTGGTTCTGGCTCATGTTGACCCCCATGTATGTCAAGAGTGGAGCTTTGTGCTCCATAGAGTTTTCAGTGGCAGATTTTTTAGAAGTAGATCTGTAGCCCTTTCTTATGAGGCTCCTCTGGGTAGATTCGAACTGCCAGTTTCTTGGTTAGCAGCTGGATGTGTTAACTGTTGGTACCACTCAGGGACTCCAGCTAGCTGTATAACCTAGTATAAATTACTCTCTGCAAAATACCTATTTCTTTCTCTAAATGAGAGGTGGGTTTGTCTTTTTTTTTTTTTTTTTTTGTGATTTGGGTGAAAGTTGACAAAGAAAATTGGTTTTCCATTCAATAATTCATACATGTTTTGTTTTGTGCTATTCATTGCAATCCCCACAGTGTAACAGCACTCTTCCCACTTCCTCCCTGTGTTTCCTGTTTCCCTGCATCCTTCTTTCCTATCCTTTCCTGCCTTCTTAGCTTTATCCATGGGGAAATGCTACCCTTTTGATCTTGTATGGTTGATTATGTTAATCAGTGCGTACGTTCCCGGTATTATTGCTCACCTCAGAGGCCTGTCTATCTTTTGGCTGAAAGTTGAGCCACAGAGGTTGAGTTCACTTCCCAGCTTGAAGGGTGTCTAAGGACCATACCGTCAGAGGTCCCTGGTCTTTTTACTTATTTATTTTTTACTTTTATTGTGAAAACATACACAACAAGACATTCACCACATAACAACTTCCACATTTAAAGCTCAGGGACATTGATGACATTTTTCGTGTTGTACTACCGTTACTGATACCCTTTTCCAAAATACTCTGCAAAGCCTGGTCTTTTTTATGATTTTGAGTTTTCTTCCACATTTTTCTCCCACTCTATTTGGGACCTCCTATTATGATCCCTTTCAGAGTGGTTAGCAGTGGTAGCCAGGCACCACCTACTTATTTTGGTTTCAGGGTCACAGAGGCTGGGGTTCATGTCGTCCATTAGTCCTTAGGACTCATTATTTCCTGTGTCTTTGATTTTCTTCACTCTTCTTTGCTCTGGATGGGGAGAGCCCAATAGTTGCACCTTAGATGGCTGCTCATAAGCTTTTAAGATCCCATTTACTACCAGAGTAGGATGTATAAGATTATTTTTGTGGACTATGTTATGACGGTTGACTTCTGTGTTCCCTGAGACTAAAGGTTCTGAGTCCCAGACCCAGCAACCTCAATACCCTCAAGGTATTTGGTTATGACAAAGAAGTTCTCATAACTTTGTCCTGTATGCTCTACTATATCCATGGATATATTTGCAGCACGTATAAATGCTTAGGTAGAGATGTCCTCTGTGAAACCCACATATATTCATGGGTATAGTCCCATTCAACTTCCCACTCCTGTTTATCTTGAATATCTGTATATCCACTTGTAGATTATTAGTAGTATTATTGCTGGATTGTGTACGTGATAATACTGACCTTTGTTGCCTTTACCTCTTGTGCTCCTCCCTGTGTCATCCATTACCTTGATCACATTGTGCTGAACTCTCCTTATATATATTGCCATCACTAACTAGAGGGTACAAAAAAAACCAAACCAAACTCACTGCCATCGAGTCTATCTGACTCATAGCGACCCCTCCTTGGGTTTCTGAGGCAGTATCACTACAGAGGTAGATTGCCCAGTCTTCCTTCCGAGAAGTGGCTAGGGTTTGAACCGCCAGCCTTCTGGTTAGCAGTCAAATGCCTTAGGCACTGCGCCACCAGAGCTCTGGTGGTGTCCTAACTAGAGGTTAGACACGTATTAAATGAGAGGTTGTTTTTTTTAAAAAAACAAAATGCTTTCTTAAATCCATTCTAATACTAAACTTCTCTAATTTTATAGTATTAGGGTTGGGAAGTATTTTGGGGAAGAAGTAAAGGTTTGAAAATAAGGTTTTAGTTTGACATTAATGTAACATTTCTGTTGCCAGGTTTAGTGCCATACAGTGTGCAGCTGCAGTCTTTAGGGAGCCCACTGAATTCTCATCTTCTGAAAAGCTTGAGCAGTCAAATCTTCAGGTATCAAGTGAGACAGAAGCCAGTAATGGGTTGACCACCAATGGTCATGGCCCACCTGCCTCCAAACAGGTCTCCCAGCAGCCCAGAGGAATTATGGGAATGTTGGCTGCCAAAGCTGCTTCTAAAACTCAAGATACTAACAAGGAAAGCAAAACAGAGGCTAAAGAGGTAAGAAATACAAGTTTTTTAAAGATAGGGTTTTATAGCTCACAATGGGTAACTAGAAAAGCATTCATATTTCCAGTGGTAGTGTTTTAATTATATTGGATTCTTATATTTAGTTCTCAATATTTCAACTTTAGTTTAAATCCTTTGAGACTTATTATCCTCATCGTAATAGTCCTTTTTTCTCACCAAGTCTCAGATTCTCCTTCTATAAAATAGTAACACCTGCCCTGTCCATGTCATGAAATTGTTATGAGTTCCAGTTGAAATGATGCCTGTGAGAACACCTTGAAAAATGTAAAGCACAAAGAATTGTATAGAAGCATTATGCCACTGTGGGAACATCTTAGTACTCTAGACTTGGCCATTTTTGCCTAGCTTTCTAATGTATCTAACATTCTTACTGTTTAATGCATTTTTTCTTCTTCAGTCTTTCTTTTTTTAACTTTTTTTTAGTTCAGTCATCTGAACTAAATAAAGCACATTGACTTAAGAAAAGTATCATTAAGGTAACTATTAAAAACAACCCAGTAAAGTATAATTATTATACTTTTATTACCATCCCTGTCATTACAAAGCTTCTACTTTGGGAAAGGAGAGGAAAGGTGTAGATAAAAGGTAACATTTATTGAATTTTTCCTGTGTGCCAATAGTTTTGATCTTTGTTTAAATTTTTCTTCCCTGTTTTGTGAAAGAAAAAAAAAAAAACACCAAACTCAGTGCTATTGAGTTGCTTCAACTCATAGCAACCCCTCCTTGGGTTTCCGAGGCAATATCACTACAGAGGTAGATTGCCCATTCTTCCTTCCGAGGAGTGGCTGGTGGGCTTGAACCGCTAGCTTTCTGGTTAGCAGTCAAATGCCTTAGGCACTACGCCACCAGAAATATTATTATCCCCATTTTATGTATGAGGAAACCGAAACCTAGGCTTAAATAATTTGCTTGGAGATTATATGGCTTTCAAGTGATAGAACCAGGATTCAAATCCCCTTCTGATGATTACAAATGTTATGTTTCGGGATTATTTTTTTCTTCCTGTTATATACCATGGTCCCTCTGATCTGTTTTAATTCTGTCAAAATTGTTTTTAAATATGCTCAATGTAAGATTTGAAACATTTGTGGATTATAATTTTATAAAATCTCTGTGAAACTAAACTTTAGAGATTAACATCAGATGATGTCTGGTCTGGGTTATTGATTTAGATTTGTTCTTATATCTAAGACCTGCACATTTTGGTATGATTACATAGGCGCTCTGGTAGCGTAGTGCCTAAGGCATTTGACTGTTAACCAGAAGGCTGCCAGTTCAAACCCACCAGCCACTCCTTGGAAGGAAAGTTGGGCAATCTACTTCTGTAGTAATACCGCCTCGGAAACCCAAGTAGGGGTCACTATGAGTCGGGTCTGACTCGACGGCACATAACAACAACATAGAAGCTATACCATCTTAACAGTGTGTGCTATGATATTGAAGAGATTGTGTGAGACTGTGTCACTTCAAGAGCAGCCTAAATGCTAGGAAAAAATCACGTGTTTTTTTCTTTTCTTTTAGGCATCTTCAGCAGGCAGCAAGGCACCAGGGAAAGGGAATGTGATGAGCAATTTTTTTGGAAAAGCTGCTATGAGTATGTTTTTACCTTCCTTTGATGAAATGAATAAGTGAATGTTAGTGTAATAACACATCATCCTTGAAGCGAAAGCCACCTTGTCTAGTTGCTGCTCACCTAGGTAGACTAACATGTATTATTCTTGCATCCTAATATAAATTTCCAGCATAATGACCAGTATTATTGATGAACATAACCCAACTGGAACAGCGACTTTACTGGGTGAGCTGGGTTCAGTTCAGTTCTCTCAGAAGGTAGTTTACCCTTCCTACTTTACCTTCCTGCCCAGGAGAGAAAGTTTAGATGTTTGCTTTATAGGGTGATTAAAGTAACAGCCTGCCTGGTGATGCATTGTCCTTTTGAGGTTAGTATCATGGCTATTGGGGTCAGTTTTCCTGGTATAACCTTTTATTTCTCAAAGGGTTGTAGGACTAAATCTTTTGGCTTTCTTTAGTTGTTTTTACAGATTACTCATAGTAATGGATTAGATCTCAATGTGAATTAGAAGGGTCCAGGTAGGGATGAACATTTTAAAATAATAACTTTTTGAGAAAGAGAAATCTCTTTTATTTAAAAAAAAATTTTCATAAGGAAAGAACCAGTAACATCCTTATACAGTAAAACCTGTGAGAGCTCAAACTTGACAAGACTGCCTTATTTTTCTGGGTCTCACAACTTTTCTTCCTCTGACAGGGTACATACATCTCACCACTTTTGTATCCTTTGTTTTAGTGGAAAATACTTGAGTTTTCCTTCTCTGACAGTTTTCTGCTTTACACAGGTTCTGAGTTTTGCAGACCTTACTGTATTTCTTGTATCAAGTACACATCCCATGAGAGTATGAGGCAGAGAATATCAGGAAGAATTCAAGAGCCAAAGGATAATTATGGCACACTTTCTTGGAGCATTAGTTTTCAAGATTTTATGGGAAAGCATTTTGTTACATGCCTATGCAAGCAAAATTAGTCAAAATTCTGCTTTTTCATGATGGTCAGATTGGTGTTGGAGAAGGGGGTTGGAATGATAGTTTTTTTATTTTCCATAAAAACTATGAGAGAAGAACATTTTTGTGTTCTGAAGTATATGGAAAAGTTGATACTTTCAGGTTATTGGGGAGCACAGTTGTGTGATCACAGTCACGGGGCGCAAGAAGAGCTTTCTACTGTGAAAACAGATTGTGTTAATGTCTCTGGCCTGCATGGCTGGTACTAGTCCACTATACCCAGTCAGATTGTGTGGTTTCCTGGCAGCCTTGATGACCGTATGTTTAGTTGTTTTATTTTGTTTATGAGAGTTTATATCCTTACAAAACAGTGATTTTTTTAAAAAAGTATTTTTAATATACATGAGATATCAATGTTTACTCACTGGAAAAGGAGAAATTCAAATCATATAGAAATATACACTTATTTATTCATATATTTATTCTACAAATATTTTTGAGTGCCTACTGTGTACTTAAAAAAAAAAAAACTGCCATTGAGTTGGATCCAACTCATAACAACCTCTCCTTGGGTTTCTGAGGCAATGTCACTACAGAAGTAGATTGCCCAACCTTCCTTCCGAGGAGTGGCTGGTGGGTTTGAACTGCCAGCCTCCTGGTTAGCAGTTAGGTACTATGCCAGCTGTGTGCTTAGGCACTGCTAGTACAATGGAGAGTAAGACAAACAAGGCCTCTGCCCTCGTGGCCCTTATATTTTACTGGAAGAAAATACAAACAGATACAGGGGAAAAAAATAAATGATCATAATTGTTAGGCAGAAAGCCAACAGTGTTATGATAAAATGTAATAGAAGGATGAGGAAAACCTACATACAATAAGGTAATAAAAAGAATGACTGCGCAGTTCATTTATTTAACAGATATTTTTTCAAGGCTGAATATTTAGAGTAATGTTTTTATTGACACATGATAAGATCATTACAATGAAATTAAAGCTTAAGAGTTGGGTGAGTAGAGTTGATTGTGGGGATTTGAACCATTTAATACTTAACACTGGACAGTAACAAGTTTTAGTAAAAATACGGAGAAATTGGAACCTTCATACCTTGCTGACAGCAATGTAAAATGGTGTACCCTCTTTGGAAACAATGTGGCAGTTCCTCAAAAGAATTAAACATAATGACTCCAAAAATTCTACTTCTCAGTATATACCCAAGAGAAGTCAAAAGGTCCACATAAAAACTTGTACACAAATGTTCATAGCAGCATTATTCTTAATAACCAAAATACAGAATCAACCCAGATGTCCATTACTTGATGAATGGGTAAACAAAATATAGTATATCCGTATAATGGAATATTTATTATTGAGCTATAAAGAAATCAAGTCCTAGTGCACGTTACATGATTGAACTGTGAAAACATTATGCTAAGTGAAAGAAACCAGACACAAAAGAGCACATATGATTCCGTTTATAGGAAAGGTTCCGAATAGGTAAATCTGTAGAGAAAGTAGATAGTGGTTGCCTGGAATGGAAGTAGGGTGAGTTGGAAGTGACTGCTAAGGGGTACAAGGTTTCTTTTTGGAGTGATAAAAATGTTGTAAAATTAGATAGTGGTGATGGTTGCACCACTTCGTAAATATACTAAAAACAACTGAATTGTACACTTTAAAAGGGTGAATTTTATGGTCTGTGAATTATAGCTCAATAAAAATAACTTAATGCTTTATATGTAATAAAAATTGCAGCATCAGTAAGAAAATTAAAAAGTCATCGTCAATTACATTTTTTTTGCTTGAAGAAGTTTCCTATTTTCTTGACTATTAAAAGGAGATACTTTTTAATGAGTTATATAGAAGTGACTTGATCCTTCAGAAAACAAGAAAATATGACTAAATTTTCCTTAATAGTTTTCTGAAAATGTTTCATGGAACTATCATATTTTTGGCAAATGCTAATATAACGCACATAGCACACGTAGGAAACTAATGTGCAAGGGGGTTGCCAAAAAAAAAACAACTTAGAACATGCATGTTATTTGCATAAAAATACAGTACCTCTAGGTTATTGGTGCCATTGAGTTGATTTTGACTCATAATGACCCCATTTGACAGAGAAGAACTACCTCATAGGGTTTTCTAGGCTGTCGTTTTTATAGGAGTGCAATGCCAGGTCTTTCACCCATGGAGCCACTGGGTGAGTTCGAACCAACCAGCCTTTTGGTTAGCAGCCTAGTGCTTCACCTTTTGTGTCCAGGCTCCTTAGCAAAAGCCCTTTGCCATCAAGTCTATTCCAACTCATAGTGACCCTACAGAACAGAGTAGAATTGTCCCATAGGGTTTCCTAGACTATAATTTTCACAGAAGTAGACTGCCACATCTTTCTCCCTTGGAGCAGCAGGTGGGTTTGAACCACCAGCCTTTTGGTTAGCAGCCAGGTGTTTAACCACTTTGCCACTAGGGCTCCATAGGGCTACTTAGAGTTCCTACAATACTGTAAAACAAAGAAAGAAGAAACTCTGGAATTGAATCTAATGGTTTATCAGTGGTGTTTTAGCTCAGATCAATTTTCTGAAATTGATAGGCTCAGTGCAGTAACCTCTCTTTCCTTAACCCATAAGGTAGGTAGGATATTTTTAGTTTTTTTCTCCTAACAATATTTAAACAAGTGCCATTAAAACTATATAAATTATAACAAAATGAAAAATTGACATAAATCTTAAAGATAGAAGTGAGACTTCAAGAACTGTTTTAAGTTGTCTACCTAAGGCTATGTTCTTATGTCCCCTGGAAATACATGTTTACTCCTGTATGATCTGGGATATTTTAGTAGACAAATTTGAGAAGCACTGAAACTTGAGAACAACATACTGAATATAGGTTGTTAGTATACCACCAGGAGACCAACCCAAGAGAGTACCATCACTGGGTTGGTTGATTCCACCATTCAATTTCCCATTGAAGTTAGTCTTCAAAAAATAAATATAACAAGGTTTCATGTTACACTTTTATTAATCAGTACCCTTTTAAATTTTTATAAATTATTTAAATTATTATTCTCAGCTGTGTATAGCCAAAACTAAGATATCAATACTTTGTTTAAAACCACTGTAGATGGTTTATTTATTTGTGTATTTCTCTGTACATAAATTATATTTCAATAAAATGTGTTTTTTTTTAATATAATTACTATCTGTAATATAACAAAATGTTGAAACTGAACTGCCTTAGAGATCATTTACTTCCATTATTCTATCCAAGAAACATTTGTAGAATTTATTTTACAGAAAAATGCTATGAGAGGTGCCAGGCTACCAAGATGAGTAGCTTGTGGCTACTCTCACCAAGGACCTTACAATCCAGTTAAGAAGGATGAGCAGAAAGCAAAACAAAAATATAAGAAGGGTCTATAATAGTATGATGTTGGTGTTAAGGGAACATACAGGGGAGAGTAACACTTTAGCTAATTTAATTTCAATAGTCAGGTTCCTCCTGCGCACTTAAGGGCTTACTTACAGGATAAAACAGCCCCTTCAAAAAAACCCACTGTAGATGGTTTAAGGTATTTTACAGTGTGTAGCCAAAACTACCTATTGAGGTGACGCATGCTGTTTACAGCTTTTACATTTTTGTGACTTCTTGTAAAAAGCTGTCACTAAGTACCTTATAAGGAGCTCTGGTAGCATAGTGGCTAAAGCACTTGATTGATAACCAGAAGGCTGGTGGTTCAAACCCACCAGCCACTCCTCGGAAGGAAGGTTGGGCAATCCCACTTCCGTAGTGATACTGCCTCGGAAACCCAAGGAGGGGTCGCTATGAGTCGGGGCCGACTCGACGGCACATAACAACAACAACAATAAGTACCTTATAAAGGTAGATCAGATTGTATGCTTTTATTGTTTCTCAAATGGCTTAAGCCCATCTTGCTTGCATTTCTTAGTCCTCTACTCTTCATAGTAGTAATTTGTGTGTTTTTCACTTCAACATAGAAAAAGGGGTAAAGACTTTGAGGAGTTAGACTGGCTTAGGTTCAAATCCTGGCTTTTACCTCTTTTGTCACTGTTATTTTGGGTAAGTCACTTAACCTCACATACTCATCTCTTTTAAAATCCTTATAATAATCTTGTAAATATTATCCCAGTTTTAAAAGGAAGACTGACTTTCAGTAAACTAATTTGCCCAGAGTGAAGCAGGGCATGAGCCAAACTTTTATTAGAAAAACCTTTCAATTATATCATTAAGGTAATAATGAGATAATAAGAGTATTCAGGCATAGAAAGTTAGAAAGTAGTATAGAGAATAAGGCCCTGATGCAGATTCTCTTGTCACCATTTGTAAGTTGTATATTCTTAGAAAAAATCTGTTAGTCCTTGTGACCCTTAGTTTCCTCATTTGAAAATTGAGAAGGATGATATTTCATAAAGTTGTGTTTTTTTCTAAGCCCTTCTTTTACTATCATTTGCCTGGAGACTATGATATAATGAGGGATTAACAGAAAGCAGAAATGAAAACAGTTATAGCTAGAGTAGTCGTTGGAAAGGAGAAATGTTTTCTGAATAGACTGTGAGCTCCATTAGGACAGGGACTGTTTATTTTTAATCCCTTTAGTTCCTAACAGATTATAGCTCCTAACATAGTCAAAAGAATGATGGTATAATATTGCATAATGGGGTTATATATTGTCTGCTATGCTTTACTTGCAGATAAACTTAAAGTCAATTTGGATTCAGAACAAGCAGTGAAAGAAGAAAAAATAGTGGAGCAACCTCCAGTGCCTGTCACTGAACCAAAACTGGCAGCTCCTACAGGCCTTAAAAAATCCAACAAAAAAGCAGAGCCTGTTAAGATGCAGCAGAAGGAAAAAAAAAGGTAGGAAAATTCTGCGGCTTGCGGGGGAAGAGTGTCTCTGCTAGGAGTGAGAAGGTTTGTCTGGACGTATTGACAGCAAGCAGTTTTTGGTTTGAGTACTACTAAATCCTACTTAATGCCTGAAAGATATAATTATACAACCAAAATGATGAGAGGAGCTCCATAGCCTATCTTGAAGTAGGACTATGGAATCAGTTTGGAACTTGGGGACCAAAGTCAGTTTGATTTTTTTTTTTTTTTAGTTTTTTTTTCCCACCCCGTCGATCTAAATTGTCTTTTCTTCCTTACTTCATTTTAAATTTGTGACATGGCATAAGTGGGCCTAATTATGTGTATGTGTCTATTTTTCACTTCAAATTGCCATGAGGGGTTACTGTTTCCAGTCAAATTTCAGAGAAAAAGTTGTTTGTTTTCTTTTTATATCAATGAGTTTATTTTTCAAGTGGTAAAATGTAATTAGAAAAGAAAATACAAAGTACACAAGCTGTTAAAAACAGATCCAGGAATTTGAGACACTACCTCATAGTTGGTAGGAATTAGTCTGTTGAAAGAAATTCTAAAGGACACTGTCAGCACTGATAGGAGCAGAAAGACTTAATCTTTGGGGCAGAGTTAAGGCTAATCTACAGAACACATCAACCAAATGCTGAAGTTCCAGATAGTTAGGGCACTGTCCAGTGGGCCTCACCGAGAAAGTTGTGCTGTGGATGGATGAGTGTTCCCAGCCACGGATATACCACTCATGCTGATGGTTGTTGCCAGCAGTGCATTTAGTGCTTCACTCTGAAGTACCATGTTAACTTTAGGTTTTTAACAAATACCTTTTAGCAGATTGAGAAAATTTGTTTCTATTTATAGTTTTTTATTTGAGAGTTTCTATCGTGAATGAGTGTTCAATTTTGACAAATGCTTTTTTTGCATCTGCTCAGATGATCATCAGGTGTTTCTGTTAATGCAGTGAATTATATTGATTCATTTTCAGTTATTAAACATGCATTCTTGGGATAAACCCCACTTGGTCATATTTTTTTTATATTACTGGATTTTATATGTTAATATTTTATTAAAGATTTTTTGCCTCTGTGCTTATAAGGGTTATTGGTCAATAATTTTCTGGTAGTGTCTTTGTTAGGTTTTAATAATCAAGGTTATGCTAGCCTCATAAAACTAGTTGAGAACAGTTGTAGCCTCTATTTTCTGAAAGAGTTTGTGTAAGAAATTGTTCTGGTAGCATAGTGCCTAAGGCACTTGACTGCTAACCAGAGGGCTGGCGGTTCAAACCCACCAGCCACTCCTCGGAAAGAAGGTTGGGCAATCTACTTCCATAGTGATACTGCCTCAGAAACCCAAGAAGGGGTTGCTATGAGACGGGGCTGACTCAACGGCACATAACAACAACAACAATACAACATGATAGGATTCACTCATGAATCTGGGCGTAGGATTTTCTTTATAGAAAACTTTTTTAATTGTGTGTTCAGTTTCTTTAATAAAGAGCTATTTAGATTTTCTACCTCTTCTTGAATCAGTTTTGCTATGTTGTGGGTTTTTTTGTTTTGTTTTGTTTTGTTTTTAATTGTGATTTGGGTGAAAATTTACAGAGCAAATTCACTTTCCATACAGCAGTTCACACACACATTGTCTCATGACATTGACTACAATTTACTCCAATGCAACAGCTCCCCTCCCACTTCCTCCCGATAGTTACCTCTTCCCTGTGTCCATCCCTCCATGTACTCCTGCCCCCTGAACTGTCTCCCTGTGCATAAACAGCCCTTCTTTCTCCCATGATTGTTCTCTCCAAGGAGTGTATCTACCTCAGGTACATGTTCAACTCATATGCCTGTCTTTTGTTTGGCTGGAAGCCACAGGTGTGGGTTCAATTCCAGACCTGAAGGGCAGCTAGGGGCCATAAGTCCCAGTGGTTCCACCAGGCTCTATCAGACCAACAAACCTGGTCTTTCTCCCCCCCCCCCCCAAAAAATGATTTTATGTTTTGTTCCACGTTGTTCTCCCACTCTATCCAGGATCTCTTACATAGATTCCCCCTCTGAGTGGTTGACAGTGGTAGCTGGGCACCATCTAGTTCTTCTGGTCTCATCATCATATAGGCTGAAGATTACATGGTGTACTAGTTTCTTGGACTTACTGTTTCCATGAATCTTTGGTTTTCTTCATTCTTATTTGCTCTGGACGAGGAGAGACCCATCATTGCATCTAGATAGCTGCTTGCAATCTTTTAAGATCCCAGTCACTACTCGCCAAAGTAGGATGTGGAACAGTGTTTTATGTAGTAAGTTATGCCAATTGAGCTTGATATCCACTGTGACTATGGTCCTGAGCCCACAGGTCCAACTACTTATTCCCTCTGCATAGCTGGCTGTGGCCAAGAAGTGACTACAACCTTGTCCCTTGTCAGCTCTACTATATACCTGCGAATTCTTATAGAACATAGCAATACACTTATAGAAACATTATCAGCCAACCCTATACATGGTCTTGGGTACACTGACCCCTACATAGACATTCCTAATAGTTCAGGCTGTCCACTCATCTATCCATCCGTATATCCATGTTTACCTTTACTGACAACACAGTAGTGTATGTGCAAAAGAGTTCATCTTTGTTGTCTGTACCTCCCATGTATCTCTCTTTGTCTTCTTCTTTCTCAGTACCACCATGTTGATCAACTAAGTTGTGTTTTTAAAGGAATTGGTCCATTTCATACAAATTGTCAAATTTATTAGCATATGTTTGTAATATAGCCTTATTCTTTGAATGATTGTGGGCTATGTAGTTATTGCTTCAGATTCTTTGATTCTTTTATTCCTGATGTTGGTAATTTGTATTTTCATTCTTTTTTTTTTTTTTTTTAAGTCAGTCTTATTTTAAAAACTTTCAGCTTTGTTAATTTTCTCTATTCTGTTTCATTGATTTCTGCTCTTTATTATTTCCTACTTTGCCTAGCTTAAGGTAGAAAAATTTTGGTGTTTGAAGTTACATAAGAAATAAAGTGCTTGAAGACAAAGACTGTGTTTTGTACAGATTTGTTTCTCTGATACTTGGTAGGTTCTTCATAAATTATTTGTTGATTGAATGAGTAGTGTGAAGAATTCAGAGAGACTAGCTAGATATATCAAGATGGAGTCTAGGCTTTTTATTGTTAATAGAATCCTCTTAAAATCTTACGAGTAGTTGGACCTGTGGGCTCAGGACCATAGTCACATGTCTGCCTTTGCTCGTATTGTTCTATCTCTTTCAAAATTTTCTCTCCTTTCTACCTAATAAACTCCTACTTAACTTTTAAAGTTTTCAAGTAACTATAATGTCTCAATGCATTTTATTTGTCCATTTAAGTTCCTCATACTGTAGTATACCCATTGTGGCGTATGAATACTTACATTTCTGTTCTATGTAAATGCTCAATTTATTCCTGGGTGGCAACAGGGGGAAGCGAATGGAGATACCTGATGATGAGACAAAAGAAACTGAAAACATGAAGAAAAAGAGGAGACGAATCAAGCCTCCTGAGTCTGATAGCAGTGAAGATGAAGGTGAGCATTGCTATTAAATTTTGGCTGTGGGATTAATTTCTTTGTATGATGCTCAAGGAACCAAAAAGTAATTTATTGTAGGTCACAGTGAGAGCAGTAATCAACCCTAGCATTGAGAGATGGCCTCTATTTCTGTTTGACCAGAACCATGATCTTTTGATAATTTGCCAAATTAACACAAAGACAAAGAGAAAAAGGATTCAGTATTATCTAAGACCTTTTCTTAGAAAGGGAACCCTGGTGGTAGAGTGGTTAAAGCACTCAGCTGCAAACCAAAAAGTTGACAGTTTGAACCCACCAGCTACTCCATGGGAGAAGGATGTGGCAGTCTGCTTCCGAAAGATTTATAGCCTTGGAAACCCTATAGAACTGTCGTTCCACTCTGTCCTATATAGTCACTATGAGCTGGAATCAATTCAAATCCTGTGGGTTTGGGTTTGGTTTTTCTTAAGAAAAAAATGGAGCTTTTTTTTTTTTTTTTTTGCTACTTTCATGTGGATTTTTTAAGAAGAGTAATATTGTAGGCATCAAGAGATCAAGAGTGTTGGTGGTATTCTGCATCACATAAGTAAAACCATGATAAAACTGGAAGAATCCATAGTGTCATTGCTGAAAGGAAATGACATTGTAGACCCTTCCACTTCTAGGCTGTGGGGACTGCTGTAAGATACCAAACAGAATAAGGGCAAGATCCGTGCCAGGAATATTAATGTGGTTTTTAAAAGAATATTAAGTACTGTATTCTAATAGCCAAGATCACTTCCCAAATTGTGCAAAGGAAATGTAGGTATAAATAGAGAAGGAAATGCTGAAGAGAAAGACACCTGGGTTAAACTAATATGCCAACCTGAAAAGCCTCTCTGAGAACTAGTGGTAAAAAGCTTGAACTGCTGTAATCAGTTCTCCATGAATTCATGACAGATGGGTGTAAAGAAATTTAAATTAGAGGGGGAAATCTAGTCTACAGGGATTCATTCAGCATCATGTAAAAGTATATTGACAAATGCAAACAAACTGATGCTGAGGGATTAAAAGAAATAATGGATGCAAATAAGGAGGCTGCTGTATGGTTGAAGGACAAACTGAACTGTTATAAGAAGAACTAAAAATGGGAGCAGAGGCTCCCAACAAAAAGGCATTAGCTCAACTGAACTAGTGAGTGAAAAAACAAATTGAAAGGAAGATTTGCAAGTGTATGGGTAAACTAAAACCATCAAGGTACAGTTAAGAGCTGAGGAAACAGAGGCAGCTCCATGCAGATACATGAGCAAATAATTGTTGTGGTTTGGTGCTGTTGAGTCAGTTTTGACTCATAGCCAGCCACCCTTTGTACAACAGAATGAAACACAGATTGGCCCTCATAATTGTTGCCATGTTTGATGAGCCTGTCATCGCAGCCATTATGTCAATCCATCTCATTGAGGGTCTTCCCCATTTTCACTGATGCTTTACTTTACCCAGCATGATATCCTTCTCTAGGAACTGGTACCTTGTAACTAAAATGTGAAAGATGAAGTCTGGCCATTCTTGCTTCTAAGGAGCATTCCAGCTGTACTTCTCTAAGACAGATCTGTTTGTTTTCTAGCAGCCCATGGTACATTCAGTATTCTTTGCCAACACCACAATTCAATTGTGTCGGTTCTACGGTCGTCTTTATTCATTGTCCATCTCTCACATACATTTGAGGCTACTGAAAATACCATGACTGGAGTCAGGCATACTTTAGCCTTCAAAGTAAAAATCTGTTCTCTTTAAACACCTTAAAGAGATCTTTTGTCGCCGATTTACCCAATGCAGTACAGTACATCATTTGATTTCTTGACTGCTGCTTCTATGGGTGTTGATTGCAGATCCAAGTAAAATGCAATCCTTAACAACTTCAGTCTTTTCTCCATCTGTCATGATTTGCTTATTGGTCCAGTTGTGAGGATTTTTTTTTTCTTTATGGTGAGGTGTAATCCATACTGGATTACAGTGATCTTTGATCTTTATCAGTAAGTGCTTCAAGTAAATTTAAGAATATGTGCTAATTGCAATGGTCTTTCATATATTAGTCAGGAAAAGAACTTGGGGAAAATTCTGGAAAGTCTTTGAAGCCATCAGTCTAATGCACATTAAAAAGGTAAACCAGATACTCGAGTATTAGTGAAGGAGGCAACTCTAAGTCAGAAGGAATTACTGTGGTTGATTGAGCCCTCATTACATACTCTGAAATAAATTCTCC
Organism: Orycteropus afer afer; assembly: GCF_000298275.1. Taxonomy (NCBI): domain Eukaryota; kingdom Metazoa; phylum Chordata; class Mammalia; order Tubulidentata; family Orycteropodidae; genus Orycteropus; species Orycteropus afer. Next base: position 6,860,387 of record NW_006921661.1, on the reverse strand, counting down.
TTAGTTCTGACCCTTAGCCCACAAAAAGGAATACCCATGGGTTATTTAATTTGGAAAGGAGTGAGAAGAAATGTGATGTTGTTGTTGTTGTTATGTGCCATCGAGTCAGCCCTGACTCATAGCGACCCCTCCTTGGGTTTCCGAGGCAGTATTACTACGGAAGTAGGATTGCCCAACCTTCCTTCCAAGGAGTGGCTGGTGGGTTTGAACCGCCAGCCTTCTGGTTAGCAGTCAAGTGCCTTAGCCACTATGCTACCAGAGCTCCCATGGGCAACTGTAATAACGGATGATATAGAGCAGAGGCTCTCAGATTTTTTTCTCTGGCAAATATAATTTCTGGCATCTGATTAAAATATATAAACTTGTGTCATTTTATTCCTAAATTTCTTCTTTGTCTCAAAGCCAGTGGAATTTATTTTAAATCCTCACCAGTCTTTAACCTATTATTTCTATATTTCAGTTACACTGAATACGTGTCTTAGTTTGATATACTCTTAAAAGTCTTTTTAAAATTTTTTTTAATTGTGGTAAATACATGTGTAACAACATTTGCCCCATTTGCCCTCAATTTCTGCATTTGCAATTTAGGAACACATACACACAATTTTTAAAATCAGATAAAATTCTTATTTTCTCAACTAGTAGTATTATCAGACTCACCTAATTGATCCTTCTCTTATCAACTTTCTCCCCTATGCCTTCTGTCTTCCACGATTTTGTTGAAATTTCTTATTTATTAGGGGCTCTCGTCTCCTCTTCTGTTCTCTTTTCTCTTACAGGGGTTTTACTGTTTTACGCCTTTTTTTATCATTATGCTTCTTTTGAGGGGGGCAGGGTATGGCAGGAAGAGAGTTGTATATGTCCAGTCTTCCTTGACCTGGAAGCCCTCATTCTAACTTTAGTTTGGAAAGTGATTGCTTTCCTTTATTTAAAAAAAAAAAAAAATGACTTATTGTCACAGTGTTTTTATTGCCAGGGAAATAATGATATCTCTGCCTCCATGAAGCTTAGAGCCTGGAGCTAGGTAAACAATTGCATATAGTGCAATGAGAGGGGTCTTAGAGGGTACCACTAGGATTAAGTGTTTTCCTTGGTTAAGTCAAATAGTTACAAAACTACAAATAAAATAAGAACTCTTGGATTTATTACTGTGAGTACTCAAAATTCCTTTTCTTTGGCTTCCTCGCTGCATAAACTTTCCTCCTGCTACTGCAACACGTCGACCCTTGTGGCACAGCTTTCTTAACAGGTATACCTTCTGAAAAATAGGTGCTGGGTTCTGTGGTTTGACATTTTCTCTTGCTTGAGCTCTCTTGTGTTCTAGCCTGCCAGAGTTAGGTTAATAACTGGACCACTTTTCTTTCATGTTTCTCTCATGGTTCCCAGAGCTTATAAAGTTTTGAGGCCCGTTTCATCCTTGAAGTGTATAATTGATTGTTTCATTTTGGCTCTTGTTCTGCTTCACCTCTTTAGGTCATTTGGCCTTGAACCCTCCACTGTCATAATTTTTAACACTGACCTACTCAGTTGGGAGAATTTAAGATCCAGGATTTGTGCTAAGAATTTGAATACAGCCAGGAGGTTCAAGGAACAGGTGAGGCTAAGCAGCTATTCAGTCCCCTGCCCAGCAGTTTTGTTGTGGTGATTAAATAATAGATCAGCTCAGGCTCTTCACTTCCCCTCTTACAGGCCTTATAGTGAGACCACTGTTTCTGAAACTATTCAAAATGTTGGGGATCCACCTGATGCTGCTCTCGTCTCAGGTGATAGTACTTACATAGCAATATTTCTTCTCCAAAAGTGTCCTTCTGCAAGTCTCAGTGTAGCAGAACAAGCCTTATCAGTGGGGCAATCAGCAGAAGTAGTTTCTATGTAAAATATTATGTCAGTCTTAGAGCTTTTTCTCTTTTTTTTAAGAGTTTGTTTTACATTTAACATTATGTGTGTACATTTAGTTTCACTCCCCATTTACCATGCACAACCCTAACCCAGTCTCCTCCCCTGTGCCCCTCATAGTTACGTACTCCTGTCTGTTCTGTATTACCTCCGTGTGAACGTTGCCCCTCTGGTGTCCCATGGTCTGTTGTTCCAAGGGATGCATTTCCATAGAGTATGTGGATGTGTCATCCTGGGTTGAGTGGTCTGCATGTACATCTTGTTGACTATTGGGCTGAGAGCCAGCCCCTGGGAGTGAGTTTTATTCCAGGCACAGAATATATTCCAGTGCCATAGTATAGGGGGTCTCACCAGACTCCATCCGACCAGTAATTCTGGTCATTATTGAGTTTTTGGATTTTGTAACATGTTTTCCCTCCCACTCTATCCAGGATCTCCCTCCAGATTTGATCCTTTCCTGAATGGTTGGCATTGGTAGCCAGGTACCATCTTGTTCTTCAGGTCTCAAGGGCCATCGTGTCTCAGGGTTGATTGCTTCCAAATGCCCTTTTTTTTTTTTTTTTCTGCACTACTCTTCACTTCTGACACTAGGGACCATTAGGTGCATTTTAGTCTTATAGCTTTAATTGTGATCACTTCAAAGGTGATTTTCTTTCCCTCAAAGCTTATTTTCTTAGTATTAGCTGGCAACTTTTAGTCTAACAATATCCCAGGTGATTGCAAATAGTCCTTAGATAACATTCACAAATGTACTAGCATAAAACATTTGGTATAATCTGTTGATTATCTCCACTTAGCTCATGTTGAGGAAAAAAGCCTAAAAAATTTACTGAATGGTAAGGCAATATGGTAGCATTAGAATAATAAGACTGGGGAATCAAACCAACTTGGGTTTAAAACCTCTTCTTATTTACAAGCTCTGTGACCTTAGCAAGTTAACTAACCTCTCTGAACCTCTATTTTCTCAGCTCTAATGTATAAATAATAATATCTGCCTCAGGGTTGTTGGGAGGATAAAATAACACAATGTAAGTAAAATACATGATACATGATAGGTGATCAGTAGATGTAGATAAAACAACTTCATACTGTGACTTACCAGTAAGATGAAGCTTTGCTAAGATGCTATCTAATGTACATTCTAACTCTAATTATTCTTGATTCTCTGATTTGTATAAAATTAATAAAATATGTATTTAAAAAATAACTATATAACTGCAAAATCCTTGATTGACGTGCATTACTACTTGCTAAATACCCTTTGCTGGACATGAAGTTTCAAATGCTAGTGGAGAAGGTATTGTACCAAATAGTGCATATAGTTCTCTTATCTAAGTTTGTTTCATTATTTCAGTCATACCAGACTCTCCTGGGATGTATGAAGCTGAGTCACCATCCCCACCTCCTCCTGCTTCTCCAACTCCTGAACCAGTGCCAAAGGCGGAGCCAGAGCCTCCTTCCACCAAGGTAAATTTGACCAGAATGGCTGAATTTCCATGTGTTCTAAAAGGATATAAAACTATTATACTGATTCACTTGACTTGTCTACTTCACAAATGCCAGTAGATGGCTCTTATGTCGTTCTGCCCTTCTATAGGTTGTTCAGAATGGGCATTCCCTCTCCTTTCACTTGAAGTGAGGTTCAGCTATAGGGCATAGTCTCAGGAAGATTGCAGGGGTGGATCCTGGAAGTTGTTTTGTTTTTCATGACCTCCAGCATCAGGGCTGCTGTGCTTCACAACCCCTGGTGGAATTGTGCAAAAAGAGGTCCTGCCTGTATCAGAGCAAAGAGTGAAAGATAAAGGAGAACAAACTTAACTCATACATTTGTTGCTTTTCAGAAACTCTTCTAAAAAGCTCTAGATGGAAAAGCTGGCGACAAATGGGGAACTGAGTTTCAATGACCCTCAGCTGCATCTTGTCCACATCTATTAATTGTAAGCAGTGAAGAGTTGAGAAAATGGATGCTGACAAGTTTTTCTTCTTAGTGACTATTTTCCTTAATTGAATTAAGGAAATGACAGTAAAGCTGTCATTTAAATCTTGCACTCATTTCCTCATTTGCTGAAGAAACGCTAGAGTGAAGTAATGCATGTCTGAAACAAAACCCCATTGCCATCAAGTCAGTTCTGGCCTATAGGGACCCTGTAGGACAGAGTAGAACTAGGGTTTCCAAGGCTGTAAATCTTCACGGAAGCAAACTGATGTAGCCTCCCACAGAGTGGCTAGTGGGTTCTAACCACTGACCTTTTGGTTAACAGCCACATGTTGAACCACTATATCATTCGGGCTCCTTGAAACTAAATTAGATGGGTATAATGTTGAAGTGTCAGGGCTGAATTATCAAATGTCTAAGGGAATGGGGATTTGCCTTAGAAAACACTGGTCTGGTTTCAGGGCTGTCCTGTGTGCTCCCATAATACTACTACAGTGCTTCATAAAAGCAGTTAGTACAGGGTATTGCAGTGGTCTGTTTTCCTTTGCTCTTTCCTCAGCTCAACTGTAAGGACTCTGTCCTGCTTGTCTTTTTTTAACTATGGTGCCTGAGCTACTCAGCAAAAGTTTGTTGATTGAGTGAACATAGTACTTTGCTCAACATGCTACTACCTTTCTTCTCCTAAACAATGAAATATTAATCCTGCACATATAGTGAGCATAACTAGTCTGCATGATAGGGCTGCTCCCCTAAATGGAAACGTATAGAGTTCCTTTTTCAACTTTTTACCAAAATGGAATATTGGAAGGTAATTGTTACAGATTTAAAGGTTTTGTTATTTTTTTTTCTGTGGCTTCATTGGTCACTTTAGTGTTTATCCTCTGATCTTTTAGGGCCCAAGTGGAGAAAACAAAAGAAAACGAAAGCGTGTACTGAAATCTAAAACTTACGTGGATGAGGAAGGCTGCATAGGTAAGAAAAACTTTTGGCTCCAAATCCAGAAGTAGAGTTATTATCATAGAGAGACACAATAATACTTTACAGAGCAGGGTGTCTCAGATTTAATGTGCATATGAATCACCCTCAAGCGATGCTACTTATCTGAGGCCCACACTTTGAGTAGAAGGATAAAGAGGATACTGCAGCTAACGTCAGAATACCCAGGATCGTATTTGAGCTGTACACTATAAAATTAAGCTTTGAGATCTTGATTAAAAGTCATGACTTCTGAGAGGAAAGTTTCTGATCTGTGGAATAAAGGTACAATATCCACGTTGCCTGTCCATGAGGGTGTAAAACTTTGAGTGATGTATCTAAAAACGCCTTCAAGATAGAAACCACAGTATGAATTTAAGTTATTGTTATCAGAGATGTTGAGAAGCATGTGTCTTTTGAGAATGGTGGTTTTATCAGTGGAAAAGAAGATTGTTCTGATAATTAGACCTCTGAAGAGAGAGTCTTTGTTATTTGGCCCCATTTTGCTCTTCAGAGGGGTCTTTCATGTTTCCTTTTTGTAACTGTGTTATGTAAAGCATATGCTTGTTATGGAGGCCTAGAGGAGAATTAGAATTCAGGCCATCAGTCATGCTTGGCTTATTCTTCAGTCATGTTTTACCCTCTCCACAATTGAGCCACACTGTTTTCTTCTGTGGGGCTTTTGGATCTAGCACTTGATGCTTGGTGGGATGCTGAGATCCTGCTACTGTATTTTTGTGTTTGGAAAGATTTGTGGATTTAGCCCTTAAACTTCTTGATAACTGGATAGCCCATATTGTCATTTCTCTTTTCCTTGTGTCACCTGCCATGGCTTGGCTTTCCAAGAGGCTTTTTCCTTTCTCTTGATTTTCATTTTGTAGCCCAAGTTTCTGATTTCAAGTGAAGAATCCATGTTTTCTAGTCAGAATGGTGGTTAACATTAATGAAGACATCCTATTGGTTTTATGCATCCTGTCCTGTAATTCCTCACCGTTCCCTCCCCTGAAAAGGCCTCTGCCATCTTCATAGTAGCATATTGGTGGCGCAGTGGTTAAAACACTTAGCTGCTAACTAGAAGGTCTGACCCACTGGCCACTCCATGGCAGAAATAATGAGGCAGTCTACATCCTTGGAAACTATGAGGCAGTCCTGCCTTGTCATATGGGGTCACTATGAATAAAAATCTACTCAATGGCAGTGGCTTTGGGTATTGGTTTTATTGAGGAATAGAGTTCCTTACATTTGGAAATTCTGTGTAAATTTCTTGTGCACTTTGGACTTGTGAGTAATCTTTTTTTTTTTTTTAAATGCCTTCAGTCTTCTTCCAGCGCTTGTCCAAAACTCTTGATTTGGCCATTGGTGGTAATATATTTATTTACTATTTCTCTGTTTGTTTGTTTGTTTTTAACTTAAGAAAAGCATAAGTGCTAATTTTTTCCTCCTCCTTATAAGGAAAAAGAAAAACATCAAATGTATCTTTGTGAAAATCCATTGGGAATTTGCAGCTAATTACTGCTTTATTCAAAACACAGTACTCAAGTTTTGGCCAGGTGTGGGATGTGGACTTTTTTGTACTTCTGTCTCCAGACAGGGCTATTAAGAGCCTTGGACGTAACAATGAAAACTGTGCTCACATAGCACTTTTTTTTTTCAAGTTTTTAGTCCAAGCGCAACCTAATGAATTTTGGCTCCAGTTACCAACAAAGGAGTTCTGCTTTCCTTTTTCTACTCAGCTTGTTCCAAATGTACCGGCAGAAGGAGCTTGCCCTTTCCTGTGTTGGATCAGAGTTGTTCTGTGGGTTTAAAAAGCTGAACTTTTCCCTATTGTGTGTTCACTGCAGGACAGGAGAGTTAGGCCTGTGAGAGATGTTTAGGATGGACTCCTGGACAAGAGAGTGAATTTCTAAGAGCAAGGCAGCTAAATGGAAAAGAAAGCTGACTACTCATACAAACCAGGCCTTTTTTTATGGCAGCCTAGAAAAGTGGCATGTTTTTCAGTTAAAATTAAAGAAAAAACAAAACCCACTACCGTTGAGTCATTCAGAAGTCTTGTATTTTAAGTTGACATCTCCTTTGTCTTGTAGTTTTAAGTAACTGTAGCTTTGAATATGGAAATGCTCTTTTTAGCTCTTAAAGCATGCCTGATACGCTGCTTAAGAAACTTGTAGGTGCCACTCTGACTGGTTTTTCACTCCCCCAAGCAATGCATTGTTTAAAATTGTTGATGAGGGAACCAGTGGCTTCATTAATAAGTAATGAAATAACAAGCTAATTGATGTTGGGGTGTAATTAATTTTTATACATGCTGCATGCTGCCATTTGAATACAGAATATAGTTTATGAAGGAGCAAGGTCTATTACCACCAACTACTAGTGAGTTACTTTTCTGTTACCTGTAAATGGCTCTTTGTTGTTGTTATGTGCCATCCAGTCGGACCCGACTCATCGCGACCCCCTCCTTGGGTTTCCGAGGCAGTATCACTACGGAAGTAGATTGCCCCATCTTCCTTCCGAGGAGTGGCTGGTGGGTTTGAACCGCCAGCCTTCTGGTTTGCAGTCAAGTGCCTTAGGCACTATGCTACCAGAGCGCCTAGAAATGGCTCTTTAGACTTCTCTAATTGAAGATATTGAATAAGTAACAGCTCATAATTTTAACTTAGCAATTCAGTTACATAATGCTTTTGAAGATGTATATAAAATTGGGCTGGTATTCTGGAATCGTAATTGCTGAGAACAAATAGCTCTACCATGGAAATTCCCCAAATAGCATTGTTTAGTACATGCATTACTTGAAGATCTTGTTAAAACTAAAATTCTGGTTCAGTAGCCTGGTATTGGACCTGAGATAATGCATTTCTAATACACTTAGTAGAGATTCTTATGCCTCTGGCCTCTGGAGCAGTTTGAATAGTAAGACCTTAGAGTATACTTAATATATATTTAAAGCTTATTTATGTCTTTTAGCCTCTGAGTTGGCAGGAGTTAGCAAAGTGAATTCTAGGCTCTTGAAAGTAATGGCAAATTCTAGGAATTCTTGGAGCCGAAAAACCCACTGCCATTGAATTCATTCCAACTCAACAACAGAGTAAGATATAAGACAGAGTAGAACTGCCCTACAGTATTTCCAAGGCTGTAAATCTGTCTAGAAGCAGACTGCCTCAACTTTCTCCTGCAGGACAGCTGATGGGTTCAAACCACTGACCTTTTGGTTAGCAGCCGAATGCCTTAACCACTGTGCCACCAGTTGTTGTTGTTGTTGTTGTTGTTGTTACGTGCCATCGAGTCGGAACCAACTCATAGCGACCCCTCCTTGGATTTCTGAGGCAGTATCACTACGGAAGTAGATTGCCCCATCTTCCTTCCGAGGAGTGGCTGGTGGGTTTGAACCGCCAGCCTTCTGGTTAGCAGGCAAGTGCCTTAGGCACTATGCCACCAGAGCTCCTGATAACTCTTGGAAAGAGGGCTGTTAATTATGCAACCTTAATGGGATTGGACAAATAAGAGTAAGGAATGATTGAATGGCAATAGCCAGTTGACCTCCAGCACTGTCCATGGGGAGGGGAAAATAACACTTGAGTAGGGCTTACCAAACACTGGTAGGCTCACCTATACATTCTATGAGACAGTGTTATCTTCATTTCATAGGAGAGGGAAGAACAGTGATTTTCAATGTGATCTTCATATTAGCAGCATCACCATTACCTGAAAAGGAAATTCTCAGGTCCCACCCTAGACTTCTTGAATCAGAAACTCTGGGGTGGGGCCCAGCAATCTGTTTTAACAAGCCCTGCAAGGATTCTGATGCATATTTAAGTTTGAGATTATAAAAGTGGCAGACAAGGTATTAGAACACAGGTTTGATTCCAAACCTATGCCTCTAGAACAATTTGACAAATATACTTAATTAAAAGAAATTGTTGATAATTAAGAGCTTAAAACTATCTCTGTTCTTTAATGGGGAAAATACCCTTCACTTTAATCATTTGGCATTTGTTAAGCAAATTAGGCTGCTCTGTTCAGCTAAGAAAAGTTCATTGTTTCTCCGCTATTGACTCTGACCACGAAGGCTGAGAAAGACTAGATGACATTGGTTATACAGCTGCTGCAGCTCTCTAAAGTCACAGGAAGGTGGCATTGTACTGTTTCTTGTGGTTGTTACATGTATTGTAATTCTGTAACATTGTTGTTGCAAACTATTATCTGTAGCTCTGCCTTTGGGACTTCCTTGTAATGACTGCTCACTGGAAGAGTTCTTTTCAAAGTTTCTATTGGGGACGGTTCAGTTGGTTTTATTGGCAGAGAAAAGGCAAAATATGTTTTTGGCTGGTGGAGAGTAAGAGAACTGGTAACTTTATTTCTCATTTTACCATTGTCCTTCCTTGAAATTATGACGTTTCTTTACCATCTGATAGAGCTTGCTTGGGACTGTTGTCTTTATGATGTAGACCACTGCCAAATCTTGGGTTAATGAGCAGTCATTCAGAACGGTTGAGAACTGATCTCCAGTTCTCTTAGGATGTTCAGAGAGTGGGTGACATTAGGATAGAGCTAGTCAGAAGGGTTCAAAGTAGACAGGACAGGGGCTGACAAGTAGGCCAAACTTGCACTGTGGTTCCAGGGAGATCAAACTGAAAAAATTGATCAAAGCATGGCAGTATAAACATACAGACAGTTTAGATGTAGACTTGAGGAAGTTAGGTGTCATAGACCAAGACCCGAGTAAAAGATTTAGGCAATTAAATGATAAGCATGTACCATAAACAGTGAGGGAGTAAGGGTGAATGTTAGTTCTGAGCGTCAGCTAGAGGCTGTGAACCCAGAATTCCATCTGTGCTTCCTACTCGAGACTAGAGCTGCTTCCCGCTGGATAGAGCTTCGGCAGTAGGTGAGCACACTTGCCTCAAGCAGAGGGTCTGAGCAAGACCTCTCATTTCCCTTGATAGAGCAGTGTTCTATGTGACTCCACCCATTCATGTCTCTTTTTCTCCTTGTTCCACCAGTGACTGAGAAAGTCTATGAGAGTGAATCCTGCACAGATAGTGAAGAGGAGTTTAAGGCGAAGACATCCTCTGTGCACAGACCACCTGCCATGACTGTGAAAAAAGAACCTAAAGAAGAACGAAAGGGTCCCAAGAAAGGGACTGCTGCTGTGGGCAAAGCCAACAGACAAGTGTCCATTACTGGCTTCTTCCAGAGGAAATAACTGTCATATCCATTAGGTCAGAGACTTGGAATGATCAAGGGAGAAGACCAAGAGATAGAGACTTTCTCACTTACTGTGTAAGTTCATCTAGCACCTCGCCTCACCTTTATCAAAAGATTCTTCTATCCATGTGAGGTTTATTCTGTTTCTGGTTTTTAACCAAAAGGAAATCACCTGGAAACAAGAGACTAAAGCTGTTCTCTTCTGATGACACTTTTAAAGCACAATCTGACCTGTCCAGGAGAAGTCACTCCAGAAATAAATTGGAACAGGTTTCAGAATTATCACTGAAGCCATTTAATGGTTAATTTACTGTGGCCAACCCACCCTATGCCCTGATTCACTTATGACTCAGGAAATATTCCTTATTCCTTTGTATTCTGTGAACTTGTATTGGTAGTTTTTTGCTGGCTATGTTTGCCACTCCCCCTATAACCCTTTACTACTACCACACTTTCTGTCCCCATGAAGTAGTTTTCTTTAAGTCTTCTAAGTCTTGGTTAGACTAAAGACTAAAACAAAAATCTCCCTGTAGTTCTGTTTTCCTCCAATATAAAGTACACTGACACCTGGCCTCACACCAGCACATTACTTGGGCTCTACCTCTTTCACAAAAGCTCTCTAGACCTTCCCTCGCAATTAGTGGTTAGAGAAAAGCCTCAGGCAGAGTACAAATAGAAATTTAATGATGTGTTCAACTCCACAAGAAGTTAATACCTAGAGTTCGCATTGACGGTATTAGAGGAGTTGTCATGTTGCTGACAACAGTATGTGCTTTATACTGCCCGTTGTGGTTTTTTGCTCTCCTCCCTTCAATACCTAGAGAGTGAAACCCATCCAGAGAAATGAAGGCTAAAAAGAGATATCCCTTCATACATACAGAGTACGACAGTTACATAAAATTTTTCCTCAAGAAAATTAAACATTCAGAAGCACCAAGTTCTCCAAGTAGTTTGTGAGGAAGAAGTAAGGGACATGTGTCTGTATAGATGTTGCTCCCCTGTATTTTTAACTCCCCCATTTGCCTAAAAGTATAGGCTCCCCAAGAAGGAGATGGAAGGACAGATGTTGGTAGGTCTAAACAGCAAATAAACGTTTTCATTTGTTACTTAGGGAAGATCAACTATTTCTAATGATAGCTTCTCAGTGACTCCATTATGCCTGGTGAGCTCAGTGGGTGGAGGTGGTGTGGCAGTGACCTTGCGCAGTGAGCTCTGGTGAAAGGAGCTCTGCCCGACTGCTGATATGACTCAGAAGGATCAGACGAAGGATGTCTGACTTGCTCCCTCTGTCTTAGCCTGATGTATGTAGAAAGTGATGCAGTCAGCTGTCTGTTGTTTAAGGTTAGGATTATGAATGACCTTGGGGTTAATATGAGCTGCTTTAGCAACTGTCACCCAGAACTTTCCAGCCAGGCACCTCTGTAGGCAGATTAAGATCAGAGGTTTGGGAGAGGAATCTTGGCATCATGTTCTAGGACTTGAGAAAGCTGAGGCTTTGCGTAGCAAGCTGAGTAAAGGTCAACACCGTCTAAAACACTTTCTTTTACAAAATGAAAAAGAATGAGGAGAAAGATGGAAAACCTGGACTTAAATGTTGACAAAGAACTTCTGGAGGCATCCCTTTAAATGCGTGTGTGTGTGTGTCGTTGCCTCTCTCCATTTTTCTAAGTAAGGATGGAAAATTAAAGTAAAACCAGTCTTTTTCTTTTTTGATGCTGGGGTCACTAATAAAACCGACTTTGAATTGGGTAAATCTGGTGCTGGTGGGGCCTCCGTCTTTCCGAGATAACACGAATCCTGTGCTAAGCCCAGTATACTATGCTGCCCAAAGTCAGCTATCTGCAGGGCTTAGGGAGTATTGAGTAGTGGCTTCTTTTTCTTTTTATACAATACTCTGCCATGTTATCCACATGAGTTAAATAAATTTGAGACGTTGTTTTAAAACAGTGCTTCAAACTGAATGTCTGATGGGTCTGTTATTTGACAGGATGGCAGCAGTATATGCAATTATTTAGACTCCCAACAGGAACAAGGCTGGTTTTCAGTTTATATTGTAAAAACTGCATACCCATAGTCTGAGAGGGACAAGCTATTTGCTGCCTTCATCATTTTTTCAGCCCTGTGGGAAATCTTAGTTTCAGCCAGCCTCTTTTTTTAGTTCATTTAGAAGAAAATCTAGTCCTGATCTTGCACATTATATTATTTTGGCTTCATCACCTGCTGGCTGTGTGACTATGGGCAAGTTCCTGAGCCTCAGCTTCTTTATCAAAATAGAGCTAAAATGAGTTACCATGGGTTGTCAAGACTGAGGTTGTATAGCATAAATTTGGTACACAGTGCCTGGCACATAGTGTTCTACAAATAGTGGCTTCCTTCCTGATGTCATAAATGATACAATCAGTTACTTCCTGAAGTCAGTCCTCCCAATATATAGGACCCAGATGTACTACTCATTCAAAGCCATCACTCTGGCTTCTTGTGTGTACTGTGTGTCAGCCCTCTGACCAGAACACTAGAGAATACAGAGTCAAATAGAATTTGGCACTTGTCTTCAAGTATCTAGTGGAAGAGACAGACCAGTAAAATGAAATCACAATTGACAGCTATGCACATGGTCCCCTGAGAGTTCATAGGAGGGTGGGTGTCACAGAAGTCTTCCTGGAGGAGAGGAAGCTAAGCAATTTCTTGAAGGATGAGTAGAATTTTTCCAAGCAAAGAATGATGGAAGGATTTTGCAGCCAGGAGAGCATAGCTTTCTTGAGGAAATGGACTCTTAGAATTTAAGAACAGGGAGGACAGTGTACTGAGAAATCAAATTGGGGTTCTGCTAAGCAATTTGGATTGCATTTGAAGACAGTAGCAATTTCTTGAATTTTAAGAAGTAGTGTTAGAAGTTGATTCTCAGTTGAGAGTGGCAGCTGGCATTTTCTTTGGTTTTGTTTGCCATGATAGTATTTCTACATATGCATGCACATTGTATCTTAGGATCTAATAGATAAAAATAATTAATAGAAGCCTGCTTAGCTTTGACAGCCAGCATGAACAGTTGCCGTATTTCCTTAGCCTTCCTTCATCAACAGAGATTTCTGTAACAGAATCCATTTTTAAAAAGTGATTCAAAAGCTGGTAGTTCTGATCTCAATGATAGGAGCCTCCACTTACCTCCCTGAAAAAAACTGAGGGAAGGGAGAAGGCGAGTGAGTAGAATAGTTTTATTCCTTTTCTATCTTTGTTTCTCTAAGAAGACATTCGTTATTATACAGGAGAGAGCTAAAGAGAAGGGCCATATAAGGAAACTAAATAGTTTCTCCAGGACATGAGTAGAAGGAGTGCATAATAATGTACTGTGTGTCAAGACTCGTTTGGGTAAACTTGTCTCCTTTCATTGGTTATGGGATCTCAGCATGCTGTAATGCATCTTTTTACTACCATGAAACATTCTAGGGCTGCCTCGTTTTGTTGTGAGAAGGCAGTATTGCTTTCTGAGTTATTGCCCTGGCGGCTCTGTAAATTAGCCCATGCTGTCACCATGCCCTCTCTGAAGGGCACATTGTACCCAAATGTCTGCATTTAGGATTGACTCTTGCCACTCCCTGCTGCATGACACTTCACTCCACTTGTATCTGTGTCCAGGTTCTTGTGTTCTTAAGTGTGGGCCACCCACAGATTGCCACCCAGGCTCCTTAGCCAAAGAAGCTTGGGAAGGCTTCCCTCCAATACTTTTTCTGTCTGGTAAACCCACCTTGACTTTAGAATTTGCCTTCTATTTGAAACCCTAAATATTGTCTGACTCCTCCACACTTTCCTCTCCCTCCTTTTTTTTTCTCATTTGCTCTTTCCAGACTCTGTTTCTTTAGGCTTCACCTAAGCTTTACAGCTACCCCCCCTTTTCTTTTTGAGTACTCAAAAGTTCTTCATAGCTAGTCCTTATTTAACTTGTTTTTAGTCTTTCAGACTTTCTTTCCCAGGCTTCTTATTCCATATGACATGTCTTTTACTGGACTGTTCTTAAAGAATGGAAAAACACTTTGTTTAATATCTGCTTTGAATCTTTCAAAGCCAAAGCACCAAAAGTTGTTGAATGCTAGTTATATTTAGTCCTGGGCAAGATACTAAAGGATTGCAAGAACTCAGAAGATACCATTATGGAGTGATAGGACATAGACAGTAAATAACATTAAAGAACAGTTGAGAAAATACTTAGATAAGTATAGACAACAAGGGGCAAGGGGCTTAACACTTCAAAAAAAAAAAAGCAATCAAACCAGTTGCTATCTAGTCAGTTCCAACTCATGGTGACACCGTGTATGTCAAGGGTACAGCTGTACTCCACAGGGTTTTCAGTGGCTGACATTTTAGGACATGTCCAGGCCTTTCTTTCAAGGCTCTTCTGGGTAGACTCCACCCGTCAAGATTCATTAACCATTTGCACCACTCAGGGGCTCCTACTTAAAAAAAGAACTGAGGTAACCATAATGGGCACAATTTCACAGTCATATACAAAAAACAACAGAGGATTTAAGAAACAGGCTGAGGAAGGGTCATCATTTTATGAGTTGCAGCTGTTCAAACCCCACTCACCATTTACACATTCATGATGTAGCTAAACCATTATTAGAATCCTTAATGGAGTTACTTCTATCCTAACTCTAAGAATGAGACTAATGGTGAAACAAGCAGGTACCAGGGATCATAGCTGCTCCTTGAACAACACAGGAATTCGGGGCACCCCATCCCCTGCACAAAATCCACATAGAACTTTTGACTATGCAAAATCTTAACTACTGTTGACTGGAGGCCTTACTAATAGTCAATTAACTGTATGGCATGATGCTTTACTATTCATTAAGTAGAAGTGAATCATCGTGAAGGTCATCCTAGTCTTCATGGTGAGTAGGCTGAGGAGGAAGAGGAGGGGATGGTTGTGCTCTATAAGGGGTGGCAGAGATGAAGAAGGTGGAAGGAGAGGCAGGCACACATGTAACTTGAAGGAAATAGATGACAACCATCCACATAAAAATGGACCTTTGCAGTTCAAACCTGTATTGTTCAAGGGTAAACTATTTCAAAAGGCAGCTTACAGGATGTGTACTCAAACCAAAACCAAATTCACTGCCATTGAGTTGATTCCAACTCATAACATCCCTCACTGGGTTTGTTGTTGTTGTTATGTGCCGACTCATAGTGACCCCTCCTTGGATTTCTGAGGTGATATCACTACAGAAGTAGATTGCCCAACCTCCCTTCTAAAGAGTGGCTGGTGGGTTTGAACCGCTAGCCTTCTGGGTAGCAGTCAAGTGCCTTAGGCACTATGCTACCAGACCTCATTGGGTTTACAAGGCTGTAAATCTTGTGCAGAACAGCTGGTGGGTTTGAACCACCAATCTTTTGGTTAGCAGCCAAATGCCTTAACCACTACACCACCAAAGCTCCTTAGGATGTATGCTGGATCAGCATAGTTCAACTCAGTTTTGTACGCACTCAATAATCTTGGCATACTGGAGAAGCAGAGTGCTATGATGGAAACAACACAGACTCGGGAGGCAGAGGGCCCTTGATCTAACCTCTG
Organism: Orycteropus afer afer; assembly: GCF_000298275.1. Lineage (NCBI taxonomy): Eukaryota > Metazoa > Chordata > Mammalia > Tubulidentata > Orycteropodidae > Orycteropus > Orycteropus afer. The sequence goes on along the minus strand of NW_006921661.1, from coordinate 6,844,806 downwards.
AACTTCAGTTTCCTACCACCTGCCTTGAAATAATGTATGAAAATTCCTAGTATTTGGCACATATACTCAAACTTTTTGAGCACCTACTATAAGTCAGGCACTATTCCAAGTATATTACATGTATTAACTCTTTAATTCTTGTAGCAACCCTATGAGACAGGTGCTTTTATTCCTATTTAACACATGAGGAAACAGGTTAAGTAATTTGTTCAAGGTCACAGAGCTAGTGAGTGGCTAAACCAGGATATCAATCTTAACAGTTTGGCTCTAGTACCTGCAGTGTTAACCACTATGCTATGCCGCCTCTTGGCAACACATTAGCCCACATTTCCATACTGTCCAGTGATGATGTTCATTTTTATAAGTGAAAATACAACTAGGTGTTTGGATTACAGATTGTCAGATTTGAAGGACGTCTTAATGTTTATGTCAACCACTCATCTGATTCTTCAATCCTCTCTACAGCATTCCTGCCAAGTAGTCTTGAGTCATTATAAACAAATTCAGTTATGTTTAGTATGTCATACTTAATAAATTACAAAGTTTGATAGGTAAAACCAATAAATGTTAAGAATTTAAAGAGAGAATGGAATAGTTTTCTGATTAATTTTAGATCACCGGGAAACTTCTAAATACAGTTCCTTAAGCAATCCACTTAATTGTTGCAATTTAAATAAAGAACATTTTCCCTGAAAGAAGATTGCCCAACTCTTGGCCTTGCCTTTGACCTGGCTGTTGTAAAAAATTTGTAGAAATTTGGCATTTTTTATCCTATTTAAACCATGCTCCAGGTTCACAGGTAGAAAAGTGGTGACCAAACAGTTGCTGTGTGTTGTGATGTGTTGTCTATTTTGAGTATGGAAACCATGTTTTCCTAGGCTCTCTCCTTCAGGCTTGTGTGTGAAGATTATATGAACATTGGCTTAATCATGGTCTTGTGCTCTTTTATTCTTTCCTGGGATGAGATATACATTAGGCAGAACCATTATCCTGCAAACCTTAAAGACTGATATGAAAGTTTCCCTTGTCCCTCTTAGTTACTTTGTTGTTAGATGCTGTCAAGTTGGTTCTAGCTTATAGTGACCTTATGCACAACAGAGGAGCTCTGGTGGCATAATGCCTAAGGCATTTGACTGCTAATCAAAAGGCTGGCAGTTCAAACCCACCAACCACTCCTCAGAAAGAAAACTGGGCAACCTACTTCACAGAGATACTGCCTCAGAAGCCTGGGGAGGGGTCACTATGAGTCAGAATTGGCTCAGCAGCAGTGAGTTTGGTTTTTTGGTTTACGTACAACAGAACAAGACACTGCTTAGTCCTGTGCCGATCCTCACAGTTGTCCTTATGTGTCAGCCCATTGTTGGAGCCATCCCGTTGAGGGTCTTCCTCTTTTTCACTGACCCTCTACTTTACCAAGCATAATGTCCTTCTCCAGGGACTGGTCCCTCCTGATAACATGTCCAAAATACGTGAAACAGAGTCTTGCCATCCTTGCCTCCCAAGAACGTTCTGGCTGTACTTCTTCCATGACAGATTTGTTAATTCTTCTGGCAGTCCATGATATATTCATTGTTCTTCGCCAGCACCATAATTCAACTGCATCAATTCTTCTTCATTCTTTCCTATTTCTTGTCCAGCTTTTGCATGCATATGAGGTAATTCAAAGTACCGTGGTTTGGGTCAGGTACACCTTAATCCTTGAGGTGACATGTTTATGTTTTAACTCTTACAGAGAATCTTTTGCAGCAGATTTCCCCAATGCAAAACGTCATTTGATTTCTGCTGCTGTTTCCATGAGCTGGATTTTGGATCCAAGTAAAATGAAACCTTTGACAACTTCTGTCTTTTCTTTGTTTATCATGATGTTGCTTCTTGATCCAGTGGTGAGGAATTTTGCTTTCTTTGTGGTGAAGTACAATCTGTGTTGAAGGCTGTAGGCTTTGATCTTAATCAGTAGGTGCTTCAAATCCTCTTCACTTTCAGTAAGGTTGTGTTCTTACATATCACAGGTTGTTAATAAATCTTTCTTCAATCCTGATCCCATACTCTTTCTTCATATAGTCCCACTCCTTAGATTATTTGCTCAGCATATGGACTGAATAAGTATGGTAAAAGGATCCAACTTTGACACACACTTTTTCTGATTTTAAACCATGCACTACTATCCCCCTTGTTCTGTTTAAACGACTGCCTCTTCATCCATATACAGGTTCCATGTGAATTCCAATCAAATATTCTGGAATTCCTTTTCTTCACATTGTAATCCATAATTTGTTATGATCCACACAGTCTAATGCCTTTCCCTAGTGAACAAAACACAAGTAAACATCTTCCTGGCATTCTTTGCTTTTAGCCAAGATCTGTCTGACATCAGCAATGACATCCCCTGTTCCATGTCCTCTTCTGAATCCAGGTTGAATTTCTGGCAGTTCTCTTTTGATGTACTGCTGCAACCGTTTTTGAATTATCTTCAGCAAGACTTTACTTGCATGTGCTGTTGATAGTACTTGAAAATTGGCATAGGTTAGGTGTACAATAAATATGACTCAGGATGACTTTAGTTGACCAGTCTGGAACTATGGGTCATTTTGGCCCAAAGAATTCCAGGGAGATGCAGTCAGTTCCAGGTCTAAATCAGAATGTGTGCTCGTGCGTCACAGAGCTGCCTACATGAGTCCTTAGTGGAGCTGTGGAACCAATCCCATCTCCATGGTTTAACTAGGACCATGGCTCAGGCAAGAGCCAGAGTATTTCCAAGCGTGAGATGACCCAGCAAAAGAATGATCAGTCCACATTTGAAGTCACTCCTAATACTCTTCTGTCCTGAGTCTCCAAGGGGGCCAAAGGGGTCATTCTCTTGAAGCTGGATTAAATCTGACCTGAAATGATTGTCCTCTGCTTGTTCTATCTGAAGGTGCAGGTGCAATTTGGCTCTTGTGATCTACTTCATACTGGTAATTCTCTCTTCAGGTTACAAAGGGTGATTTTTCTAACATATAAATCTGATATGTTAAAGGTCTTTAATGGCTTCTCATTGCCTATAGTACTCATAGCAACCCTCACTGGGTTTCCAAGGAGGTAAATCTTTACGGAAGTAGATTGCCCAGTCTTCCTTCCACGGAATGGCTGGTGGGTTTGAACCGCCAGCCTTCTGGGTAGCAGTCACATGCCTTAGGCACTGTGCCACCAGAAATGGTATGAAGTCTAAACTACTTAGCAAGATCCTCTGAGATCTGGACCCTCTCTACTTATTTGGCCTGATAACCTACCACTCCTCCTTTCACTAAACCACTTCTATTTACCTACTAAATACTCAACCCTTTCTCATGTGTGGCTTCGATGAGTTGTTCCTTCTGCCTAGGAACTTCTGCCCTTCTCACTTTCCTATCTGGAAAACTATTATAGCACATTATAATTCCGTATCTATGTCTTATCCCACCTCCACTAGATAGTAAATTCCTCAAGTGCAAGAAATACATCTTTTCTATCCCTAACATCTAGCCCAGTGCCCCTTGAGTAATAAGCTATTAACAGAATGTTGTGAAATGCACAAAAGCGCTCATGTTTTACCTTTTCAATAGACTGTCAGTTCCAGGAAGGTGGAGACTTTGTCATGTGTTTTTCTTATATCCTCCACAGCAGCCACAATGGTTAGGCAAATTAGTGAGCACTGAAGGCACACTTATGAGTGGACCAACACATCCTTATTCTTAGATTTTGCTACACAATGGAAAAGTCACATGATTCTAAGTCAGAAGACAGGTTGTAGCCCTGGTTCACTTCCTTACTGTGAAATATTGGACATAGTCGCTAAACTCTGAGCTTGCTTTCTGCAAAACGGTATAGAAAGACCTTCCAGGTTATCACTGAGATAAAGTAAAGCATCACATAATGAATGGAGACTATAACTGAGATAACACAGATAACACAACCTTGCTTGCTGAAAGTGAAGAGTACTTGAAGCACTTGATGAAGATCAAAGACTACAACCTTCAATATGGATTACACTCCAACATAAAGAAAACAAAAATCCTCACCACTGGATCAATAAGCAACATCATGATAAATGTAGAAAAGATTGACGTTGTCAAAGGTTTCATTTTACTTGGATCTGCAATTGGTGCCCATGGAAGCAGCAGTCAAGAAATGAAGTAACAAATTGCATTGGGGAAATCTGTTGCTAGACATCTCTTTAAAGTGTTAAAAAGCAAAGATGTCACCTCAAGGACTAAGATGCACGTGACTCAAGCTATATCTTTAGTAACCTTATATGCATGCAAAAGCTGGACAATGAATAAATAAGACTGAAGAAGAATTGATGCATTTGAATTACGATGTTGGTGAAGAATATTGAATATATTGTGGACTTCCAGAAGAATGAGTGAATCTGTCTTGAAAGAAGTACAGCCAGAATGCTTTTGGGAGGCAAAGATGGGAAGATTTTGTCTAATGTATTTTGGACATGTTATCAGGAGGGACCAGACCCTGGAGAAGGACATTATACTTGGTAAAGTAGATGGTCAGTGAAAAAGAGGAAGTCCCTCAATGAGATGGATTGACACAGTGGGTGCAACAGTGTGCTGAAACATAGCAACAATTGTGAGGATTGGCACAAGACTGAGCAGTGTTTTGTTCTGTTGTACATAGGGTTGCTATAAGTTGGAATCGACTTGACAGCATCTAACAACAGCATAACTAACAGGGACAAGGGAAACCTCAAATCAGTCTTTATGGTTTGCAGGAAAATGGTCCTGCCTCATGTACATCTCATTCTAGGAAAGAATAAAAAAGCATGAGACCATGATTAAGCCATGTTTATACAACCTTCACACATAAGCCTGAAAGAAATAACCTATGAAAATTTGGCTTCCATATTCAAAATAGATAGCATAGGGGGCTCAGGACCATAGTCTCAGGGGACATTAAGACCAGTTGGCATAACATAGTACACAAAGACAATATTCTACATCCTCTTTTGGTGAGTAACGACTGGGGTCTTAAAATCTTGTGGGCAGCCACCCAAGGTACAACTATTGGTCTCTCTTCATCCGAAACAAAGAAGAGTGAAGAAAATCAGAGATTCATGGACTAATGGACCATATGAACCTCAAGCTCCATGACCCTGAGACCAGAAGAACTAGATGGTGCCCGGCTACCACTGCCAACTACTCTGAAAGGGATCACAATAAAAAGTCCTGGATAGAGTGAGTGAAAAATGTAGAACAAAACTCAAAATTGTAAAGAAAAAGACCAGGCTTACTGGACTGATAGAACCCCTGAGACTATGGCCCTTAGTCATTCTTGAAGCTTGGAACTGAACTCACCCCAGTGGCTCAAATTTCAGCCAAACAATAGGTCTGTAAGGTGAAAAATTAACCAGGGAAGTACCCACTGCTTAGAACAATCAACCTTATAAGATCAAAAAGGCAGCATTTCCCCACGAATAAAGCTCAGAAGTTAGCGATAGAAGGATGAGTGGAAGTGGTAAATAAACGCCGGGAAGAAGTGGGAAAAAGGATGTTACATTGTGGGGATTACAGTCAATATCACAAAACAAAATATATATGAATTCTTGAATGGAAAACAAATTTGCTTTATAAACATTCACCCAAATCACAATAAAAAAAATTATAAACAAACAAAACAGACAACACATCACCCGGCAACAGTTGTCCTGCAGCTACTTTTCTACTTGTGAACCTGGGGCGTGGCTTAAATAGGACAGAAAATGCCAAATTTCCACCTGAATTTTTTACAACAGCTAAGTCAAAGTCAAGGCCAAGAGTTGGATAGTCTTCAAGGGAAACTGCAACAATTAAGTGGATTGCTTAGGGAACTGTATTTAGAAGTTTCTCGTGATCTAAAATTAATCGGAAAACTTTATTCTATCCTCTCTCCTCTCTTTGAATTATTCTTAACATTTATTAGTTTACCTATCAAACTTTGTAATTTATTAAGTATGACATACTAAACATAACTGAATTTTGTTTAATGGCTGAAGACTACTTGGCAGGGATGCTGTAGAGAGGATTGAAGAATCAGATGAGTGGTTGATATAAACATTAAGATGTCCTTCAAATTTGACAGTCTGTATCCGAACATCTAGTTGTATTTTCACTTATTAAAAAAAAAAAAAAAATCACTGGACAGTATGGAAATGTGGGCCAATATGTTGCCAAGAGGCAGCATAGCATAGTGGTTAAGACTGCAGGTACTAGAGCCAAACTGTCAAGACTGATATTCTGGTTCGGCCACTCACTAGCTCTGTGACCTTGAACAAGTTATTTAACCTGTTTCCTCATGTGTTAAATAGGAATAAAAGCACCTGTCTCATAGGGTTGGTACAAGAATTAAGAGTTAATACATGTAATGTACTTGGAACAGTGCCTGACTTATAGTAGGTGCTCAAAAAGTGAGTATATGTGCCAAATACTAGGAGTTTTTCTTACATTATTTTACTTAAGACTTGAAGCCCCCCCCCCTTTTTTTTAATTTTTATTGTGATTTGGGTGAAAGTTTACAGAGAAAATTCATTTTTCTTACAGCAGTTCACATACATTTTGTCTCATGACATTGACTGCAATTTCTCACAATGCAACAGCTCTCTTCCCACTTCCTTCCCATAGCTACTTCCTCCCTATGTCCTTCCCTCCATGCACTCCTGTCACCCCAGCCATCTACCTGTGCATACAGCCCTTCTATTCTCCCATGATTGATCTCTCTAAAGAGTGTATGTACCTAATGTAAATGTTGAAGCCGCCTTTAAGGTACATGGTAGGATATTGAAGTTCAGAGGTTGTATCAAGGGCCTTCTGTCTCCCAAGCCTGTGTTGTTTTCATAATAGCACCCTGCCTCCCCAGTTTGCCAAAATTGTTGCGTGTGTACAAAACTGTGTTTAATTATGCTGATCCAGTATACATCCTATAAGCTACTTTTCCTGCCTATGGTCTCATTCTAGAGTAGGGTAGAAATAACTCCAGTAAGGATCCACTTTATTACAGTTTAGCTACATCATGAATGTGTAAATGGTGAGTGGGGTTCAAACAGCTGAATTAACCCACCTACATGGTGAACCTTCCTCAGCCTGTTTCTTGTCTTAAACAATGAACTGAAACAGCAATAATTGTGAGGATGATGCAGGACTGGGTAGTATTCCATTCTGTTGTATGTGGGGTCTCCATGAGCCAGAACTGACTCAACAGCATCTAACAATGTCCTATAGCAGGTGCTTCCATACCTTTCTATCATTCGAACCTTCCAATGGTTTTGTGAAGTGTAGATATCAGCCCAAGGAGCTCTGGTGGTGCAGTGCTTAAGGCATTTGCCTGCTAACCAGAAGGTTGACACCTCAAACCCACCAGCCACTCCACAGAAGGAAGATGAGGCAATCTACTTCCGGAAAGATTTACTGCCTTGGATGTTTCTACAAGTGTATTGGTGTGTTCTGTAAGAATTCCAGGGGTATAGTAGAGCTGACAAGGGACATGGTTGTAGTCACTTCTTGGCCACAGTCTGCTACCCAGAGGGAGCTAGTAGTTGTACCGGTGGGCTCGGGACCATAGTGACAGGGGACATCAAGCTCAACTGGCATAACGTACTACACAAAAGCATTGTTCCACATCCGACTTTGGTGAGTAGCAACTGGGATCTTAAAAGCTTGCAAGCGGCCATCTAGATGGGTCTCTCCTTGTCCAGAGCAAAGAAGAATGAAGAAAACCAAAGATTCATGGAAACAATTAGTCCTAACAACTGGTACACCATGTGATCCTCAGCCTATATGACTATGAGACCAGAAGAAATAGATGGTGCCCAGCTACCACTGTCAACCACTCGAAGGGGGTTCTATGTAGGAGATCTTGGATAGAGTGGGAGAACAATGTGGAACAAAACTCAAAATCATTAAATAAATAAATAAAGGGACCAGGTTTGCTGGTCTGATAGAGGCTGATGGAACCACTGAGACTAAGGCCCCTAGCTGCCCTTCAGGTCTGGAATTAAACCCACTCCTGTGGCTTCCAGCCAAACAAAAGACAAGCATATGAACTGAAGATTTACATTAGGTAGATACACTCCTTGGAGAGATTAGTCATGGGAGAATAGAAGGGTTGTGTATGCACAGGGAGATAGCTTGGGGGGCAGGAGTGCATGGAGGGAAGGACATAGGGAAGAAGTACTATGGGGAGGAAGTGGGATGGGAGCTGTTGCATTGTGGTAAATTGTAGTCAATGTCAAGAAACAAAGTGTATGTGAACTGCTGTATGGAAAGTGAATTTTCTCTGTAAACTTTCACCCAAATCACAATGAAAATTCAAAAAAAGAAGAAAAAAGATTTCCTGTGTTGGAAACCAAATGGGGGTCTCTATGGGTCAGGATCAACTCGATGGCAGTGGGTTTGGTTTTTTGGTGTAGATACCAGGCTGATTTTATGAATTAGGAAATTGAATGACAGAGATGCTTCCCAATGGGTACATGGAAGATCTGTAAGTTGAGAGGCAGACTGTGAGTGTCTTGTCTTCTATTCTTAACATGAGTTCCTTTCCAGCAGTAAGCAGTCTTTAATGTCATTATACTTGGGATTGTACAATAATATACTTCTCTAACAATAAGGCTTTTGCTGCAAACCCCAAAAAGTACTCCTAAAATGTGAGAACAGCTATACCTGAAGCTCTTGCATGAAGCACCCATACTCTGCTTAAAAGTGTGCATAGTCACAGAATGAGTTACCTGTTTTCCCAGCCTATAAAAAATTAGAAGCAGCACAGCAGCTAAGGACAGTTGCTTTTTGCTATCAAGCAAATGATTGTTCCTTCTTGGTTTTGTAGAAAGTACTAGGACTTTAGAGTCAGCCAGACGTGAGCACAGTTGCCATGTACTGTCATGTGACTTATTGAAAGTCACTTAACTCCACTGAGCTATCTATGAGATGAAGATAAATAATGATCGCAAAGTGTCTAGTTCAGTTGTACTTGTTCAGTAAATAACTATTAATTTTTTCAAAGCATTGCTTTGCAATTTAATCTTAATAATGTAGGAAAATGAAACAAAATGTGTGTGAACTACTGTATGGAAAATAAATTTGCTTTGTAAACTTTTACCCAAATCACAGTTCTTTAAAAAAAAAAGAAGAAGAATGTGGTAAAATGAGTTGTCATCCTTCATTTATTATTTTTTTCAACTAACCTTCATTAGTGTGACCACTTTGTGTTATAGGCTACACATCGGGATATCAGAACTGATGCCATAACCAAGTGAAGCAGGAGTGCTAATAGACCCAGCATCTCAGTGAGTAGTATCCTTGTGATTCTGCTCACTTCTCAAATCCACGCCTCCTCTTTGATACACCGGCACCACTACCTTTCAGGTGAGCTACCAGACCATTCTACATACATTCTGTGCTCTTGATTCAACCATATTTCTACTCAAAACAGAGTAAAGCCAGTGGTCTGAGTTACATTGTATTTCCCCACATACTGACATCAGAGGGAACTTTTATAAATGAAAAAATAAACAGCTCTCCAGCAGAGAAAGCCTCCCTCTGTCTCTCCCAGTGATGTATGTGGTGCTTAGGCAATACTCACGCCTGTAGTTTGAGCCCATCTGTTTTCTCTGTTCACCTCCTGAGTACTGTCCCCTTGTGGTTTGCATCATTCCCAGAGACCAGCCAACTCTAACCTTTCTCAATCCACTCAATTCAATAGCGGTCTTATTTAAACACACTCCTCTCTCTTTGGGCTCCAGATGTGAAGTTTCAAGACAGTAGAGACCAGGCTGGCTAGTGCCATGACACCTGCTTGAGCAGGCAAGCCAGTCAGCTGCTGCTTCTGATGATGTTGGCCCCTTTTCATGGACAGCATGAGGGTTTCACCCCACTGAGTGCACACACAGGCAGCTGAGGGAGCTCATAAATTATGGTTTTGTTTGTTTACTTAGGGCAGGCAGCACAGTGTAGTGGAAAGAGCCCCACACTTGGAACCAGAAAATGTGGGTTTGCATTCTCACTAGTTATGCCATTTTTTTCTTCACAGCACCTCTTTTCCTTCATAGCATTGATCACTACCTCTGATATTATGTATTGATTTGTTTATCTGCTTATTGGACATCTCTTATACCCCTTCATCAGTTCTAGGAAGTCAGGGACTTTGACTTGTCCATCACTGTATTTCCAGCACATAGGATAGTGCCTCGAACATAGCAGACTCTCTTAGAAGAGAATCGATTTATTGAAGGAATTAATTCTGAAATGGCCTCTTCCATTCATTGGCCATATGATCCTGACAGAGTCCTTTATCCTCTCTGGGCCTCAGTTTTGTCAGCTCTAAAATGAAGGCATTCGATCTCTAAGAGGCCCCTCTATTCCTGATGCTCAAGATTTTAAGAATTCATTCACTAAACAAATTAACAGGAGTCTCTGTTGGCACACTGCCAAGCCCTGGAGACAAAGTCATAAGCAAATCAGGTAGAAAACCTGACCTCAGGGAGGTTTTTGTTCATTTGTTTGTTGTTTTTTCAATTTGGGTGAAAGTTTACAGAGCAAATACATTTTTCATAAGCAGTTCATACACATTTTGGTTTGTGATGTTGACTGCAATTCCCCACAATGTAACAGCTCTCTTCCCACTTCTTCCCTATGGTTACCTTTTCCCGGTGCCGTCCTTTCCTATGCATTCCTGCCCTCTGATCTATCTCCCTGTGCAAATGCTGTCCCTCTAATCTCCCATGATTCAGTGTACCTACCTGGTATAATTGTTCACCTCATATGCCTGTCTGTTGTTTGCCTGGAGAAGCTGTGGGAGTGAGTTCACTTCCAAGTCTGAAGGGTGACTAAGGGCCATAGTCTCGAGGATTTTACCAGTCTCTGTCAGACCACAAGCCTGTTCTTTTTTACCCTCATGGAGTTTTTGAAGGAAGAGGCAACCACATAAATAATAGTAGAGGCAGGTATTCAATGACCATTGTGATGAGCCTTGCAAAGGATCTGTAGGGGGCCACATAAGAGGATATAATGAGTGAGGAGGCACTCACCATGTCAGGATCATCAAGGAAGATTTCTTGGTAAAAGTGACATTTGAGCTCAGACTTTATACATAAGTAGGCATTAGCCAGGCAAAAGGGGTGCAGTATAACAAGCTGAGGAAACATTGTATGTGATGGCCCTCAGAGGAAGTGTGGCTGCAGCACACTAACCAACAGAGAGGTTATGCCCAGGGTGAGGCTGGAGAGATGGGCTGGGCCACACTGTTCAGAACCTTGTGGGTTACGTTAAGAATTCTTTCATTCTAAGTACAAAGGGAGGTCAGTGAAGATAATTCTTGTCATTACAGAGACCTCACTAGTACAGACAAAAGAGAAAGCTGGGCTCCCTTCCTACTTCCTATCAAAGGTGGATGAGAAAAACAAGCCCAGAGAGGTTAACTGACTTAGACCACACAGCAAGTCGATGGTGGAACCTGATCTCTGAAATTCAGTCCACTCTTCTCAATACTCTATCATAGTACAGAGCTGAGAGCTTTTTCATTCCTCAAATAACATTAAATCCTTCAGGTGGCTACAATTTTTACCTGGATGCCTTGTAATAATAACGCTCATCTGAAAATTGGGTGTCTAATGAACAGTTGTTAAGCAAGTCTGATAGAGACAAATTCTTCCTAACTTTCTGTCTGCTTTTTAGGTAACTATAATTAAATCTTTGATGCGTTTCAAATTATTGTTAGGAGTGGACTCTAGGAGTAGAATTATTATGTCAAAAGATATGAGTTAAAAAAAAAAAACAACCAACTCTTGATACTTATTGCTAAATTGCCCTTCCAAAATCAGTACCAACTTTCATGCTCATTGTCAGTATCTGAGAATGACTTTCTTACGGCTTCAAGTAATAAGAGACCCATCTAATCTAACCTAAGCATAACTGAGTAAAGCTGAGTTTCCAGTCATACTTATTTTATTCACTTAAAGGCAGAAATACAACCAGGCTTTGACAATTCTAGTTAGGAAAGAAGATGAAGCTATAAGATAGTGCCCAAGTGGTCAGGAAATTCACCATGGGATAGGGGAGGCCAAAGCCTCATGCCTCAGAGGCATAGAATATGGTTGTTCACTGAAGAGGCAGGCTGGTGCGTGTGGCCTCTGCCCCCATGCCTTGATGTGGCTCCTGGAGACTTAGTTAAACAGAGTCTAGAAGGCTAATAGAACTCCGCAAATTAGGTGACTTAAAAGTGCTTGAGAAGGAAGAAAACTTCTCCAGCAGAAGCTGAGTTGGTTGTCCTTAGAAGACTTGCTAGTCTGATAGAGCCTGGTGAAACCCCTGAGACTGTGGCCCCTAGCTGCCCTTCAGGTCTGGAATTGAACTCCTGTGGCTCCCAGCCAAATAAAAGACCAACATATGGGCTGAACATTTACATTAGGTAAATACATTCCTTGGAGAGATCAATCATGGGAGAACAAAAAGGCAATGTATGCACAGGGAAACCGCTCAGGGGGCAGGAGTGCATGGGAGGGAAGGACACAGGGAAGAGGTAACTATGGGGAGGAAGTAGGAAGAAAGCTGTCACATGTGGGAAATTGCAGTCAATGTCATGAGACAAAATGTGTATGTACTGCTGTATGGAAAATGAAATTGCTCTGTAAACTTTCACCCAAATCACAATGAAAAAAAAAAAAAACTTACTACAAAACTGCAGTAATTAAAACAGTATGATACTGCATAAGGGTAGACATATAGATCAAAGTCTCCCACTATGACTGTGATGTCATCTATTTGGCTTTTCATCTCTTTTAAAGTCTGATTTATGTATTTTGGGGCTCTTTCATTGGGTCCATAGATATTTATTATGGTTATATCTTCATGTTCAATTGATCCTTTAATC